>NC_080842.1:71856844-72156844 GCF_030435755.1 Ochotona princeps
CCTCCCGCAAAGAGCCGACCAATCGGGAGCCGCCGACGGAGTGACGGACGTCATCGATTGGAAGCGGACGCAGGTTCGCACCGCCTGGGGCGTGGCGCTCCCGCCTCGCCTCTCACCGCCAGGCCTGGGGCGGGGCGTCGGGGAGGCGCCGCGAGGCGACGGTGGCCGGCGCGCAGGCGCGGAGCGGCGGCCCTCCCTCCCGCCCCGCCCGGCCCCGCCCCGCCCCGCCCCGCCCGGTCGCGCGGGGCGCCTGCGCGGTGCGGCGGGGCGCCGGCTGTGGCGACGGCGGCGGCGGCCGGGCCGGGCCGGGGGACGCCAGGTGCTGAGGCGGGCCATCCGGCGGGCTGGCTCCGGCGGCGCCTGGGCAGGGGCGGCCGCGGCGGCGGCGGGGGGCGGCGGCGGCTCGGGGGCGGCGGGCCCGGCGCGGACGGCTGGGGGCGCGGCGGGCGGTGAGCGGGCGAAGATGGCGGAGCTGGGGAAGAAGTACTGCGTGTACTGCCTGGCCGAGGTGAGCCCGCTGCGCTTCCGCTGCACCGAGTGCCAGGACATCGAGCTGTGCCCCGAGTGCTTCTCGGCCGGCGCCGAAATCGGCCACCACCGCCGCTACCACGGCTACCAGCTGGTGGACGGCGGGCGCTTCACGCTCTGGGGACCCGAGGCCGAGGGCGGCTGGACCAGCCGGGAGGAGCAGCTGCTGCTGGACGCCATCGAGCAGTTCGGCTTCGGAAACTGGGTGAGCCAGGGCCCCGGCCCGCCCCGTCCCGGGGCCCGCGAGGCGGCCGTCGGACGGGCACCCTCCAGGGCCAGCCCGGTGGGGGATGCTCGCGGCCCGCGGGTGGGCGTGACCCGGGGCTGCCCGAGGCCCGAAGGCACCCAGGTCACGCAGAGCTGCCTCGGCAGGTGTGTCCTGGGTGTGCACCCAGCCTGTGGGACCTCAGCGCTGCTGGCAGCCGGGGAGCCCCGAGGAAGGCGTGGGTGTGCCAGCTCCAGGGTCTGCAGTGAGCAGGTGCCTCGCGGGGCGTGGATGGCGAACCCGGAGCCGGTGCCGGAAGTCCCACTGATTGCCTCCTGCAGGCAGAGCCAAGGTGACAGTGAGGGAGCGGTGGGACTCGGCCCTGCCCGCCGTCGGGGAGGCAGGCCTGGTCACCCCGGCCTCTTGGACTGGGCAGACTTCCCCGCTCCACCACGGCCCCTCCGGCCAACCCCTGCTGCCCCGGGGACCACACTGGGACCACACTGCAGCAGCCCGCGTCCCAGCACGAGGGGGCCTCCATGGCTTCAGGGTGATCCCATGGGTGTTGGCCTGTGCTCTCCGGTGGGTTCACGTTCCTCCAGTCGTGGTGACCATGACTGCATCCCTAGCAGCACCTTGGGGACCTCTCCCAATGTGCTTCTCACAGCTCTTAGCTCCACAGTAGTGGCAGGCCTGGTGCTGCTGGGTGCCAGGTGGCGCGCCTCCGGGCCCGTGCGAGCCACCGGTTTGGACCAACCAGCCAGACTGCAGCCTCTGGGAGCCCTGCAGGGACAGCCTGGGGAGCCAAGCCCGCATGGTGCCGTGGAAGAAACCGGGGCTGCAGGGGCAAGGCTTCTCCAGTGTGTACGCCAGTCACCGGGCAGCGTGTCTGAGGGCAGGTCGACGGGGCAGGCCCTGGGGCCGCAATGTGGCTGTTGTGCCCTTGTGAACTGCTACCCTGACCCCTCTGGGCAGTGTCTGTCCTCAGCTGAAGTTCTGCAGCCTGAGACATGGCTCTCTGGGCAGACACCAGAGTGCACGCATCAGTGGCTCCCAGGGCTGGGCCACCTGCAGGCCCTGTGGGCAGCTGAGGCCCGCGGGCTTAGTGATTGTCAGAGTAGCAGCTGCTGTTCAGGACCCCCAGGCTGTGTGGGCCCTCCCTGCGTGGCATGAGTGCATCCAGTCGTGTGGCTAGAGCGTGGCCTGACGGGCATGCACCAGGTGCGGACAGGAGAGGTCAGTGACATGCTGCCTGCAGGTGTGGCCACGCGTCAGAGCTTCCCCTGGCAGGACTTGGGCTGCAAACAGGAAAGAGCACCCGTAAGGTGGCCAGGAGTCAACCTGGCCGGGACTCTCTGGGCTCCTGACTTCATGGACCCAGCACATCCCTGGTGTGCTCAGGCGCGCTGCAGGCAGCAGCAGGAAGTCCCCACTAAAAACCTTCCCCTCAGGATAACAGCAGACACCCCAGAGACAGGACCATGGGAAGTTCAGGGTCACCAGCCCAGGCTTTCATCTGCCCACTCCACTAGGACTGGTGCCTGCGGCCCACAGGGCTGGCCCCTGGGCTGCAGCTCTGCCAGGGTCTTGCCTGGCTTCCCCTCCAGTGTGTGCCCTTGGTGGTTGGGCCATGTGTCACTGAGGGAGCGTCCTCAGGGCCATTGTGCTGCCTGCTCCCCCTCGGCATGGGCGCATATGGCGTCTCCCTGCTGGACACGCCATGCGGCCCTCTCCGACTTCTGGGCAGGTAACAAGCAGAGCTGCAGGATCCGATTTGAGGCTTGGCCTCAAAGCAGCCTGCGGTGTGTGTTGCTCAGGTCATCCGAGAACTTGTGGGCACCCTAAGTTTCCCATCCGACAAGGAAGCATGTGGCCAGGCACCCCGTGCCCAGGAAGGACAGCCACACAGCTGCCAGGTCCAGACGTGCCCAGCTACAGGCGGTGTGGCTGTGTCCCTGGTCCCTCTGTGTTGCCCCAGGCAGGCTGGTGTGCCGGCCCCAAGCCTGCCTTGTCAGGTGCCCAGGAATGCCAGCCAGAAGGCCTTGTCATCTGGGTCTGATTGTGAGCCAAAGTGACAGCAGTGACTTTTCCTGGGAGGTGACAGCAGGGCTGATTGGGAGGGCAGGAGCCCATGTGTGTGGTCAGCGTGCAAAACTGGCAGTGCCAGGAACTTCCCGAGGCCTGTGGTGGCGGGGCTGGGCAGGGGCATACCAGGGCCCTGCCTGGTCCCCTGATGCCCTGTTGTGTGGCCGGAGTTTTATTTCTGTCATTTAGAGCGAAAACTCCTTCCTCTGACTCATTGCCCAGATGCCCGCAGCAACTAAGGCTTGGGAGCGCTGGGTCTCCTGCGTGGTCAGCAGAACCCATCATGGGCACCTCGCCACTGCCCCACACCCGCCATGGTCTGCACCAGCAGGAAACCTCCATCCACAGCCGGAGCTGGGACTCCGCCTTAACTGCTGGCCAGGAACCCACCCCGAGCAGAGCCCATGTCTTTCTGATCCCACTGGGCTTGGAGCTCCGCCCGCAGGTGCCCTCCCTTGCTGAGGATGACCCGGGGTGGCATGGAGGGCTGCAGTGCAGTTCCCTGGGGCAGGGGGAGCAGTGGTGCAGGAGTGCCACAGGGTCCCTGGTGCATGAAGCCCCTTCAGTTTGTCAGGGTTAGTGTAGGCATGAGGCCCCGGCGCAGCCACATTCTGTCATTGCGACCGAATGACATGCCCCCTACCAGACGGCCAGGGAGTGACGTGTCGCTGGCAGGCTGGTGTTGGCTTGCTCTGATGAAGTCCTGACCCACGACTGGGAACCACGGAGCACTTAAGTCCTGTGGATGGAGGGGCCGTGCCCGGCAGGCAGCAGCCGAGACCAGGGCATGGCCACTGATGGAGCCATGGGCGACCAGCGCTGGGCCCTGAGGGCTTCCAGCTGTGAGCACTGCTGCCACCTCCAGCACCCCAGAATCCAGACCAGGAGATGGCGGCACAGAGGGGTTAAGTAACTTTTTCATGGTAGAACCAGGGCCAGAGCAAGAAGCCTGGCCTGGCATCTGCCTGGGCGGGAGCGGGGGGCGTTTTGTTCTGGAACTTCCCAGAGAGCAGGCAAGAGTTGGGACCGATCTCCTGGCACATCTCAGGCAGGGCAGGTGACAGCAGGTCTGGGGTTGACGGGGTCTGGGAAGCTTGCCGTGTGGACACGGCTGAAGCAGTCCCTCCTCCCAGCTGCGACTGGGGTCGGGGTAGCTGTGCAAGACAGGACGCCTGCCTCGGGCTGAGCTCACTCCAGGTTCCCATCCGACATGGCCCCTTCCTTCCCCCTGGCTGCTGAGGACGGAGAGGGAACAGCACGCCCTCCCCGCTGACCTCTCTCTGCTGTTTGCCTGGCACGCCAAGGCCAGGGACGGGTGGTGACGGTCGCACAGCGTGGCCCTGGCTCTTATCCCGTAGGGGCCCCAGTGCTTCCTGAAGCATGGCTGTAGGGGGCAGGATGGGGTCTGGTTCCCAGCCTGCAGGTTCCCCCATCTGCAGCCTTCGTTCAATTCCGCTCTCCAGTCACACGCACGAGGCCCTAAGACTGGAGGGCTGGGGCGCATGTCCCCCTGGAAGGCTGAGATAGGGTTGGGGGCAAAGCTGTGGACACCTCCCCACAGGTGGCTGATGGCCAGGATGGGCCAGCTGCTTCCTCCTGGGGGCGCCGAACCTGTTGCCCCAGCCACGTGAGGGCTGTTCAGACTGCCCAGCGAGGCCCCACGGGCGGCTGGGAAATGAACGAGCGGTCGGCAGAGAGTCTGAAGTGGCTTTAGCGGTCGGCGCTGAGGAAGAGGCCTCTTGGCAGAAGGAAAAGATCAGGGGGTTGTACGGTTTCCTCCCATTAAGGGGCTGGCCGTTCAGGGGTTCCCTTCTTGGGGCAGTGATGGATGTGGCAGCCGCTGTGGCGAGCTCTCGGCTTGTTCTCGAGCACCCAGCGCGGGCACGGGCTAGCCTGCCCACAGCGGGTCCCCTGTGTCACCGTCCTTGTCTGGGGCTCGCTCCGCTCTGGGGCCTGGGACACTCAGCCGGGACTTCCTGCTGCAGAAACAAGCCCTGAAGCAGGCCCGTCCCTGGCTCAGCCTCCAGCTCGGGCAGGAGGGCCAGGGCTCCCGGTGCCAGCGCCACAGCCTGCTGACCTGGCGCCGTGTGTTGCAGGAGGACATGGCCGCGCACGTGGGCGCGTCCCGGACGCCGCAGGAGGTGATGGAGCACTACGTGAGCATGTACATCCACGGCAACCTGGGCAAGGCCTGCATCCCCGACACCATCCCCAACCGCGTGACGGACCACACGTGCCCGAGCGGAGGCCCGCTCTCGCCCAGCCTCACCACGCCGCTGCCCCCGCTGGACATCTCGGTGGCCGAGCAGCAGCAGCTGGGCTACATGCCGCTGCGCGACGACTACGAGATCGAGTACGACCAGGACGCCGAGACGCTCATCAGCGGGCTGTCGGTCAACTACGACGACGACGACGTGGAGATCGAGCTGAAGCGCGCGCACGTGGACATGTATGTGCGCAAGCTCAGGGAGCGGCAGCGGCGCAAGAACATTGCCCGCGACTACAACCTGGTGCCCGCCTTCCTGGGCAGGGAGAGGAAGGAGAAGGCGCAGGCGCTGAGGCGCAAGGTCACCAAGGAGGAGAAGGAGCTGCGGCTCAAGCTGCGGCCGCTCTACCAGTTCATGTCCTGCAAGGAGTTCGACGACCTGTTCGAGAACATGCACAAGGAGAAGGTGCTGCGGGCCAAGATCCGGGAGCTGCAGCGCTACCGGCGCAACGGCATCACCAAGATGGAGGAGTCGGCCGAGTACGAGGCGGCGCGGCACAAGCGGGAGAAGCGGAAGGAGAGTAGGAGCCTGGCGGGCTCCAGGCGGGGCAGGGAGGACGGCAAGGACGGCGAGTTGGCGGCCATCGAGAACCTGCCGGGCTTCGAGCTGCTGTCCGACCGCGAGAAGGTGCTGTGCAGCTCGCTCAACCTCAGCCCCGCACGCTACGTGACGGTCAAGACCATCATCATCAGGGACCACCTGCAGAAGCGCCAGGGCATCCCCTCCAAGAGCCGCCTGCCCAGCTACCTGGACAAGGTCCTCAAGAAAAGGATTTTGAACTTCCTCACGGAGAGCGGCTGGATATCCAGGGACACCGCCTGAAGCTGCTGGCCTGCTAGCACGCAGGCCCTGGGTCCCAGGGGACAGACGCGTCCATCCCAGCTCGGGGACGAAGCCGGCCCTGCCTGGGCTCGGCCCAGGGAATAGTAGAAGACTGGCAAATTTCCTTTTACTTGGTGACTTTTCTTCCCTTTGGGTACAAAGACTGCTGCACTATGGGTGACAGGAGCCCAGCGTTCCTGCTGGACAACGAGCCACTAGCTCTGTTGGTGCCACAAGCTTTCCTTGGGTGTGGTGCCCGCAGGGTCCCTCTGCCCAGAGTGCGGTGCTGGGCACAAGCACTTTACAGGGAGGCGGTCGCAGCTGGAGGAGAGCCCAGGACAGTTCCGCGGGAGCCTGCTGGGCGCAGCAGCCGCCAGCTTCCACCTGACTGTTGGCCACACTCGTGTGTGGGCTTGTGCCTTTGCTGAGTATCCAGGGCACCGGCTCCCTGTGCGTGGCCCTGCTCCTGTACACACAGGCATGGCAGTTGGGGGCACAGGGTCGGCCGCACCGCCCACCAGCTGTCTCCGGCTGTTGAATGCTAGGCTGGGAGCTCCAGGTCCTGGCACTAGCTGCCTCGGGTCCCACAGCTCACAGCACTGCAAGCGGGGCACTGCCTGGCCAGCTCAGCTTCCAGCTCGTACCCGGCTTCATGCTTACAGGCCAGCACACCGCTTCCCTCCTCTGTCCTGACTATGCTGATCAGGCCTTGCCCTGCCTGCCCATGCCTGCCCTGGGTCCTATCAGAGGACGTGCACGGTACCTCCCCTCTGCAACTCGAGGCAGTCATTTGTCTTCCAGCCCCTCTGGGCCCCTGCCCCACAGCCTGTGGCAAGCCCTGCTGGCCCTCCCGCACCGGGGCACCCCAGGCCTCCTGCCCCGAGCTTCTACCTTGGGTTCAGCAGCCTGGGAGCAAACATACACCTCATCTCCAAGGACAACTTGGGTACGGTGCCTTTCCCCTCCTTACACCCTGTCCCCAGGGGCAACTCTCAGCATTAAATAAAAACATTAAAGAGGTCTTGGACATGGGTGTAGTTGTCAGTGACGCAGTGGGCTGGCATCACATGGTTCAGAACCCATGATGCCAGGAACATGCCAGGCAGGGATGAAGGTGGCACCTAGCTCGTAGTTCTCAGTGTGGACAGTTTGGTGTGACTGGGGACCCCACCAGCACTGCCAACCCCTTGGTTCTTGGGTGGACGTTTTGGGGTGGGGCTCCCAGAGCACAAGCTTGGTGGTGGGGCCCTGGCAAAGCAAGCGTCTGGGCAGGGGCCACGAGATGGAACCCTTGGCACAGGTAGGCCTGGCTGTGTGTGATGGTGTGACACGAAAAACTGATTTGGGCTTGACTGTTTGCACACCACAATGAATGTATTATTAATTTATGTTCAAGTACTGACAAGTTCAAGGGCAAGCATGAAAGACGAATGGGTGGTCCTAGGCCACCCGCTAGCTGCCGGCTCGGTACTCCTGGTCTTCCACTTCATGGTCCTGGCAAACCCACAGCACTGGGTAGACCACATGGTTCCTTCCACTTTCCCAACTCGCACCCTGCAGCGACTGACATCCCAAGAATATGTGGACACTGAGGTGCTGGCAAGCGTCTTTATTCCCCTTTTACACATTAAAGGAGTTGAGAATAAAGTGTCGGTGCTTGCTTCTTCCCGCCGAGTCCTCAGGCCCCACATCTTAAAGCTGTGGGGAGCTGGGGTCCGGGGCCTCTTCACCCAGCTCCTCTCTGGCAGGCAGTGCATGGGCAGCCAGACCTGGCCCCCTGGCCCCCACTGCTTACAGGGAGGTCTGCTGCAGCTGGTGCTGTGGCCGCTTCAGCCCCTGCCTGGGGGCCCAGCTTGCCGCCACACACAAGGAGAGTAGTTAGCGAGCATGGTGACACAGATGGGGCTGGGGGAAGCTGTGACTGAAGCTATAGCTGGGATGGACTGCTCCATGGAGACCCCAAATCCAGATGTTCAAACTGCCTGGGAAACGCACGCCCTCCACATGCCTTGTGCCACTGCCACAGTGATGCAGGGGGCAGTGGAGGGAATGCGGGTGCCCTGTTGAGGCAGTGGTGACCCTGCCACTGGGACAGGCGGCAGCCCAGCCTGCTGCCTCCAGGCCTGGGGCGAGCTGCAGAGCTAGCTGGAAGATGGTCACAAGCAGTGTGAACTGTGGACCACAGTACACCTCACAGGGTGAACCAGTGAAGCCCAGCTGCCAGACACCACCTGCCACTACCAGTGCAAGGCCATTTTGCCTCTTGACCAAGAGCTGATCACTCATCCTTCTGAAGAGCCAGGTTCACCGAGGGGCCAGGTCCCACAGCTCCAAGGGCCACTGTTGCTACAGCTCAGTGTGCCTGGGGCTTTGGAGTCATGTATGTCCCTGGACCAGCAGAGCCTGTGCTGGCAGAGCTGCTGGCTCTGCTATGGTCAGCTGTCCTGTGTTGGTGGCCCTGAGGCTTCCAGGCCAGGAAGAAACCACATCCCTGGGCTCCAAGCACCCCAGGCACAGGGCCTCGGCTCTTGAGGCCACCTGACCAGATGGAACCACTCCTACAATCCGATGAGCAGAACAGGAATTCTGGCAAACTCAACAATGGGCAAAACCAGGATGTGAGAATGGGCAAGGGACACTGCTGGCCTGGGGCTTAGCCTCCCCAGGCCCACTGTGACCGTGCAGTGACAAATGCAGCAGCGGCGCCACACAGAGAGTGGACACGCGGACGGTGCAGCCAGGGTCCACAGCGAGCTCCTGAGCCCTTTTATTGGGGCTGCCTGGTCTGAGCAGCTACAGCTGGATCCCACCTGCCCTCACCTAGTGAGCAGACGCAGGGCCCCAAGTCCATGAACAGCCCAGCCACTCCACTGGCTTCGTCTCCAGCAGGGCCACAAGTCACTGAAGCTTCCCAGCCGGGGTGGGAAAGGTCAGGTGCGTCCACGGGTGGGACCAGACGGCCCATCAGCGGGCTCAGAACCAGGGTGCGGCTACGCCTCCTTCACCACCCCCACCAGGGCGGGCCGTAAGGTGCGCCCATGCAGCTTGTAGCCCACCTTGCTCACCAATGCCACCGTGCCCGCCTCTTTACCCTCCACCGGCGTGTGGAACAAGGCCTCATGCTCATAAGGGTCAAACTTGGCCCCAACAGGGTCGAGCCGCAGCAGGCCGTGCTTGGCGAACACTTTCTGAATCTGGACCTCGGTCATGACCAGCCCCTCGTAGAGGCTCTTGAGGTGTGGGTTGTCGTCCCGCACCTCTTCCTGTGGGACGCTCTGCGTGGCCTTCTCCAGGATGTCGGCCACCTCCAGCAGGTCCTTGCAGAAGCCCTGGATGCCTGTGTGGAGGAGAGCAGGCAGTGTGCCCCAGGCTGCCTGTGTGGGCACTGGGCTGGCACTGCGAACCAAGTGCAGAGCTGGGGGCACAGGCGGCAGGGAGGGTGCTTCATGACCCTGAGGACCCAGTCACAGCCCACGCCATGAAGCACTGGGACAGTGACCCGCCAGGGGAGGGTGGTGACGGCGCGGCCGGCTCCTAGCCACCTGTGCCCAGGGTCTGCTAGCCACACTGACCGTATAACTTGGCCTCCTCCACCAACTTCTGGCTCCTCTGTCTCAAGTTCTCTGTGTCGGCCAGGGCGCGCTTGTACTTCTCCTGCAGACAGAGGGAACAGAGGGGCTGGGAGTCACAGGGAGCAGGGGGCTCAGCCAGCCTGCAGAGGGGCCGCGTCCCCCTGGCCAAGCCTCCCACGCGTGCATCCCCCTTCCTGTCCCCACGGCTCCAGCCGCCCCCCAACAGCCTGGAATCTCAGAGCAGCATGGACACAGGAGTGCGGCGAAGGCCTGTAACCTGTTCCCGGTGGTGGCCTCCTGTCCGCTTCCCCGAGCCGGGACTCCGACCACTGCAGTTCCGCCACCCTAGGGCACGCTCACCTGCCCTGCCCCTTGGGGCTCCTGTTTGCTCATCTTTCAGCAGGGCTGTTCCCAGGTAGGACACGGGGTCCAGGGCTCTTCCCCACCCCACGCCTTCGCAAGGGCAGCCCGGGCCTCACCGTGGTCTCCTTCAGCTGCTCCTCCAGCCTGACTTTCTCCTCCCGCAGGCTCTTCTCGGCCGCTGCCGGCTCACCCTTGGACTCTCCGGGCCCCGCGTCCTCCTCCACCGGGCCGCTGTTCTGCCTGGCAGCCGTGCACAGCAGCCGGGGGGATGACCTGCGGCACAGCCCGCCCCAGCACCTGCTCGTCAGGGTCGGGGGCTCAAGCTGACAGTGGCGCAACCAAGACCACCTGCCCGCAACACCCGGGGGTCCTCCCGGCTGATGCAACCCAACGCCGCCCACGCCTGGGCCGGCCACAGGCCCCGCTCGGCACAGCGCACCCGCTCCTCCTTCCACGCATGGGGAGAGCCTGGCCGTTGGCCCGCTGCCCCCCTCGGGGGCCGGCCCCCCGACGAGCACCTCCGGGGACAACGATGCCGACGCGGGGAGCGAGCGGCCACTTCTGGCTGTCAACCTCACCGCGGAAGCCGAGGGGGGACACGGACCCCCGGCCCAGCCGCGCAAGCAGCGCGAGCCCGCCGCTCGTTCGGCCTCCGACTCGGCAGCAGGGGAGAGAACTCGCGGCCGAGCGGGGACAGTCCTGGGCACCCCGACGCCGCCTCGGGGATCGCTCTGCCCGGAGCCTGAGGCTGACCGGGAAAGGCCCACCGGAGCAGAGGCGGCGCTGAGGAGCCGCACTCCCTCCTCGGGCCAGGAAAACCCGGCGCCCCTCACCTGAGGGACAACGCCAAAGCCGGCAGACCGCGCCGCGCCAGCCTCACACACCGCGCCGCCATGACCGCCGCTGCCCGTGCAGTCACTGCGCAGGCACTGAGCCTGCGCGCGGGCCGCCGGCCCGACTTCCCCGCCCTCGCCACTTCTTGTTAGCCAATCGCACACCGCTGGTTCTGTGATGGACAGACAAGATCACCAATACGGGCAGAGCATGGTGGGCGGGCCCTGAGGCCTCCGGAGCTCCCGAAGGTGAGGAGGTGAAAGGTAAAGGAAGTCGAGGAAGGAGCCGCTGCGTGGGCGGGGAGAGTAGGAAGAGCCAATGAGGATGGAGCTTTCAGGGGCGGGAAGAGGCAGGGAGAGCCAGTGAGGAGCGAGCACGCGGGGGCGGGGAGCCGGAAGCGGCGCTGGCTGTGGTGGGCAGCGAGTGCCCGCGGCCCCGGGTCACTGCCGTGGCGGAGAGGGCCGCGGCGGAGCGGGAAGGGTCGGTGCCCCCACGGACAAAACGTGGCGGGAAGCACGTGGGCGAGGGGAGGCAGCGGGGCCCAGCCCGGGGCTGCCCGAGAGCGGGAGGCCCAGGGCTCCCCACGCTCGAGGACGGCAAGTCCGGGTCCGAGGGCGCACGGACACCTGCTGGGGCGAGTCCTGCCTGACGCCGCTCGGCGGCTGCGGCTGCGGCTGCTGGGCCCGCCGTCCGCGCCCGCGTCCAGCAGAGGGCTGGGCAGCCGGTGCCCGTGGGCTCTGAACCGCACAGGCGCCGTCGGGGACGGGAGCGGCACCAGCAGGGTCGCAGGCCTGAGAGCTGAAGTGGCCAGCCCAGTGGACACGTCACAATCTGTCGTGCTGCCTCGTGGGGTCGGGTGTGGCCCCCAGCAGAGCCGCTTAAAACCAAGGCCTGGGCAAATCTGCATTGCCTTTTTAATTTCTTCAATAAGTGATATCTTTTATTTTTATTTGAAAGGCAGATATACAGAGACAGAAAGATCTCCCATCTGTTGGTTCTCTCCCCAGATGGCTGCAAGTGCCAGAACTGGGCCAGTGCAAAGCCAGGAGCCAGGAGCTTCCTTCGGGTCGCCCTCCTGGGGGCAGGGCCCCACCCCAGGCTTGGATTCCCGTTAGGATCGGGTGTACCTGGGACAGCTGGGGGGCGGGGGCACAGCACCCAGCGGCTGCTACCCTGACATTCTCACAGCCGATTGGCAGAGGGAGCCAGCCAGGGCTGCAGGTGAGCAGCGAGGCTTCCAGCTGGCATCACCCACCAGGGTCCATGCTGAGCCCGCCGCCAGTGAGGGCTACACGTCTGTATAAAAATGATGTTATCTTACTCCCACGTTCTAGAATTGCCTGCATGTCAGCTATGTCCACTGGCAAGTCCTTCCTGGATTGGCACTGTCAGTTACCTAACCAGATTTCCCATGGAGAAACTGAGTGTTTTTCTGCTGTGGAAATCAGATTTCTGGTTGCACTCACTCCTCCCGTCCGGAGAGTGAGCCGCGGTGTCACCTGCTTAGGGTCTCGCGTGTTAGGATCAGGGGAGAGGGGCCCTGGCACTGTCGTGGTGCCAGGCTGCCTATTCCAGATTCTGGCTGTCGCTTTCTGGGGATGTCTAGGGGCAAGGCCATTGTGGGGACCTTCCAGGCCGCTGAAGGGCAAGCTGCCCATCACCTCCTTGCTGGCAGCCGGCGACCCCGGCTGGGATCATTCCCATGGCGCTGCTTTCCAGCCTTGTGCAGGCTGCTTGCCTCGCGCGGCCCCCCCCTCCGACGCCTGTGCCCACCCGGTGTCTGTCCTTGTGTGTTAGTGCCCCTTGTGGCCGTGCTGCTGCAGCCTGCGGCCTGTAGACCGCCCAAGGCCCCAGACTCATGTGGACTCGCTGCAGCTGCTGGGTTAGTGTTGGTCTGCGCACTCGGCCTTGACCTCACCATGACCCCCTTTATGTCACTCAGATTTCGCTGGTCTGCCCCATATTGCACTCCCCTGGGCTTACTTGGGGTGGGGATCCCACTTGGGCTGGAGGGGACGCCTTGCCAACTTCACGTGGCACTTGCTGCGGCCTCCCAGCAATGACTTTGTTCAAAGTGTGTTCAGCCCACCTGCCTTCTGCCATCCACAGCCACAGGGCAGCCCTTGGGCTGGTCCCTCACACTCTCTCTTTCCAGATTTGTGAACTGATTTGAAAGGCTGTGCCCCACTCCCTGCCTTACGCTCTCCAGGTGGTGTCTGGTGAAAGGAGTTCCCAGGTTAAGGGCAGCAGAGGCGGCAGCCGCACCCCTTGGCCCCTCCCAGCAGCCTCACGGTTTCCGGCACTGTCCACGCTGGGTGTGCAGTGGGAGGTGGGGGCTGGGAGCGGCCCACCACGGGGACATCCACGTCCTGCAGACCTGAGGATCTAAATGATCAGCCCTCCCACATCGGGATGCCTTGGGGGGTTTGTAATGTGATGGTGGCTGCTTGTCTGTTGGTGGGTGCACCTGGGCAGCTGATGCCACGGAGACGGCGGACACCGGGGCAGTGGTGCCAGGGCCCCGGAAACCCTGGTTTCCCCGAGGTGAGCAGGGCTGAGGTCCTTGGTTACTGGGAGTTGTGTGTCTGATGTGGTTCAGCCCAGAACAGCCCGCCCCTGATCCGTGTCCTTGCCCTGCAGCCCTCCACATCCACCCGGACCCCAAGCGTAACCCAGTGCCATCAACTCGAATCGCGGCAACTCCAGCCCAAGCCTCATATGGAGCAGACGGTGGGGGTCCAAGCCCGTGTCTGCTGTGCCCTCCTGTTGGTGCAAATGCCAGCGGATGTGCTTTCCCTCGTACTCTGTGACCAAGGCTTAGGATGCCCTCCTCCATCGGCTGCTGCCGCAGGGACTCTGCAGAAGGCACCCCGGGCGGGGATGCTGATCCAACAGCTTCCTGCAGCCCAGGTCACTTCTCAGGGCTGGTGCCGCAGGGAGGGGCCTGTGCAGAGGCCCTGGCCCCCTGGCCAGTGAGTGGGTTCCAGCCTGGTTGGTCTGTGACTAGCACAAATTATTGGACTTCCCCATCAGTGGAGGGAGGAATTCGCTGTGCGCCTTGGGCAGAACCTGAGCAGCTGCACCTGTTCTGGGCGTATCTGTGTCAGCTGGGCTTTAAAGGCCACACCTGGCTTGTGGGAGGGGCAGGGCCTGCTGACCGTGGCCCCACCTGCTTACCACCCAAGGTTCCCGGCTCCTGCCCAGTACCTGCAGCACCTGTCCCTGGGTAGTCCCTACAGGGGCCTCAGCCCCAGAGGCCCCCGGGCTGGTTTACGGAAAGCAACATGGAAGCCACCAAGCCAGGCAAGTAGTCACCTTTCGTGTTCTCTCCTCCTTTGGTCCTCACCCTTGGGAGAATGTGGCCACTCTCAACCTTGACCTTACGAAGGGATTTGACCCCAGGGGCAGAACAGGTCGCCACAGCAGTGCCTGGACGTAGGCGGCACCAATTGTCCTGGCCTTGGCCACCTCCCCGATCTGGCCCCTCTGCTGACGTGGGCCAGATGGCCTCCCTCCCAGGTTGTCCCTGGTGTGGCCCACCCCGTCTGCCCCTGGACAGAGCGGTCCTTGGCAGGCCTTCACACCTGCTGGGCCTCAGTGGTTCCCAAAACTTGGGCTGGCATTTGTTGTCCGCCAGAAGCTGAACCCTGTGTCCAGCTCATGCTTCCTGCACCGGGCAGTTCATTGGCGCTGTTGTGTCCCCAGGTGCAGGATCCAGCAGGTGCGGGTGTTGACAGCCTGGGGCAGGAGAGGAGGAAGGGACTCAAGGTGCCACCCGTGGCGCCAGGGTTTCTGCTGGCACACACATAGTGGGGATGCTGCCTCACAGACTGGACAGGCTGAGCTTGCTGTCCTTGAGCAGGGACAGACAGGGGAGGGATGCAGGCGGGGCTCACTGATGCTCCCGGAGGGGTTTCTGCCACACACACCCGACCTGGGTCCCAGGGCCATTGGCAGCACCAGTCCGCTTCGGACAAGGGTATCACGCGCCCTGGACTTCTTGCTGAGGAGAGGGCAGGTCCTGGCCACGAGCAGGGAGATGAGCGACCGGAGGTGGATGCAGGGTGGGTGGGCACCACCGAGAACCAGCAAAGCTTGGGGCGCTGGGGCAGGGCAGCGGGATGTGTTAACGCAGGGGGCTGCCTTCCGGAGGGCTGGAGGGAGGAGGCGCTGGCTCCTGTCCCCACATGTCTGACTGCCCCCACCAGCAGGTGCCACCTTCCAGAGCCGGAGAGAGAAGGGGCCGGCTCCCATCCCCACATGCGCGACTGCCTCCATTAGCACCTGCCTCTGTGCCGGCCTTGGGCTCGTGGACCTTGGGCCTGGGGCAGCCAAGAGCAGAGCTGACTGCTCGGCCACATACCACCAAGGTGCTTAGAAGGGGAGGATCAGCCAATTAAGCTGTTACAGCAAGTCCAACAGCCAGAATTGGAACCAGAGCTCATGTGGGATTCTGTTGCAGGCAGGGGCTTAATTCACTGAGCCACAATGCTGGCCCTGAGCAGGCTAACATGCTTTTGTGTGGCCAAGTGGACAGGATGAGATCTGAAAAAACTGAAGCCAGAAGAATGACAGTGTTGATGCTTGTCCCCTGCTCCTGGGAGCCCAGGACGTACTGTTGTCAACAGCATCGGGACATGCCATGCTGACTGGCTCCCACGCAGCTAGGGTGTGGCCCCCAGCCATGGTGGGCAGCAGGGCCAGGAGGGCCATGGACCGCATATGGCAGTGTTGCTGGCACTGAGCAATGGCCCAGCATGCTCTAGGCCCTGGAACACAAGTGAGGACGTGAGCATGGACAATGAGATGGGCAGGAGAGAGGGAGCAGCGGGGAGGGGAATTGGGAAGGGCAGAGGTGACGTGAGGGCAGCTGAAGCAATGTGGAGGTGGTGGGTGATGACACGGAGCTGAGGAGGGGGTGACGTGAGTGCAGTGTAGACATGATGGGGAGCTGCTGGTGGGGCTCAGGGAGGACGTGGTGAGCTGGCCATGAGCTCCGGGTGCCCGCTCCGGGTGCCCGCTCCGGGTGCCCGCTCCTGGTGCCCACTCCGGGTGCCCGCTCCGGGTGCACCACTGCTGCCTGTCCCTGCTCAATTTTTTTTTTTAGATTTATTTTTATTACAAAGTCAGATATACAGAGAGAGGAGGAGAGACAGAGAGGAAGATCTTCCATCCGATGATTCACTCCCCAAGTGAGCCACAACGGGCCGGTGCGCGCCGATCCGATGCCGGGAACCAGGAACCTCTTCCGGGTCTCCCACGCGGGTGCAGTGTCCCAATGCATTGGGCCGTCCTCGCCTGCTTTCCCAGGCCACAAGCAGGGAGCTGGATGGGAAGTGGAGCTGCCAGGATTAGAACTGGCGCCCATATGGGATCCCGGCGCGTTCAAGGCGAGGACTTTAACTGCTAGGCCACGCCGCCGGGCCCTGTCCCTGCTCAATTTGACTTTCCACCAAGTCCCAGGGACCTGATCCAGAGAGCTGCGCCTCGGGGTGAGGACGCCCACCTGGCCAAAGCCCAGTCTAGGGCGTCCTGGCCATGGCTGGAGCTTCCTGCCGCTCATCACTCAGACCCAGCCTTGTTCAGAGCCCCAGGAGTCTTGCAGGCTACTCAACATCTCTAAATGGGGGTTCACTCTGCACCCTGCTCAGGTTCTGGGCTCCTGAGAACCTGTCTCTTCTCTGCTCCCCAAACCCCCTCTCTGTCTCAGACCTTCTCTGTGCAGGCCACCTTAGAGGCCCTTCTGTGCGTGCAGCTCCGTGTATCCTGCACACCCAGGGCAGGTGTCGCAGCACAGTGGCCGAGGAGGTCTCCCACGTGGGTGCAGGACTCAAGCACTCGGCCATCTTACGCTGCTTTCCCGGGTGCTTTAGCAGAGTTGGATGGGAAGTGGAGCAGCTGCAGCTAGAGCCATCTTCCATCTGGGATGCCTGCATTGGCAGGTGGCAGCTTGAGCTATTACATCACAGCACCAGTTCCGCAGGGGCAATCTTCTGGCCCATGGCCACTCACGGCAGGTGTTTCTCTGTGGGCAGCCCCTGCTCATCTGAGCTTGTGTGCACACGCACTCACTTTCCACCTTTTAGATAAACTCCAGCGCTTTGTGTCTCTGTCTGTGCTAGCACTTAGGATGTGCGTCTGTGGGTGTGACAAAGGCCCCTGCCCACACCAGTAGGGGTTCAGCTCAAATTGTGGGGAGGTGAGGCTGCAGGAGGAGGGCCTGGGACCTCTTCTCACTCCTGAGGTACATGGCCAGCAGGGGCAGCCAAGAGCCAGCTGTGCTGTGGGGACCTGAGGGAGGGCTGCCATCCCAGGGCAGTCACCGTGGGTACAGAAACATCCAGAAGGAAGATAGGGAGGCCCTGGCGGGGAGACTGGGTCTCATCGCTGCTCCCTGTGGGATCCTGGCTGGTCCTGGAAACCTTGGGAGGCTTGTTCCCTCCCTCAAGTGTGTGGAAGCTATGAGAGGCTGTCCCACCACCCCTGTGGGGATGGGTCTCCTCAGATGCTCCCAGGGAAGGCCCTGCACCATGGCCATAGATAGCTCTGAAGCCAAGGAGGGCATTTGCCAAGCAGCTGCTTGGGTGGCCCCAGTCTGCTGAGGCCATCTCAGGCACCCCACTGAATCACTGTGCAAGTTTGTGCTTTATTGTTAAGATTTATTGATTCTGTGGAAACCCAGAATTAGGAAGAGAGGACACACCCATGCAGAATAGTGTGCAGTGAAATGCCCAGCATGACATCACCCACCGTGACCGCTTCTGCACCCCATGCTGTGCAGCCACTGCAGCTCCTGCTGGCAAGGGCCTCACCTGCACCCTCCAAGTCCGGGGGACGCTCCCCCAGCCCAGTGGCATGACCCTTCTGGGCCCTCAGACCCTGGAGTCACTGGATCTGTCACTCGAGTCATAGGATCTGTCCTCTGTGGCTGACCTAAGTTCTTAAAGTTCCTGCAGCTGGGCACCCGTTGGAATTTCCTTCGCCCTCTCCTAGGCCATGCACTCTGATGGCTGGGCGGGCCATCAGGCCTGATGCCGAAAGTGCTTGGTGCCTCTCATGGGCCTATCTCATCACCTGCTCCCAGATGCAGGAGCCGTGGGGAGCTGAGAGCAAGACACAAGGCCGGAGCTGGAGATGCAGTCCACAGCGACGGCCCCAGGCTGCGCTCCCTCCGTGCCTGGCCCTGGACCCCACTGACAGGCTGTGTGTGCAGGTGACAGCTCATGGCTGCAGCGGGGGGGGGGGCGTGCTCAACTGTGGACTGTGGCAGCCAGGTGTGTCCCTGGGCCTGGCTGGCCCCTCCCTGTCCCTCACTGGAGAGACAGGGCCTGGAGCAGGTGGTGGCTGCCGTGAGGAGAGGACCAGGACAAGTCCAGCTTGGGCCTGCAGTTACCAGGTGGCTGTGCCAAGAGCCAGGCAGGCAGTGGTCCTTCCGGAAACGGGGACAGGGACCAGATGCATATTTGGTTCATTTACTCATTTTTAATAGATTTCTTTTTATTTGAAAGACAGAGGCTCCTGCAGGCTCTTTCTGCTGCAGTGTGCCAAGTACTTCCTGTCCCTGTTTCTGGAAGCTTCCTCGACAGCTGCTCGCTTGGCTAGCTTGTTCACCATCCCGTAGCCTCAGCGAGGCTCCTCCTTCCAGGTGTACTTCCTGCCCCCATCTCCGCTCCCCTCCCGGGGGTCAGCTCTGCTGCCCCTGATCCCTGCTTGCTGGGTTCACTGCTGCCCTCACTGGGACCAGAAGCCCACAGGGGCCAGGCTTCTTTCTGTTTTGTTCACAGATGCCAGGAGGGCAGTTGTTCTTCTCTTGTTCCCAGCCACCTGCATCCATTACTGGGAGGCAGCCCCTGGGACAATTTCATCCAGTCCTGCAGAGACCAACCCAGAGCTCCCTGGCTTTTCCTGCGATCAGGGCCATTGGGTGTATATTCCGTGTCTCGTGCCCAGGCGTCCTGAGTGGAGGAGGTACATGCTGGACCCAGGGCTTTTGTGCCTGAGCACAGGTTGTAGCTCGGGCTCCTGACGGCAACTTCTTACAGTTCAAACTGTGTGAGACTGGGTGATGGCTCAAGTGATGGAGAGTCCCTGCTAGCCTTGTGGGCGATACACTCAGTCTCCCGGCTCCTGGCCTTGGGGTGATACACTCAGTCTCCCGGCTCCTGGCCTTGGGGTGACACGCTGAGTCTCCCGGCTCCTGGCCTTGTGGGCAGCACGCTGAGTCTCCCGGCTCCTGGCCTTGTGGGCGATACACTCAGTCTCCCGGCTCCTGGCCTTGGGGTGACACGCTGAGTCTCCCGGCTCCTGGCCTTGTGGGCAGCACGCTGAGTCTCCCGGCTCCTGGCCTTGGGGTGACACGTTGAGTCTCCCGGCTCCTGGCCTTGTGGGCAGCACGCTGAGTCTCCCGGCTCCTGGCCTTGGGGTGACACGCTGAGTCTCCCGGCTCCTGGCCTTGTGGGTGACACGCTGAGTCTCCCGGCTCCTGGCCTTGGGGTGACACACTGAGTCTCCCAGCTCCTGGCCTTGTGGGTGATACACTGAGTCTCCCGGCTCCTGATTTTGGACTGGCTTAGTTCTAGCCGTTGTAGGTAGAAGCTGTATTTCTCTCTGCGTCTGGAATAAATTTGAAAGTGGAAACAGGTGCGTCTGTGCACCTGCCAATCTATGCAGGGCACAGGTGAGTTTTTTTAGGCTCATAGTCCTGGAGGTGTGAGGTTCCAGGTGCCTGGTGTGGGCTGTTACGGTGAGGTTCTGAGTTCACGGTGTTGGCAGAGCTGGGAGCACATGCTCTGGGTTCCATGGGCTCTCCATTCTACTCTGCAATGGTCACGAGGGTTTGGGCTCAGGGCTGTCCCAAGACAACCGCATCTAACTCCCAGAGTTGGATTTCTTCCCCGCCCCCTGAGTCCCAGTCCCATGAGGCCTTGGGGACTGATCTGCCCAGCTCAGGAGAGCAAAGCTTACTGACACCGCAGCCATCAGCTCTGGCCCCGGGAACTCATCCTTCTGCAGCCTACCCCATCACATCCCCCCAACCCAGCCCATCATCAGTCCCGCCTGCTGCCACAGACGCGGGCTTCACCAGCGCACAGACGGAAAGTGAGCGGGTGAGGCGTGACCCTCCATGCCACCGGCAATGAAGAGCAGGTCGTGCTCTGGCTTAACCGGACAAAGTGGGCTGGCACTCTGTAATGAGCAGGGCACCCTGTCAACAAGATCCTGGCTGCCGTGTGCACCTAATGCCAGTGTTGTAAAAGCAAATGTTAACAGATCCAAAGGGAGAAATGAGCTCCAACAGAATAACACTGTGGACTTCAACAGCCCCTTTCATCAAGGCGCAGGCCAGCCAGACCAAAGCAATCAACCAAAGAGCCACACTATGGACCAGATGTCTAGAACATTCCATCCCATGGCTATGGATACACATCTGTCCCTTGGCACATAAAATCTTGAACATGGACCAGATGTTAGATCACAAGACAAATCTCAAATTCAGAAAAAGAAAAAAATGAACTGGTATCCTGTGTTATTTCTGACCACAATGGCATAAAGCCAAAATTAACTACAGAAGAAATTCTAGAATTTATACACATGCTGGGAGACAAACAGCACGTTCCTGGGTGGATGAAAGCTCACTGAATGCATCGCAAGTGGAATTAAAAGTCCTTGAAGTGAATGAAAACAGGAACACAGCATATCGAAGTTTAGAGGACACAGCAGAGCCAGTGCTAACAGACAAGAGTGTGGCAAGAAGGAGCTATGTAAGATTGAGAAACTGTTAGAATAACCTAGAAAGAAAGAGACTCTGACCAATGGAACAGGAGATTTTGATGGAGGTATCACAACTGACACTTCAGGAATATGGCCATCATCAGGAACTGTTACAACTGTGCTGACAAACTGGGAAACCTCGGAGAAACGGGCAGATGTCCAGGAACACATGACATACCAAAACTCAGTCCTGAAGACGCAGAAGACTGTAGGACCCGAATCCACCGATGTCTTCAGGCCCAAGGGGAGCCAGGGCAGGTGGCACTGCGCAAGTCTGCCACTCTGTTAAGGAACTAAGACAAGCTCTTCCCAACCAAACCCATTGCATGAAGCCAGCTTACCCTTTTCCAAACCCAGCTGAGGGCACAACCATGACAAAAGAAAATTGTCAACCAATATTCCTGAGGAACATGGAGGTAAAAATTCTCAATAAAAGGCCAGCAGATAGAATCCAGTGACGTCAGCAAGGTCACCCACCTGGGCAAGCAGGATAACCGCGGCATGTAGGGATGATGCCATATACAGCTCACTAAGTGTGATATGTCAACAGGTTGAAGTACGAAGTCCATGGTCACCTCAGCAAGGCGGACAACGCTGGTAAAACGACCCTCACTTTCGTGATAAACAATGTTAGACAACTTGGGGATAGGAGGACCATGCCTCGGCACAGTGAAGGCTGCATGTGGTACACCCCAGCCATCATCGTACTGAAGGGGTGTATGCTGGAAGCAGTAATACTAACATGTGGGACCAGACAGGAGTGTCTGGTGTCCCAACTCTTATTCAATACAGTTCTAGAAGTTTCTACCAGAGCCATTGGAGCAAGAGAAAGTAACTAAGGGTGGAAACCACCTACGCATCCCTGTTTACAGATGACATGATTCCTTTTTGTCAAAGATGTGCATATTTTTATTTAAAAAGGCAGATTTACACAGAGAAAGACAAAGACCTTCTATCTACTGGTTCACTCCCCAGTTGGCCACAGTGGCCAGAGCTGAGCCGATCTGAAGCCAGGAACCAGGAGTTTGTTCCAGGTCTCCCACGTGGATGCAGGGGCCCAAAGCTTTGGGGTGTCCTCCACTGCTTTTCTGAACCACAAGGAGGCAGCTAGGGAGGAAATGAGGCAGTCCGGTTATTAACTGGTGCCCATACGGAGTGCTGGCACTTGCAGTTGAAGGATAGTTGAGCCATCATGCCAGCCCTGACATGCTTTTTAAGAATAAACTCGAGGACTCCATCAGGAGGTCACTGGGACCCATGAAAGAATTCAGCAGAGCGAAGGATACATCAACACCCCGTCCCTGGTGTTACCCATGGCGGCTGGCTGACAATGTGTAAGAATAAGCTCATTCACAACAGCTGAAAAAACCAGTGAAAGTTCTGTGATAAATTTAAGGTGGTAGACATCCTCTAGGATATAGTTACAAAATATAAGAAAGGAAGAATTCCCATGTGCGTGGAGCAGACAGACTGCGGGCTCCGCAGAGCAATGTCCAGACGCGACACCATCCTGTCCCAATGCCGGTGACTTGGTTCACAGAGTTGTGGAAAACAGTCCTGAAAGTCATGCAGGAGCAGAGAAGACCCCCAGTGGCCAGAGAAATCCTGAAAACTAGAAACGCAGTCAGAGGCTTCCCCAGCCTGCATTCCGTGCGGACCTGCTACCTGGGTGTGGTAGCCTGAACACCAAGGTGCTGGCTCAAACATAGGCAGGTAGGCTGGTGGAATAGAGAAGTCCCAGAAATAAATTCATGTACCTAGAACCAATTTCCATCTCCTGGAGGTGAAATGAGTCTAGGAAATTACATTGGGAAATTGGATTTCCCATGTAGAAGTTCCAAACGAGACATTCACCTTGACCAGCACCATGGAGTAGCAGGTGGGCCTGCTGCCTACAGTGCTGGCATCCCATGGGCTGCTGCACTTCCCGTCGGCTCCCTGCCTGGGGCCTGGGAAAGCAGTGGAGGACGGCCCATGTGCTTGGGGCCCTGCACCTGCGTGGCACACCTAACGAAGTTCTTAGCACTTGGCTTTGACCTGGCCCAGCCCTGGCCAATGTAGCCATCCGGGGAGTGAACCAGAAAATGGAGATTCTGTCTCCCCCCCCACAACTGCCTTTCTAATAAAAGGTTTTAAAGGTACTTACCTTACAACTTAACATGGATCAAAGATGTAAATATAAGATCTGAAACTGTGAGACAAGCAAAAGGAGGCCTTCCACGAGTTTTGTATAAGACCCAAGGCACAAGCAGGAAATCCAAGAGGAGACACGTGGAGTCCTGCCATGGGAGGGAGCTTCTGGCCAGCAGAGGGAACACTCCAGGGAAAGGGCAGCTGACAGAACGGGGCAAAACTTTGCCAACAGTGCTTCCGACAGAGGATCAGCTTGCAAGGAGCATCAGAAACTCAACAGCAACGGAGTACCTGCTTGGTGGAAGCTCTACATCTTTCTGTCTCCAAAGAAGAAATGTAAGGGTCCAAGTGACGCGAGGAAAGATGCTCAGGCTAGCACCGTGAGGAAAACAGACAAAGTGACAAAGTGTCCAGGCCTGGTAGAATGGCTGCTGTGGGGTCGGGTGGGGAAAAGGGAACCATTACAGGAAACAGTGCCAAGATGCCACCATGTGGCCTGAAGGAAGTCAGCCTGCGAGGCACCTGCTGCCGGCGGCAGGGACGAATGGCCTCAGCCCAGAGGGCCGTGGGTGAGTGACCAGGTGAGGCTGCTTGGTGTGTTTATTCTGTGGTGGAATATTACCCAGAAAAAATACAGGCCTGACATCTCCAACACAGTGGGTGGAACTGGGGTGACCCAGCCCCAAGGGTTTCCTGCTTCCCAGCCATGATCGCTGCCCACCGTGGGTGCCATGAGCGCTGCCCACCTTGGGTGCCATGAACACTGCCCACCGTGGGTGCTGTGGGTTTTCCTGCTTCATCCCCACTCTTCTCTCTTTGCTGCAGCTTATGAGTTTTCTAAGATTTGCTTGTTTATTTAAAAGGCAGAGGGACAGAGGGAGGAGAATGACAGAGAGGGACATAGGTTTCCTGCCTGGTGGCAGAGGCCCAGCACTCCGGCCATAGCTGGGACACAGCCTGGTGCTGAAGGGTGTGCCGGCTCGCAGGCCATGGCTTAACCCGCCCAGCCACCAGCCCAGGCCTCCAAGTTTTTACTTGAAGTAAAAAAATCACTGGTGATTCGGGAAGTTCTCAAGATCTTTGTTTCCAACAGGGCAACTGCGAGGCAGCGAGGTCCCTGGGGCAGGGCGCCTCGGGGCAGGTGCTTGCTTTTTCTGGTTTTGCTCTTCAGTTTGGGCTGGTGCAAGGCTGTGCGGCCCACTGCCTGGCACCTTGGAAGGGTGCAGGGCAGTCCTGGCTTCTTGACAGACAGTTCTGTGTCATCAGAGGAGAGGTGAGTGGACTTAAGCACCTGCTCCACCGTGGGGACGGGGACAAGGATGGCAGGAGGCGGGCCTATGGTAGTCCCTTCCTGGGCGAGGGAGGACTCTTGGTGCTTCTAGAATAAGCTGGCATTGACGACCATGAACAGTGACGATAGGCACCCAGGCATGCTCCTTGCTCCGCCTGCCCTGTGCCAAGCACAGAGCTTTAGCTTTGGAAAACTCCAAGCGAGGGTTTAAGGGGACAGGTGCCATCCCTGCCACCCCTAACCCACAACACAGCCCAGAGATGCCTCGACTCCTGAGGCCCCCAGGGTGAGCCAGGCCAGCTGAGGTATAGCGAGCAAAGCTGCCATCTGCAGCACCAGCATCCCAAATGGATGCTTGTTCCAGTCCTGGTTGCTCCACTTCTGATCCAGCTCCCTGCTGATGTACCCCGAAAAGCACTGAAGGATGGTCCAAGCTCTCAGGACCCTGCACCCGCGTGGGAGACCTGAAAGAAGTTCCTGGCTCCTGGCTTCAGATTGGCTCAGCTCTGGCTGTTGTGGCCATTTGGGGAGTGAACCAGCAGGTGGAAGATTTTTCTCTTTCCCTTGCTATAACTCTGCCTTTCAACTAAGTGATAAAATAGAAATGAAAACCATAATAGAAGGAATAAAAAGGAAAAGCATTTGGAACAAGAAATGCCACTTTGGATGGTGAGGAGGAAGAACTTGGAGAGAGGTGGCCGTGATGGCTCCCGGGCGGCTCCTGCCAGTGAAGGACCACTGCCGTGATGGAGCCAAGCATGTTTTACACGCTGGAAGGTTCCATGTCACTTTAATGAAAATGCAGGTGGACAGAAGCTCTGAACCTGCTCCTGGTAATGCCTCCCAGGGGCTGGGACCATGGCATCCCCCACTGGGCACAGCAACTTTTGCCAACATGTGGCACTGCGTTCCAATTTGGCCATGACCCAGATCATGTCTGGGGAAGTGAGTTCATTTCCAGCTGCCAAGGTCAAGGAGCGGTCAGTGTCTGGATGTCCCACATGGCTCCCCTACTGCCAAGTGCTGTGGTCAGTTTTTCCACAGTGCGTGCCCAAGGCCACACCCCCAGGATGTGGCCAGGTGACCTGGACACCTGTTCCTCCATCCCCACAACTTTCCCCTGGAGGCCACCTTGTCCCCACCCTTCCTTCACATGTCTGTGCTTTGTTCTGAGTGCTGGCCTCATGTGGGGGACCCTGCTGAAGCCTGCATATCCAGGCCCCTTCAGGGTGGGCAAGGCACCACCCCTTGGAACCCTGCCCTCCCGGGGTGCGCCCACCCCAGCTCCCCATCCCCAGACTCCCTCCTTGCCAGTTCTGTGCCGTGTCCCAGTGGCGCTTCAGCAGGTGGACACCCTGGGCACCCGGCTTAGCTTGGGCCTTGAATGCACAGCGGGTAATTCAGGGCCTGGATCGAGCTGGGCATCCTGCATCTTGTCCTGGGCAGGGCTGACCCGAGTCCCTCTCACCTCATCCTACCCAGGGAGCAGGAATGGGGTCGAGTCTGTTGTCACCCAGCCTGGCCGCTGCCTGGGGAGTGAGTGGGGTTCAGGGTACAATGACTGATTGTCCCGAAGCCCAAGTTCGGAGTTGGGTGGATGTGACCCCGCCAGGTAGGGAATGCTTTCTGACCCGCACACATGTCCGTTCCTGCATGACTGCATGCCTGGGGACTGCGGGGCTGGATCCATGTCTGCATGGGGCCAGGCATCAGTGCTCCCCAACAGCAGTGGCCTGGGCCAGTCAGGGGTGGATGTCACTGCGGCGGGGCCCAGGTGTGGCAGCATGCCGTGTGCGTGTGGGCATGGAGGACACTTTCCCGTGAGTGATCCTGGTGGGGAACCTCTCTGGCTCCTGCGGACCTTGGCTTTGGGGAGCTGCGGGTCACCCTGAGAAGGAAGAGCTCTGTGCATGTGGCTGAGCCTGCCCCTTCTGCCCCAGGTCTGCAGCCCCTCGCTGGCTGGCGATCCATGGCTTCCAGGCCTGGTTCCTTAAAGTCACTCCATGTGTTTTTCTGTGCCCCTCTGCACACATGTGTGCACACACGTGACACACCTACTACATGATGCATTTGTACACATGTGCACACACATGACCCATTCATCTCTGCTCCCAGCCCAGCCCAGCCCAGCCCTGCCCTGCCCCAATTCCAGCCCAGCCCCAGTCCAGCCCAGTCCAGGCCCTGCCCCAGCCTAACCTGTACCCCAACTCCAGCCCAGCCCAGCCCCAGCCCAGCCCCAGCCCAGCCTCTGCCCCAACTCCTGCTCCTGCCCCCAGCCTAGCCCAGTCCAGGCTCTGCCCCAGCCCAGCCCCAGTCCCTGCAATTGTGAACATACTCCCTCTCTCGTGTGCACGCCTGAGGCTTTGCGCAGATGGTTCCTTTCTTGGCTCCAGCCTCAGCTGATGGGAACATAACAGTGATGCTAATGGTAGCTGCTGGGGCTGGCACAATGGTTGTCATTGTTGAGCTGCCATTAGAGGCATTGGCACCCACATCGGAGTGCCAGTTTGAGTCATGCCTGCTGCACTTCCCTTCCAGCTCCCTGCTGTTGCCCCAGGGATGGTGGCAGAAGGTAGGCCACGTGCTGAAGTCCCTGCACCCACACAGGAGACCTGTATGATGCTGGGGGCTGGTGTGGCGCTTGGGCCCATCTGACTGGTGGGAACACTGAGTTCCAGGAAGGTCAGGGGCCTCCCGGCCCAGAGGAGGCCAGGCCCGAGTCCCTGCACATTAGTAGCTTCCCTGAGCCCAGGGCCTGGTGACCCCTTTCCCCTACCACACCTGTGTCCCATCTGTCCTTGTCTCCTGTAAGCAGGGCCAGGCCTGTGGGGGTGCTGGCCAAGCTGTGCCACCCCGATGGTCCTTGGGGAGACAGGGTGACCCGCACAAGGTTGAGCTAAAGTAGCACGGACACCCCACGTCTCTGTGGGCCCCAGGAGGCTGACTCCATGCAGGGGACCTGGCTCTCTCCACCACCCCAGGGTGAGGGTTGCAGGTACATCAGGGAATCTGGGCTGCTTTGGGGACACCGCCTGGCTCTGCTCTGCAGGGGAACCCAGGGCCTGGGGAGCAGGTGGCTGGGTCAGGGCCATGCCCCGCGGACTGGGCTTACTGCCCACCTTCCGCAGCCAGTAGTCGTGGCTTTCCCATGATGCCCAGTGGGTCTGGCTCCTGTGACTTCTTGGAATAAGCATGGGGGAGCAGTGGGTTGAGCAGACGCCGCCTCCGCAGCTGGCAGCCACATGGGGAAAGCCCGCATGTCCAGACCTCACCAGAGCTCGCGGCCGCTGTGCGTGCCTTTCGCATCAGACGGAGCAGGGACCGCCCGGGGCCTCCGGCTGCAGCGCGCTTGGCGTCGGGTGGCAAGGCGGTCCAGCAGGCCCCCTCTGGTCAGATTTCTTTAGGGGTCCCCTTACCTCCCCCAAATCCTGCTGCAGCCCTGCCTTTCCCCACTTCAGAAAACCACTCTTGTATATCCTTGCTTCTGTAATCTGCACATTTCTCTTATAATGATATGCGTATGTTTTGGGTGAACTTTTTTAGGAGAAAGATTTATCTATTTATTCAAAAAGTTGAGTGAGAAGGGCTAGCTCTGGGGCATTGTGCAGTAAGCTGTCACCTGTAGCACCCAGCATCCTATATGGACACCGATTCGTGCCCTGGCTGCCCCATTTCCAATCCCTGCTAATGCCCCCGGGAGCGCAGTGGAGGAGGGCTCAAGTGCTCAGGTCCCTGCACCCACGTGGGAGACCTGGCAGAAGCTCCGGCTCCTGGCTTCAGCCTGGCACAGCCCTGGCTGCTGTGGCCATGTGTAGAGGGAACCTGTGGCTGAAAGATTTCTCTCTTTCTCTCTTCCTGGAGTCCAACAGGTGGGGTCCTCCCAGTTCCACCTCCTGCCAGTGGTGGGGTCTTGAGGAGGCGCTTTCAGAGCCTTGGGGTCTGTGCCTGCGAAATGGGGCACAGGTGCCATCACACAGCGGCGACTGTGCGATGAGCCAGCACTGGCAAAGGCACCATCAGCCCTCAGGCTGGCTGGTGGGGAGCTCGGGGTAGTTTGGAGGTATGACTCGTTCTGGTTGCTGGCAGGGTCTGCAGTCTGGTTGTGATGTGGCCAATGATGGGTCGCCAAGCTCGGGTTCCCAATCCCTCAGTGTCCGGGCCTGGACCGTGGTCTTTCCCTCTCTGATCTGTGACAACAGTGGGCATGGGTGTCACCTGAGCTCGTCATTGGTGTGGTCACGGAGGGAGGGTCTCAAGGGCCGAGCACTGCCCTGGAGCAGCTTGTAGCACAGGGCCTGGGGAGGAGGTACCGTGACAGTCAGGGCAGACTTCCTGGAGGAGATGATGGCGCAGGCTGAGTTGGAGGAAATTCAGCAGGACCCAGGGGGCCCAAGGAGAGGAGACAGGCTGCGGCTCCCATGGGACACTCCATGCTGTCAGCTGATGGGATGTGTCTGAGGCCAGTCCCCATAGCAGGCTGAGCCAGTGTTCGGGACGCAGAGCGCTGGGCCCCCAGGCATTCATCCTCTGGGTTCTCAGTCCACCAGTGTGGCCAGGACCTGGGGAGAACCCCTGTTGTTGGCCTGCGGCTATCTGCTGGTGAAGGGATGGACCCCTTGACCCCCACTCCAAGGCCTCAGCCAGTTACCCAGCTCCTCAACACGGCCCTAGGCCTGGGGACTGTCCCACTGGGGGCCTGGGCAGCATGAACACTCGATGAACCCACCCCGGTTTCCCGCAGCTAGGCTGCCAGCATCGCTGAACATTGCCAAGTGGGCTCCCTGCTGACTCACGGGGCATCCCTGGGGCATGTGTGCCCTGATGCCGCCCCTCCTCCGTCCCTGGGCTGGGGGCGATCCCCAGCGTGGCCCAGGCGGTGGCCCTGCCAGTGGTGGTGGGGCCAGAGTGCCTTGAGCATGCATGCTGTTGTCACGCGCTGCAGTGCCCTTCAGAAGAGCTAATTCAGGCTGAGGGAGTAAGTGCCACTTGAGTGAACAAGTTCGTTCTTCTCTGGCGTCCATCAAGTGAAGGGCTTGGGAGCCGCCGGGGCTGCACGCGGCATGGCAGCCCCCTCGCGGGTCAGCTCAGCCAGGTTCGTGTCCTGCGCCTGGACAGCTGTGTGGCATTCAGAGCTTGGTGCCCGCTGGTTGCACGGCGTGGTGTGCCCGTGCCCTCTCCTCTGGGACTGCGTGTCACCTACAGCGGTTTGCTACCCTTTGGCATGCCTGCTGGAGCCTCCACCTGCCTTCTGAGTGGCTCTCAGGACTGCGGCCATTGGGCCTGGCAATGCGGGGTCCTTGGCTCACGGTCGGGGCACCGCAGTCTCCATCTCTCTTCCTGTTGTGCTGCGGGTCCAGGGCTGACCCGGGACAGAGGGGAGTGTGAGCGCTGCTGCAGGCTGGGGGACTGGGGACCGGGCAAGTGCAGCCAGAGCTCAGGCACCCCCAGGACAGCATGCCACACGCCCTGGTTCCACATGCTTCATGTCCCAGAGCCTCATCTTCCTCATGGTGGGCTGGGGTGACAGTGACAGTATCGGCTGACCCTATGTGGGTGAGCTCACCCGCCAGGGAGGCTCCATTGGGGAGGGCGGGGGAGACAGGGAGCCTCTCGCCACCCCCACCCCCAGCTGCGCACCCAGACCAGGCGACTGGAGGCGGGGCTCCCGGGAGCCTTCCCCACTCCCCCCCCCCCCCCCCCGTGCTTGTTCCTTGCCTACACTGTGGTGGACTGTCGGCCTGATTGGGTCCACCCACTTCCAGGTGCTGCTCCAGGATTCTTTGTAGCAGGATGGATGGTGCACTTGCCACCTGCCCCCACCGTGTGCCTGCCGCCATGCCCTCAGCACTGCGGTGCCTCATGGGCAGTGGGGAGGCTCACCCACACGTGGTGAGCCACTGCGTGGTGTCTGCCACTTTCCACCGTGCTGAGTGTCCTGTAGCTTGGCCCCTGTGCTGGGTCCATGCAGGCACCATGTGATCCGTCTGGGGGGCTGGGCAGTTGTGAGCCACACAGCCATGAGCATGCCCCTGCAGGTTCCTGTGGGACCACGTGAGAAGGAAAGAACCTTGGCTCACTCCCCAGATGGCCATGCCAACCACTCATGGGCCAGGTCAGAGCCAGGAGCTACATCTGCGTCTTCCGTGTGTGCGCAGGGGCCCAAGCACATGGAGTGTTCACAAGCAGGGAGCTGGATGGGAAGTGGAGCAGCCAGGATTCAAACCTGCGCCCATGTGAGATGCCAGTGTCTCAGGTGGCAGCTGTACCTGCCACGCCACCTTGCCAGCCCCTGGAATCGACTCACACTGTCCCATTTTACAGACGAGGGGCGTGAGGTCTAGGAGACTCATCCAGGCTGGCTGGGCTCTGCACGTCCCTGGCAGCCCGGCGTGCAGTTCTGCCCCTCCGCCCGGCCCCCCACGTTCTCATTCTCACTTCCATCTCGGCAGTGCAGGTACCGGGCCAGGGCTCCCTTGGGGTTCAGCGTGTGTCTCCCTGGCGCCGCACACACTGAGCATGGCAGCTGTCCATATCCTCTTTGGCAAAATGTCTGGTCTGCCCTTGCTTAATGTGCTCCTTCTTTTTGTTTGGCTTCTCCAGTTCTAAGAATTCAATAAGTGCCTGGATGCACTTTGATTTTTTTCCCCCGTTGAACTGTTTTGTCAAAACCCTGGTGACCCAGCAGTCAGCTGGCCCTGTGTTCTGTTCCACTGAGATGTGTGCCACCTGCCCTTCCGCGTCACCCACAGCCCGCCGAAGCTCGAGCCCCGAAGCCTGCTAGTAAGTCTGAAACCAAATGGCAACACTAGCCCTCTTGAACACCCTTCTGAGGGGGCAGAGCTGTGGCGTAGGGAGTGGCCGGCATCCCACATGGTACTAGTTCAAGTCCCGACTTCTCCACTCCCCATCCAGCTCTCTGCTTGTGGCCCAGGAAAGAAAAGGAAGATGGCCGAAAGGCTTGGGACCTGCACCCCGTGGGGGTCTGAGAAGCTCCTGGCTTCAGATTGGCTTACCTGCAGCTGTTGCGGCCATCTGGGGAGGGAACCGGCGGAGGGAGGATCGCCCTCTTTGTCTTTCCCCCACCCCACCCTGCCATATAACTGCCTTTCAAATAAACTAAATTTCCTAAAAATTGTTCTGGCAATTCAGGTTTTTTGGCTAACTGACCTGGATGGAAAGGCAGGGGAGCTTCCGTGGGGCGGTTTGGAGCCTGCAGGTTGCCTCCTGAGCTGTGGTCCTCCCCGCGGTATGGCCGTCCTTCACGTGGGGGGCGGGGGCCCAAGCTTTTGAGGCGTCAATAATGCTGTCCTAGGGGCATTATCAGAGGGCAGGAGCGAAAGCAGAGCTGAGGAGTCTGGAGCAGCTGCTGAGCGTGTTGCCGGTGGTGGTTCAGCCCGTGGCCCCAAAACACCAGTCCCTCCAAAGAGCGTCTAACTCTCCACGTGGCCTCCTTGGCTGTCGCATTGTCCGGCTGCGCGGTGCCCAGCTGTGCTTTGTCTATCATAGATTCCTTTCCGTTGGTGCCTTAACACAATCTAGCCTTTTCACACGTAGGGGGCCATGTTAGGGACCGTGTGTGTGTGTGTGCACGCAGGACTGTAACCTTGCTTGGCTGAGGCAGTGGTAGACAGCTGGGCCTGGCCAGCCTCAAGACCGTCTCAGTGACCTGAAGTGGGACAGGGACATCTGTGACCATCACTGCAGAACCGCCCGCTCCACTCTGATGTGGCTCCGTTGGCGGGGGTGTGTACCAGCATCAGCTGCACCGCGTGTAGCCAACTATTCCGACGCTTTTGTCCCTGGGAGTTTTTCTTGAAGTGTATTTTGTTTGTTATTGAAACGCCTACTCCCACACTCTATGGTGACTGTCCCATCCTTTTGCCTTCAATCTGGAGGAGTCTTTGAGCCGAAGCTCCATCTCTCATAGACAGTATGTAGCTGTGTCTCTGTGAAGTGGGCTTTTTAAAAAATTATGTTAGTTTATTTCACAGGGGAAAGAGAGAAAACGCAGTGAGCTCCCATCACTGGCTCACTCCCCATGCCTGCAGGGGCTGCACAGGCCAGGCTCTAGCTGTGAGCCAGGCACCCAGTCCCAGGACTCGGCCGCCTGGGCTGGCACCAGCACCTGCTGCCTCCCACAGTGCACAGCGGCAGGAAGCTAGAATTGGGGGTGCAGCCAGGACTAGTCCCAGGCCCCCTGCTGTGGGCAGCAGTGGCCCAAGTGCCAAATGCTCTGCCCTTGCTGTTTCTCTTGTCTGTCTGTGAACCTTGGCCTGAGGTAAATTATGTTACCTCGGTCGGCGTGGCCCTCCCTTATGGTTGGCGTGGCCCTCCTGTTGGTCGGTGTGGCCCTCCCTGCTGGTCGGCGTGGTCCTCCCTTGTGGTCGGCGTGGCCCTCCTGCTGGTCAGCGTGGCCCTCCTGTTGGTCGGTGTGGCCCTCCCTTGTGGTCGACGTGGCCCTCCTGCTGGTTGGCGTGGTCCTCCTGTTGGTCGGTGTGGTCCTCCCTTGTGGTTGGCGTGGCCCTCCCTGCTGTCTTGTTCCTTCCTCCCCTTTGTTGCTCGTGCAGTCTTCTGTATTGTGTAACATTTTTCTCCCTATTTTAACCTTTCTTCTTAAACGAGCAAAGTATTTGGAATTGTTTTCCTACTGCTTGTGTCAGTCAATGAGAACCAAATGCTTTTTAAATTTGTCTCCACCTACTTGAGGTCGATGCTAACTTTAGACCACACTGAGTTGCCACAATATAGCTTCACTCTTTCCCCTCTTTGTATGGTGATTGCAACGTGTTGCATTTTTGATGTTTTAAACCCAACACCTTACTACCAAACATACTGCTGTGTTCTTCAAATAACTTGAGCTTATTTCACATGAACCCTCATATTTACAACTTTTACTTCTTGTGAATGTTACTTATCATCCATCTGCATCTGGTACCATTTCCTGTTAGCTCCATGGGCTCCTGTCCCTCCGCCCACATGTCTGTCCACCCATCCACCAACCCACCCATCCACCCACCTATCCACCCATCCACCCACCTATCCACCCATCTACCCACCCATCCATCTACTCATCCATCCACCCATCCACCCACCAACCCATCCATCCATCCGTCCCCCATCCATCCATCCATCCATCCATCCATCCATCCATCCACCCACATCCATCCATCCGTCCACCCATCCATCCATCCATCCATCCATCCACCCACAGCCATCCACCCATCCATCCACCCACATCCATCCACCCACAGCCATCCACATACTCATCCATCTATCTGCCAACCCACCCATCCCACCCTTCCACATACCCAGTGCTGGCCGAGTGCCTGCTCTATTCCCCGCTGTGAGGGTGTCTGGCCGTGTGGTGATAGGCACAATCTGAGGCAGTCCAAGGGCTCATGACCCCGGAGTTCACCATGGGGACCCTTGCCTCAGGATGTGGGTTTGCAAACACTGGTTTGATGAAACAGCCCATGTTTATCTGCTAGTTTTGATTAAGACGGTAGCTTTTTCCAAGGAAAAGGACATTTTAATTAACCCAAACCCTCAAACCAAGGTTTTCAACAAATTCATTTGTGAAAAATCTTAAATGCGCAAGACATATAAATAAATAAATAAAAAAAAACAAAGACAAATCAATTTCACATGCAACAGTTTCCTGGTGGAAATGTTGACTTCTGAGGGGAATCTGAAGGCAAGAAAATCTGCGCGTGTCCCCGAGTGTCCCACTGACCAGGAGACAGGAAGGCCCGTCTTCCCCAGGAGGGTGACGTTCCGGGCCATGGCCCCACATGGCGGGAGCTGCCGCACTCAAGACTCGTGCCGCCTGCCGCCTGCCAGCACGGTGCCAAGCAACCATATGGAAACTAAGGAACTCGGCAGAAATCTGTCTATATGACAACAAATAAGCGCATATTTGACAACAAGAGGGTGTGACTAAGTCTTTACTCACCCTCCGGGAACCTGCAAGTGCAGCCTAGAAGCAGCAGGTGGCGGCACCGGGTTGGTTAGCCCCTCCCTCCCTCGCCCTTTCACTGTTACACCCCCAGCTCCAAGCATCCCTGGGGCCCCTGCCCCAGGGCCTGCTGAGTCCCCTGCCAGCCAGCCAAGGGTCCAAGCGCTCCTTCCTCCTCTTCCGCCCCTCCCCCACCTCCCTGCAGGTGGGTGGAGGTCATGCGCCCAGGTCTGGACAGCGGGACAGGAGCGATACAGGGGATTTGCAGGTCCTGGCCTTGTAAAACCTCCTCATTGTCCTCTCTCACCTGCTCTCGGGTGGCCTTGGTTTCCACTTGTCCCAAGTCCCAAGGACACTTGTCTTTGTGTTTGCCTCTGACTTCGTGAATGAGCCAAGTGGAGCAGCCCCGGGTGCGCCAGGGAGATGCGAGGGCCACTTGCAACACAGGGTTGGGGCCAGGCCCAAGCTGGGATTGCAGAACCCCGGCAGGGACTCAAGTGGCGACCTACCTGCTGTGCCTGATGCTCACCCCTCCCTGATCCTGTGTGGCCACGGGACACAGTCAGCTCTCCCAGTAGCATCCGGAAGGCCCCACCTCTGAGCACCATGGTTGGACCAGGTTCCCGCCGGAGTAAGTGAACGCCTGGTGAGGCTCCCGGGGAGCAGAGCAGCGGTAGCAGTGGATCTCTTTGGACCCCTCCCCTTGCGGACCCTCCAGCCCTCCGTCAGGAGCTTGCTACCTGGACCCAGGGGTCTCCTGGCCCCACTTCCCTGAATCTTACAGAGTGGTCTTCCCCAGCCCCTTGCCCCTTCCTTCCCTGGAAGAGCCTAGAATGTTCTTGAACTCAGAAGCAGCAGCATACCCTCAGCGCCTGTGGCCTTGGTCTTCTTCCCAGCCACTGTGGAGCCGAGTGGCTGGGCCCTTTGCCACCCTTGGTGGCCCGAGTGCTGTGGGGTGATGCCACAGGACTGGGAGAGGGGTGGCAGAGTCTAGGACTCGTGAACGAGGCGTTTCTCGGGGTCCATGCACGTGGGAAGTTTGAAGCTCTGTGCAGCCCCTGCTGGGAGACACTGGGAAGAGTCGACTTCCAGGCGACAGAGAGGTACCAGGGTGGTCACTTTCCCAGTAGGCAGGGACCTTCTCAGCAGCGCCCTCTGCCCTCCTGGTGGTTGCAGCCCTCCCTGCTCGGCCTCTGACTTCCTGTGGACTAACACATATCTCCTGTCCACTTGTCAGTGGGCCTGGGGGCTCGGAGACCCTCCACGGCTGTGGCCTGCCACCCTGGGCCACGTTGCCGAGCTGTGCATGCTGCACTTAGAATGGACTGGGGGTCTCCCTGTGCACCAGCCTGTGGGAGACAGAGGTGCCACTGTCATTCATGGCGGACTCACTGGCCACTCAAGTGCCCCCACTGTCCACAGATGGTCACTCCACACCGACCGTGACTGACTGACTAACAGATGGGGTTTCCAGCCAAGGTGGGGAGGCTGTGTGGGCGAGGCTGTCTTTTCTGCCACTTTGCGACCATGGCCACCTGCTGGACTCTCCTGGTACCCATGCTGGTGGTCAGGTGCTGTCACTGCTGTGGGAAGCTGAGGACCCCTTGTTGGGTGGGGTGTGGTGTGAGGTTGTAGGGGGGCTGGGGAGGGCCCGGTTCTGGCCTGTGTAACCCAGTTTCCCTGCTGTGCCTCAGCCCGCCACGTGTTAGTGTGTTAGCGGCATTGATAATCGCGTCCCCACAGCGTGGGTTTGGAGAGGACGGGAGTCAGCTCTGAGCCAGGTGGTCCTTGCAGCCTGGGGGGGTGCGGCATGGCTGGGCACAGTGGCTCAGTGAGGGGTGTCCCCTGCACCGTCCTCCTGCAGCCTTGGCCCAGGCCGCTCTCCCTGTGGTCACCTTCCCCAGTAGGCACCTTCCAGTCTTCCCTCCCATTCCTGGGCACCCACAGTGTCTGCTACAGAGTCACAGGCTCCTGCCACCTCCCCAGGGTCATGGTGCACACAGCGTATCTGCCTTGGGTCTCTGGGTAATTGCTCTTCTGTGCTGCCCCCTGGTTCCCTGGAGCACGGACCGGCTTGTCCCCCGCGATCTCCCTGGGACACTGCCCTGTCAGGGTCATCGCAAGCACTTGGGAAGTTGAAGAAATGGACCAAGCCCCAGCAGTGCGTCCCCCCGCAACAGGGCAAGGACTCCTTGCCACCCCACCGGCAGCATTCCCTCCAGCACGTGGCATGCCACTGGCCCCTCCCCTGCCTCCCTGCTGTGTCTGGGCGGTGACTGGTGGCACCTGCTGTCCCCTGGAGGGCAGGTGGCTGTGGCCTCCCTTCAGTTTCCCTGTCAGACTTAGTCTTGGGCTAGAGTTGCGTCCTGACTGCCCCTCACTCCCCTCCCCTCTTGCCGCCTGGCTGCTGCCTGGCTCTGTTGCCTGAACAACGTACCCACAGTGTCCCCTGGTTCTCCCCAGGTCCCCTAAAGCCCTTGGTATTTCTGACACCTCTGCAGTCCCTGGAGGTGTACCCTCTTCCTCCCATGAGTAAGGGTCCCTGCAGGCTTCCCACTTTCCCCCACGCTCTCCTCTGGTCGCTGCCTGCTGGCTCCCAGTCCCCATAGCCTCCCTCTGGCCTCTGATGTGGCGACCCATGTCTGTCCTCCCAGCAGCCAGAATGATGGCTGTGAAGATGCCCACAGATGGACATCTCTGGGCTGTTCGGCCTCGACCTAAGCCTGAAAATTGAGCCCAGTTCCTGGAACCTTCCAGCTGCCCCGACGGTGGCTCCTTGCCTTCCCCCACCTCCCTGCCAGGCCCAGCAGCTGCTCCTCTGTGTCTGTCCACCCCCAGGGCCCAGCCTGTTAGTCCTCCCTCGCTCTGTCCTGGGGGTCCCTGTTTCCTGCAGGGCTCAGGGATGGAACACTCAGAGTGGGAGATGGGGGGTCACAACAGCTCTGACCTTGCAACAGCTCTGGGCCTTGCTGACAGCTCTGGGGGGGAGCACTGGGGGCCTTCCAGGTTAACCCACTGCCCAGGGACCTGCGGGGGCCAGCCTGGGGATGATGACAGGGCCGGGCCACTTTCTACCGCCAGAATCCCCAGCAAAGCAGTCTGAACAGGCTCTGGGTTCCAATGGGAACCAAGGGGGACCGTCAGGGGCTTCTCGCCCTTCTTCCTGGGAAGTCGGGGAGCTGGGGGATGGCAGATCACTGAGTGTGGGCGAGGCAGGCAATCAGCCCTGCTTTGATGAGCGGAGCGCCCCCTCACCCCGCACCCCCAGCAAGGTGTCCACCGCAGCCTTCCCCTGGGGCCCCGCCTTCCACCCCAGGCTGACCCAGACCAGAGGCAGATGCTGCCGACACGTGCACAAGGCCTTTTCTCTCTTCCTGGAGCTGGGACTTGACAGGTCCGGAACTGAATTCCCGGCAGGGTTGTGTCCCTGGGGGGACGCTTCCAAGGCGCTTCTTTCCCAAGTGTGGGAGGTTTTGGGAGGCGCTGGCAGGCGGGGCAGGGACAACCAAGCCGCGCACGTCGCCAGGGGACTGGGAGGCAGAGGCTGTGGGAACAGGTCCAGCCGTCGGTGCCAGATCTTTCCCCAAGACCTGGATCCGCCCGAGTGCAGGAAGAAGGGTGGACGGAGAGAGCGAGGGAGAGGAGGGGAGTGCACAGGGAAGTGTGTGTGGGGTGAAGTGAGGTGCCTGGCCCTCAGCACCCCCCGCTGACCTTTCAGCGCCCCCCCGCCCGCCCGCCGCCGCAGGGCAGGCACCGGCCGCCAGGTGGCGATGCGCGCCCGGTGGCGGCGGGGCTGGCCAGTCCCCTCCTCCCGCGGCGCCCTCCCCTCGCCCGCTCCTTTCTCTGCGCTCTCGCTCGCGCTCCCCGGCGCCCGCCAGCTCTCCCGGCCGCGGTGTCCGTCGCCCGCGCCCGCCCCGCCGCCCTCGGCGACCATGGCGCACCGGGGACCCCCGCGCGCCCCCAAGGGCCCCGGCACTGCCGCACGAGCCCCGAACCCCGGGGCGCCGCTGCCGCCGCGCTGGCGGCCGCTCCCGCTCCCGCCGCCGCCGCTGCTGGTGCTGGTGCTGCTGCTGGCCGCCTGCGGGGCGGCGGGGCGCTCCCCTGAGCCCGGGCTCCTGGGTCCGCGCGCGCGGGTGCTCCGGGTGGCGCGGAGCCCGCACGCGGGGCGCGCGGAGCCTGGCGGCGGCGAGGACCGGAGGGCGCGCGGCACGGAGCCCGGCACCCCGGGGCTCGGTCCGGATCCCGCCCCGGGTCCGGCTGAGGACGGCGCGCCAGCCGCGGGCCGGGGCCGCTGGGCTCGGGCGGCGCCGGCGGCCGGAGCGGCTTCTCGAGCGCAGGTCTCGCTCATCAGCACGTCGTTCGTGCTCAAGGGGGACGCGACGCACAACCAGGCGATGGTGCACTGGGCCGGCGAGGACAGCAGCGTAAGTGACCCCGCGCTCCCCACCTCGGACCCCCGGCGCTGCCCCTCTGGGCCTCTGACCTCGGGCTGCTTAGGCGAGGTCCCTGGATGTGTGCGCCCCTGCTTCTCTCTGGGGGCTGTCCCCACAGATCCAGGGTCCCTGGCTCACCCCGGGAGCGCACACCCTGCCCCCCAGAACCCCGACTACCCAGGGAAGTCCCTCGGGGTTCGGACCCTGGCCCCTGGATCCTGGATCCAACAGGCTCATCTCTCGGAGGGGGTTGCCTGGCCGGCCCTTCCTGGCAGCCCAGCCTGGCGTCCTGGGATTCCCAGGTCCTGGACTCGCAGGAGACACCGCCAGGGACTCCAGGACTCCTCGTTTGCGTGGTGTGGTGTTTTGAGATTCTCTGTTCCGGGGTCCCCTGGGTTCCCCGTGTGACTCCTCACCAGGAGCGTGGCTGCACCAGGACCTCTTTGGCTAGCTAGCTTGCTGGCTGGCCGGGCTGGGGCCCTTCCCCTGCCGTGCATTCCCCGCTGCGCCCACCCCCACCCGCGGCTGCGCTGGCCTCGCTCCAGCTGGAAGTTTGCCACTCGCTCTCCCACGACCACCTCTGGTGGGGGACCTACAGCCCCTCCGCCCCACGGCGCTGTGCCCCCACCCTTCTGGAGGTCCTGCGGGGTTCTGGCTGCGCGTCTGGTTTGGGGCAAGCCCCAACTTGGCTTTAGCCGGGCAAGGATCAGTGGTCCCTGGGGGTCGGCACTGGAGCCCGTGCTCTGTAGCTTACTGCCCGGGAGGAGGGGTATAGCACAGCTGTACAGGGGGGAACCCCAGTGGCTGAGCCGGAGGCCGCACAGGGTCCGGTGTGCATAGGGCACGGAGTGGCTGGGTCCTACTTCCGCGGGTGGCCAGGGACAGCCATCGCCTGGGCCAGTTGGCCCTCCTGTCCTCAACCCTGTCCAGGCCTGGGATCCTGCCAGCTGTAAGATGAGGGGTTCCCGGTGCTGGGGCAGGGAGCCCTGAGTGGGATCCTGTTGGATCTGGCCCAGCCAGCCGACAGGCACCCTCCAGTCTCTGGCCTTGGGTCATTTCTGGCTTCTTTGGTCAGGACCAGCAGCCCTGAGGGAAGTGCTGACCCCCTGGGTGCGGCTGGCCGGCAGGGGGCAGTGTGGGCGCTGAGTGGGGGCGGCAGGTGCGCCTCCTGGAGTAGCCCTCCCCATCTCCATCTTAGAGAGGGTGGGGGTGGGGCAACCCCTGCTCTCTGGTCTTCTGACCCCTGAACCAAGGGGCCGCCTGGAAGTCAGGAATTCCAGGGTTGGGCTAAGCTAGGAAGAGTAAATCCTTTGAAACCAGAAGTGTCTGCAGCAGCAGCTGGCTCTGCCCTCACCCCCGCCCCTGCCCAGGAGGCTCACTGCTGCCCCTGGACCCTGCTTCCCTCAGGCTGGGTGATCACAGGGACCTGGGTAGGGGTGGCGCACAGGAGGCAGGGGTGAGAAGCAGCAGCCTCCTGGGAGGCCGACACCCTCCAGATGCCCCCCAGAGCCTCCCAGAGCCCTGTGGGCTGGAGGGGCAGCATGGGCTATGAGGCAGGGGCTTGGCCTGGCTCTCAGCCAACCAGGGTGGCAGGGGTCAGCGTGGTCTCACTGGGGGGGTGGGGCACCGCAGCCCATGATGGCACTTAGCTGAAACTCCTTCCCACCTCACTCCCTACTCCCCCCTTCACTCCCTGCCCTGGGGGACACTGGGCAGGGTGGAGGGTGCTTAAACAGGGAGGCCTTCCCTGGAGTCATGGCCACGGGCAGTGACAGCAGCACCAGGTGCTAGCTCGGGCCGCTGTGTCTCATCAGGTTGTGTTTCCCAGTGCCCAGTGCGTAACACGTTGCTGCCTGGTGTCTGAGAGCGACTCCCCTGGCAGCCATGGGGACAAAGACCTGAGTCGGGACTTGGCAGCCAGCATGCAGGCTCAGGAACCAGCCGGAGGCTGCTTGGCCGAGTGGAGGCCGGGTGACATTTTATGTGCCCCTGCTCCCACTCCCTGCGTGCACACTGTGCTTGGAGGGGACCTAGAAGAACCAAGGGCTGAGATGGACAGTGACCTGGAGCATCGGGAGACTCCCAGCCAAGCCATGCGGTTCCCGGTGCTGGAAGGCCTCGGAGCGAGGCGGGGGACCCGTGGGGGCCTCTTTGCTTGCTGTTTGACCTAGGACCCATTGTCAGGTCGGAAATGAAGGTGTGGCTGCTTGCTGGTAGTTCCGCCTGGGCTGACAGCAGTCCGGCTGTGTGTGGGCAGGCCTGGTCCTACATCTCCAGGCTGCCTCTCAGGCATTCCGGTGGGCATCCCAGTCACTCTATGGTGGGAATTCCTGAGCCTGATATGGTGACATCACTACCCTGGCCTGGGCTGACATCATTGCCTTGACTTGGACTGATGTCACTGCTCGCCTGGTCTGATGTCACTGCTCTGACGTCACTGCTCACCTGGGCTGACGTCACTGCTCACCTGGGCTGATGTCACTGCTCACCTGGGCTGACGTCACTGCTCTGACCTGGGCTGATGTCACTGCTCACCAGGGCTGACGTCACTGCTCTGACCTGGGCTGATGTCACTGATCTGACCTGGTCTGACGTCACTGCTCTGACCTGAGCTAACGTCACTGCTCTGACCTGGGCTGACGTCACTGCTCACCTGGGCTGACGTCACTGCTCTGACCTGGGCTGATGTCACTGCTCTGACCTGGTCTGACGTCACTGCTCTGACCTGGGTTGATGTCACTGCTCACCTGGGCTGACGTCACTGCTCTGACCTGGGCTGATGTCACTGATCTGACCTGGTCTGACGTCACTGCTCACCTGGGCTGACGTCACTGCTCACCTGGGCTGACGTCACTGCTCTGACCTGGGCTGACATCACTGCTCACCTGGGCTGACATCACTGCTCACCTGGGCTGACGTCACTGCTCTGACCTGGGCTGACGTCACTGCTCTGACCTGGTCTGACGTCACTGCTCACCTGGGCTGATGTCACTGCTCACCTGGGCTGACATCACTGCTCACCTGGGCTGACGTCACTGCTCTGACCTGGGCTGACGTCACTGCTCTGACCTGGGCTGACGTCACTGCTCACCTGGTCTGACGTCACTGCTCACCTGGGCTGACGTCACTGCTCACCTGGGCTGACGTCACTGCTCTGACCTGGGCTGACGTCACTGCTCACCTGGGCTCCTTCTAGCTGCACTTGAATGACAGGTGTAAGATGTGCCCAGGGCAGCTCAGCGCCCCTTCCCCTCACTCCCACTTTGCAGTTCTCTGAGTCGTGTCTACACTGCCCAGGACGTCGCATGCAGAGGGAATTCTGAGTGCTAACCTAGAGTTGTGCCTGCCTGTCCAGGACAGTCCCATATGTCCAGTTCCTTGGGGCCAGCACAGGGTCCTAGGCGAAGCCCAGGATTGAGGCATGGACTCCTCCTGCTGGCCGGTGCTGGCCTCTCTCTGTCCTCACTGTCTCCTCTGTGGGTTGGGACCTTACCACATGGGGTCCATCTCATCTGTAACCTAATTGCCTTGTTCAAGGCCATGTTTGAAGTTGTAATCCAGGGATTTTGACTTCAGCCACGCTGGACCAGCGTGGGAGAGTTCATTCGTCCAGTGGGAAAGGAGGGGTAGCTATGGACAGCTGACCTCTGGAGGGTGGGTGCCCTCCTCCCCAACAGCATGGATGGGGAAATCTGGGAAGACTTCCTGGGGGAGTGGTTATGTGGCAGACAGAGCATTCCACTAGAACAGCCTGAGTGCAGGCTGGGAGAATTTGAAGGTTCACACATGAATGCTGTGTGTGTGTGTGTGTGTGTGTGCAGAAACCAGAGGAAAAAAGTTTGGGACAAACAGGTAGAATGCAGCTGCCGCAGGGGTCCGCGCAGGGCAGGGTGGGGGCAGTGGAGCTGTGGAACCAGGAGGGGCTGTATTGCGGTGAAGTCTGTGGATTGTGGCAGGTGCACCTAGGGGTGGCAGACCTCCACCGTGAGGCGGTGGCAGAGGTCTGGGCACGTGGTGATGAGCTGGGCACCTTTCACCTGGCTGTCCTGCCTGAGCCAGGATGAGCCCATCAGAGGCTGCCGCTGCTCCAGGAAGCCTGTGTCGTGGGCAGGTGACAGTGCGGGGAGAGGCCTCAGCTGCAGAGCTGTGGGCTCGCTCTCGGGGCTGCCTGCCCCATGTCCAGGACAGCTGGGGTATCTGCGCCCATGCCTGCCGCCTCGCCACTCAGTGTGGGGCCCGAGGGAATGAGGGCCTTGATGCAACCTGCAGGGAGTGGGGGAGGGGAACAGCTGGCAGGACCTCAGGCTGGACCTCAGGCTGGGCTCCCACCCTGGCCGTCTTTGGAAGTCAGATGCTTGGCACTGGCCTCGGTGAGAAGAGGGGTCTAGAGCCAGGAGGCTTGGAGTTGGGGCACCCACAGGGCCACCCTCCCGCGCTGTGGCAGCCGTCACTGGTGGTGAGGTGGGGAAGGGGCAGTTCTCCAGCAGCACTTCCCTCAGGAAGCCCTCCCAGTGGCATCCTGTGCAGACTCCTGGGCAGCCCCAAGGCTCTGCAGCCGTGGCCAGTGCGCTTGCCCAGAAGCCGCTGTCTTCCCACGCAGCACCTTACCCTGCCCAACACACGCTCCTTCCAGTGTGGCTGAGCCTGCCCACTGGGTGCCCCGTGTGCCCGGGGACAGCTAAGGCAGGGAGCTCTGCGGGTCGGGGGCAGGGGGGTCTCCTTGTGCGTGTTCCTTAGGCGTCGGAAGCAGAGAGCGTCTCTGAGTCTGGCTGCGGTCCTAGCTTCGCCTCCCTGTCCCAGCACTGCTCCGTGATTGCAGCGTTGCTCCATCCTGCTAGTTTTGCTGCGTCATGGTAGTTTTGCTCCATCCTGCTAGTTTTGCTGAGTCATGGTAGTTTTGCTGTGTCATCACAGTTTTGCCCCATCAGTGTAGGTTTTGGTATTTACGAGGCACCTCTGGTTTGGGGTGCCTGAGTTCACAAGCCCCGGCCCCTGTGCTGCACCTGGGGTTCGCGCTGTGTTGGTTTGAACTGCCGGTTGAGCCTGGGGTTTCAATTTTAGGGAAAATCTCTCTCCCATCTGCTTTATTTTTTTCTTTTTAAAGATTTATTAATTTATTTGAAAGGCAGAGAAAAATATCTTCCATCCGTTGCTTCACTCCCCAGATGGCCACGGCGGTCAGCAGCTTCGAGCTGGGTTCCCATGTGCATGGCAAGCACTCGGGGCATCTGCCACTGCCTTCCCAGGCCACAGGCAGAGAGCTGGATGGGAACTGGGGCAGCCGGGACTCGAATCAACACTCTGATGTGCAATATTGGCGTCCTGAGCGGCCGCTTCACCCGCCATGCTCCTGGCTTCAGACCAGCCCAGCGCGGGCTGTGCTGCCGCCTGGGGAATGAACCAGTGGGTGGAAGACCTCCTTCTTCCGCCCCCTGCCTTTAACACTTTCTTTTTCTTCTTTGTCTCTTTCTTTTTTCTAAGATTTGTTTATTTTTATTGGAAAGTCAGATATACACAGAGGAGAGGCAGAGAGGAAGATCTTCTGTCCGATGATTCACTCCCCAAGCGGCCGCAATAGCCAGAACTGAGCCGATCCGAAGCCAGCAGTCAAGAGGTTCTTCCGGGTCTCCCACACGGGTGCAGGGCCCCAAGGCTTTGGGCCGTCCTCTGCTGCTTTCCCAGGCTATAGGCAGGGAGCTGAATGGGAAGCGGGGCTGCCGGGATTAGAACTCGCGACCCTATGGGATCCTGGTGAGGACTTTAGCTGCTACGCTATCCCTCTGGGCCCTATCTTAAGAATGTGGATTTTATGATCTGCATAAGCCACCCACATAAATGAGCACCGGTTGTTCTTGTCACAGTGCCTGACACGTCCCCAAGAGCTGGTGGCCACCGTGGTCGTGGGGTCTTGAGGATGGGAAGTGCCCATGACCTGCTCTGGCGCTGCCTGTGGCTGCCCATGGTGACAGCGTTGCGCGCTGATGATGCTGGTCACCATGGTTACATCAGAATGGAAGGATAGGAGGGCACTGTATCCCCAAGTTCCCAGGGGGGCTCAGTGGGGACAGACAGACCCCGACGGGCATGGGGTGACCCTGGCTCTGCCCCAGGCTGCAGCCCCTCCCACTCTGGGTGTGGCCCCGGGAAGGCAGGGGCTCCTTACCCACCCCCTCTCTGGCACCCAATAGGACACTGGCCTGGCCCATTCTGCTGGGCACCCCTGTCCTTACCCCCCATCAGAGCTGGGGCTGCTCTCAGCGGCCCGTGCTTCAGTCCCCAGGACCTGCTGCAAGCTAACTACCTCTCGGCCAGTGCCGGGTGTCTGGGCTGAGGAGGGGCCCTGGGGCGGCCTGGGCTGCCTTCCCGCGCTGCAGGCCAGGGTCTGTGTGGGGCCAGGTTTTGTAGCATCCTGTCCCCTCTTGTCTCTTCTGAGAAAATCTGAGCAAAACCTGACTGGAAGCTGCAGGCTGGCAGGCAGGGAGCAGTTCCTCTGGGGCTGGTCTCCCAGGAGCGAAGCAGGTCATGCCCACCCACCCCCTCAGGTGCGCCTTGCAGTGCTGCCCAGGCCCAGCTTCAGGGCCAGTGCTGCTCCTGGTGCTTGGAGCCCCCCTCCGTGGACCCTTGTCCCTTCTCTTGGGGGAGGGCTGCCTGGCTCCGCTCCCCTCAGCCCCTGCCCCCACAGCCCGCGCCGGGAGCTGTGTGAGTCACCACTGGCTGCTCTTGCTGGCCCGGCCTCTGGGCTGGGGGATGGCGGCCAGTCGGAGCTTTGGTCTGGGCCCTGGGGTCTCTCTTCTGCAAAGGGGTCGTGGGCGAGGCCCCTGCCCACTCAGGCGAGGCCCAGGCTGGGGGAGGTGCATTTCCCAGCAGGTCTGTGCCGTGGGGGCGTGGTGCTGTGCAGGGCCGGCCAGGGTCGGGATCTTGCATTCTCTGAGGGTGCCTATGGGGTGAATTCCCCACCCGTTTCCTGTGTGGTTTGCCAAGCCACACAAAGGCCCAGCCCCATGGCTGCCGGCCCATCCTCCGCGTGGTCGGCTGGGGTTCCCCCAAGGCCTGCCTGGAACACTGCTCCAGGCTGCCTCCCAGCTCCTCCCAGATGCCCGTGGTGCTGAGGGAATCCAGGGCTCCAGGCACTGCCGGGGCTTGTCTGTCGGTGGGCAGCTGGCCTGGCAAGGGGCTGCAGGGACAGTAGAAGGCAGGGACTCAGCCCCTCCCTGGCTATGCTCTCCCCCTCCTCCCTGTGTGGGGCTGGTGGGCAAGGGCAGGGTCCCCTCTGCAGACCCCTGTGTGCCAGGCCTGATTGCAAGGCTAGGGCACCTCCAGGCTCAGGGATGGCTCATTAGCATATGTGCATATTCATAAATCCTTACCTCCGCCGGTGCTGCCTTGGCTGCTCACTTCCTCCATGCTGGGAGGAGGGTGGGTGGACGCCACTGGCCACTGGCCAGCACCCGCCTTTATTGCTGCTCCTGCCTCAGGGCATAGCAGAATGTACACACACCCCTCCCAGGTAGCTGGTCCTGGCAGGGGACAGGAGGGCAGCTCTGGAGGGAAGGATCTGTGCCTGGGGCTTCTCTCACCGGGCAGAGGTTATGGAGAGCCTCCTGGAGGAGGAGGTGGCCTTTCCTAAGGCTGTGGGGGACTATGGATGCTGTCCATCATGTCTGCTGGCTCTGGACCTTGAGGGAAGTGGGGTGGCTTACCATGGCCCTGGCAGCTGCCCTGCCGTCCTTCACCGGGAACCAGGTATAGAAGTGCATCTGTCTGGTAGGGCTGTAGTGGCTGGGGGGTGGTGGGCTAACTGGTCCCCAGGGTCAGCTCTGGGCTCCAGGCAGGGGCCCTTGCTCTGTGCCTGGTGGTCTCCTTTGGTATGCGGCAGATTGAGGAACAGGCAATCTTCCTCCCGTTGAAGGTGGCCGAGGCAAGCCGAGGCCAGGACTCCGTGTTCCCAGGGCCTCGCTGCCAGGAGGGGCTCCCGGGTGCACAAACCTGGCCTTGGTGGATGCCAGAACGGGGCTGAGTTGCAGGTGGCTTGCTAGGCCTGCCGCTGAGCCAGGAGCGGGCCAGGCTTGGCTTCCTCTGCCAGGGAGTCGGCTAGGTTTGTGTGTGCGCTCGTGTGTGTGCACATGTGCGCATGTGTGTGTGGTGGAACCCTTCGCTGCAGCCTGCAGCCCCTGGTGAGGCCCAGATGCACTCTGCTTGGTCTTCCAGGAAGGAAGTGAGGATGTGCCAGGCGCACTCTGGACGGGGCTCCAGCTGTGCACGTAGGATGGCCAGTGGGCCCAGGGCCCAGGGGCCGCCCACTGCTGCTGGGATGAGCCAGGGCCTGGCTGATATGGCGCATTCCAGCATGTCTGGGGCCAGGAGGTCAGCTGGGAGCTGTGGCTGCCAGCAGGGCACAGGGCAGGTGGATGGAAAGTGAGCCTCTGTTGGTGCCTCCTTCACTGGGGCTCATGGTGCAAGGGGGCTTGGGGACGGCGAGGGGACAGGACAGCTTGCTGTCCTCTGTGGTGGTGGGGTCAGTGGCTGCGTGCCCCTGCCTTGGGGCCCCCCTGGTTTCCTGTGGCTGCTGGCACCAGCTCCACAGACTCTTCCCTCTGCTGCAGAGGCCACAGCCTCGTCTTGCAGGGAGACCCCATCATGTAGGGGGCCTCGTCCTGCAGGGGGGCCACCACAGCCCTGTCCTCCCGCTTCCCACTCCCGCAACCCTCAGGACCAGCCATGTCCTCACACCCTCCCCCAGTCACCGGGCCCTCCTGCTCCCTCCTGCAGGGATGCACAGATAACCCAGGCCCCCTTGCCCCTCCGGAGCCTGGGCCCTGTCTGCTCAGTTCCCTGCCCCAGTCACCGGGCCCCTCAGGGACCTGCTGTCCCTGCCAGTGCCCTTCGGCGACAAGGCTCAGTGAGAGAAGGCTGCGGTTCTAGAAACTTTCTCCTGTGGCCTCTTTGGAAGTCTTGGGGGGGGGGGCTGCCAGCTGCCGCCCACTCCCCACTTGCCCTCTGGGGCACATGCCTGACCCCTTCTTAGCTTGAACCTTCCAGAAGTTTCCGACCCTTCCTTCCCCCTCCCTCCTCCTGCCTCCCACTGCTGGCTGGCTTTGCTGGGCTTTTCCGTCTGCACCTGCCGGCTCTTTCCGCCTGGAGCCCCAGCCGTCTGCCCTTGCACACTGTGACCTGCCACCCCCGGGACCCCAGCTCCCCGCACTGTGGCCGCAGGGCTTCGTAGGAACTGGGAGAGTGTCCGTGGGATGAGTGAGGGAACGCTGGACTACAGAAGAGGAAAGGAGTTGCATTTTGAAATTTTATGTGTTGGGTAAGGAGCAGAGAGGGAGAGCAGAAGGGTGCCCAGCGACTTTGGCAATGTCTGCAGTGGCTGAGGTGCTGGACCTGGGGGTCCAGAACTCCCTCCTGGTCGACCATGTGAGCAACAGGGACCCTGTGACGTGACTGTCACCTGTGGCTCCGAGTGTGCACACCAGTGGGGAGCTGCGGTCAGGAGCTGGGGCTGGGATGGGACCCAGGTACTCCCACATGGGGCTCAGATGTCACAGCCGCCCTCTAGTACTGACCTGCGGGCTGCTTGGCCCCCGCATCGTCCCTGCTCAGTGCTGCCGGTCTGTGGCTCCCACAGCTGTGCCTGCCTGCGTTTACGGAAGGCAGAGGGTTCAGGCCACTGAGAAGCTAAATGTGGCCAGCTTCGATGGTGCCCCCTCGGCACGTAGTTACAGAGCTGAGAATGTGGGAGGCGTGGAGGGTGTGGGTTCCACACCCAGCATAGAAATGCATTTGGGTCTTTGTGTGTGTGTGTGTGTGTGTGTGTGTGTGCGCGTGTGACAGCACTGCATAGACAAGACCCCTGCCAGCTAACCAGGGAGCGAGATCAGAGGGTGTGGGGGTGGGAGGGCCTGCCTATATGAGCAGTGGGGACGTGGCCCTGGGCTTGGGGTTTGCTGTGGGTGCCTGTCGTCGAGGCTGAGAGCTCTGGAGAGGGGACAGCGAACCTCCCCAGGGTCATAGTGGACCGGGGCCTACGCTGAGGGAGCTGGTCACATTGGGCACCTGCGTGCCTAGCTTTCCTCCGCACCTGTGCGCCAGAGGCCCGGGATGAGTGCAGCCACCGGGCTGGCCCCTGGACGGCCCCTGGTCACAGGGACCTGTCACTGTTGGCATCCCTGGGGTTGGCCAGGCAGAGGGGCAGATGAGGCAGTGAGGGCCACCCCAGGCACGTGGCTGAGCTGTCTGTGTTTGTCAGGTGGCCCTCCTGCGTCCGCAGGCGCTCTCAGCTCCTCTGTCCTTCCTGAGCAGTGGCGTCAGGGGTGAGCCGGGCTGTTCATCACTTGGAGCTCACACGAGGATTTTTGCACTTGTGTCCCTGTATTAATTAGAGGCATGACTCCTGTCTCAGCCATTTAAAAGTCTCCTCGTGGGGCATCTCTGTGCCCAGTGTGTGGGAGGGAAGTGTGAGACGGTGAGGAGGGCACTTGGTGCCTTTTGCTGTGTGGCTGGCGGCTGGCTGGGCTGGCTGGCGCAAGGGCCAGGGAGTTCCGCTGTGCCATTTTGATTATTAACCCTAGACGTGGCTCCCTGAGGGCCTGTGGCTCTGGCTCCGTGTACCACCACACCAACCTTACCGCTTACTGCTGCTCAGCCCTCGCTCATGGAATGTTCTGGAAGAGTTCAGCAGATACTCCCTGGTTCTAGAATGTTCCATGTGCACCGCCCTCTGCAACGTGGGCTCTAGGAGTGGCTTAGGGGCGAGTCTGTGGGAACTCTCCCACATACCCAACACCCCGGTCCTTTTATGCTTCCCAGCTGTTGCGGAAAGTAAAGTAAATGGAGAATTAAGTAACGCCCACACAGTTTTTTTTTTTCCCCCTGAAAAAGGATTGATTTTCAAAACAAAATAAGCCTCTGTGGATTTGCTGAGGGGGAAACAGCAGTGTGCTGGCTGATATGTTCTCCCGTGGGCACAGGTGCGGGCCACCGGAGTGGGTTGACCGGATGGGCGGCAGCAGTGTGTCTGTGGTCCCTGCCCCAAGGTGCAGGGGTCAGTCCCAGCGCCCGTGTCCGTCTCCCCTCTGTGCAGCGCACAGTGGTGCCCACTCCCTCTTGCGATCCCAGAGCCGCGACGTCCCCCCCACCGGCACCTGCCACAGCCCAAGCCTGGGCTGCTGTTTTTTAGAAACATGGAGAGCGGATCTGGGCATCTCTGTGACCTGCTGAGGTTTTCAGCTGGTTCCCCTGTGTGTGGGAGTTTGCCAGATGCTGGTGGGCGAGCCTGTCCCTGCTTCCACAAGGGACAGCACTGGGCCAGTCCGGGGCCTCGCCACTGTGGCTCCTCTTGAGCCGTGGCCTCTGGACACGCCCTGTCACCCCCGCCCTCCTGTGCATCAAGCCCACCCTGGAGCTCACTCGCTGGCTCCCTCAAGCACAGCCGGCCGTGTGGTGGAGCTGGGTTCTGTGAGAGGCCTCGGGCTCTCCCTGCTGGGGCTGGTGAGGCCTGTTGCCTGCCTGAACCCCAACCTGTTTGCTCAAGGGTTAAGTCCAGGGATCCCTGACAGCCCAGTGCCAGGAGTTGACTGTGTGGATTTATTCCCAGCAGGTGCAGGGCGGGAGCTGTTTCCTGGAGGCGCAGGGACAGCCTGCTAGCTGCTGCCAGATAAAGAGGTTGTCCCTCCCGAGAGACCCACTAATCCAGACGCCATCTGTCCCTGGCTCTTGCTTCGGGTAAGGCCAGCGACACTGCGTGGCCCTGAGCGGGGTGGCAGACACTGGCCCCACCACATCCATGCTCGGAGGACAGCTCATGGAAGAGCTTGGGGCTGGGGGCCAGATTCCTTTAGCGAATACCCTGTCTCCCAGGCTGTGTGCTGGGGTGCAAGGCTGTCCCTCCCTAGATTCTGCTAATTGGTTCATGGCGGCTGAGGGGCCTGCGGGCCGAGGCCCGGGTGTATGGCAGCAGGTCCTGCTTCTGCATATCCTGTCGGGGCTCTGGTGAGCTGGGCTCCTGGTCAGCGGGGGGTCCAGTGACGTGATGGGCACCCCTCCTTTGCTGTACCTGAGGCTGCCCCTTGTGCTTGGAGGGTTCCCTTGCCATTTGTCTATGTCCCTGTGTGTAGAACCTGTTCCTGGAGCCCCTGCTAGTAGCACGGCCGTGGGTGCAGGTGTCTCCCAACCCCAATGCCCCGGAGTGAGTTTCTGGCCTCATATGGCCTCTCACCCCCATGGCTTTGCAGTATGCCATGCCCCACTGCCTAAATCCAGGGAGCTTCCTCCCTGGCTCCCTGTGCCTACCCCTCTCCCTCCGCCTATGCCCACCCCCTCCCGGCCCCTGTGCCTACCCCTCTCCCTCCGCCTGTGCCCACCCCTCCCCGGGCCCGGTGCCTACCCCTCTCCCTCCGCCTATGCCCACCCCCTTCCCGGCCTTGTGCCTGCTCCTCTGGGACTCTCAGCATGGCTGGTTGAGGTGGGGAAGGGGAGGAGGCAGCGGGGGTCGGGGAGTCCTTATTGGTCTCTTTGCTGGTCTGCCAGATCCAGGTCCTGCTGGCTCTGAAGGCTCCGCGTCTGAGGATGGTAGTGGGCTCGTCCAAGCCTGTCTCCTTGGCTTAGCCAAGTCCCCACCTGGCAGTCCCTCTGTGTGTCCTAAATCCACGGATGGAGGGGTGCCCAGACCCACAACCGCCATGCTCGATTCTGGTCGCTCTCAGTGGTGGCTGCAGCCCCCAGGGTCCAACTGGGGCACCGGCTTTACCTGGCGACCTGGGCTCTGGGGCTTCCGCCCACGCCAGCTCCTGGGGGATAGCTGGCCTCCCCCCACCTCACACAGGCAGTGCCTGGGCCCTGTTCCATGGGGAGGGAGTGCTGTGGCTTCTTGGTGGGCAGGGAGCTGGGAGGGGCACGCCCAGGGCTGGACGCCCGTCGTAGCCTTGACCTGTGGAGGGTGCAGGGAAGGCGTGGTTGGCGGGGGGACCAGCCATGTCATGGTCATGCCTTCCCTGGCATGATCGCCACAACGTAACTGTGGTCTCAGCAAGGCTCTGCAGGCCTGAGGCTGTGTCTTGGGGCGGTGGGCAGGACATGGGCACAGCTTGAGCCGGGCCTCTACACGCTGGAGCCTCCCTCCAGTGGGCATCAGTGAAGCCATCATGCCATGCCCTGAGACAGAGGCTGGCCCTCAGCTTGCCGCCTGCCTCTGAGGGTCACCCTGGCTCTGCCTGTTGGGGCTCTGTGTTTCTTTCTGTAAAATGGGCCCGTTGAGCCTCAGGGACATGTTGGATTGACATGGGACCAGGGCCCCAGTGCCTGGGCGGGCTCCAGAAGGGGCTTGGGTTTGTTGATGGGGAGGGTGCTTTCCAGCCAGCCCTGCAGCCTGGGAGTTGGGCCCTGGTGCTGGGGGATGTCCTCCTGCGGGGACTGAGACTTTCATTTAAGTGGTAGGCTCCCCGACCCCTGCCGTTGCTTGGCCTGGTGTGCAAGGACCCCTGGGAACCGGCAGCCGGGGTCAGGGATGCTGGCGTGGGCTTTGCTGTGGCTGGAGCCTGTCTGGGTTCACTGCTGCAGAAATAGGGGGAGGGGCTCTCCTGGAATTTGGCAGTCATTATTAGTTTATTGGTCTTTTTCTTTTTTAAAGAAAGATTTATTTTCTTTTTATTGGAAAGTCAGATATACAGAGAGGAGGAGACAGAGAGGAAAATCGTCCATCTGATGATTCACTCCCCAAGTGGTCACAATGGCTGGAGCTGAGCCAATCCAAAGCCAGGAGCCTGTAGCCTTTTCTGCTTTTGGGCCATCCTTGGCTGTTTTCCCAGGCCGCAAGCAGGGAGCTGGATTGAAAGCAGGACCTCTAGGATTAGAACCGGTGCCCATATGGGATCCCGGTGTGTGCAAGGTGAGGACTTTAGCTGCTAGGCTACCACGCCAGGCCCTACTTGTCTTATTTTGAAAAAAGATTTATTTTATTTTAATTTGAAAGATGAAGTTACTGAGAGAGAGGAAGAGACAGAGTGAAAGATCTTCCATTCATTGGTCGTTCCCCAAGTGGCCACAATGGCTGGAACTGAGCCAATCTAAAGCCAGGAGCCAGGAGCTTCCTCCAGGTCTCCCACACGGGTGCAGGGTCCCAAGGCTTTGGGCCGTCCCCGACTGCTTTCCCAGGCCACAGGCAGGGAGCTGGATGGGAAGTGGAGCTGCTGGGATGCAGACTAGTGCCCACATGGGTGCTGGCAGAAGCCCAGCCGTCTACACCCTGGTGCCTGCCCATGATGATCTTACTTTTTTCAGGAAGATGCTTTGTGTATTCTGCTGTGCCAGGGTACAAACCCTCCCGGGAGGGCTCCGCTTCCTGCTGGCCCAGCACGGCAACCTTTCTTGGAGCAGTGCCAGGGAGCTGACCTGGCAGCGTGGCTCAGCTGGGTTATGTGGAAGCACCTGCCCTCGGGCCCCTACAGCTGAGCGAGGGGTCTGGCCGGGTGTTACCGACCTGCCTGCACGGGACCAGGCACTGCCTTTAGCCACTGGCTCCTAGGAGCTGTCCCCATGGGCCACTTGGGTCAGGCCTTGCTGTCACAGTCGGAGCTCAGTGTGTGCCATGAACTCTGCTGCTCCCTGACGAGGGCTGGTAGTGGGTGCCCAGTTGGGGTCCCTCCAGGCGGCCCGGGGTCAGGAGCTGGGGCCCTGGGGTGAGGAGTGCAGGAGGAGAGGCAGGTGGCAGAGCAGACCTGGTGCCCCAGTGTGCTGCAGCCCAGCCCTCCCCTGTAGCAGCAGATACTATTTTTAGCTCCTGGCGGAGACGTGGGAGGAACTGACGTCGGGGCCTGACTCCAGCCAGGAGGGTACTGACAGGTAGCGTGGCAGTCCTCACTGTTCCTGGTGGATCCCACTTGAGCAGAACTGAGGTGGCCCTCTGCAGCCACCCAGGGACTGGGCTCGGTGCTGCGTGTGTTCTGTCGCCACAGGGCAGGGCCGCTGCCCACCGGGCACCTCTGCTGGCTGCCGGCCTGGAGTGTCTGTGGGGGCACGGGAGGTGTGTGTGTGCTGCTGAGTGTCTGATGAGGAGGGTCGGCTCTGTCCCAGGGTGGGGCCTGTCTCGTCCAGGTCTGTCTGCCTCTCACCCATTGGGGTCTCCCTGTGGTCCCTGTCCCCTCCAATTCATACCTGTGGGTAGCTTCGTGTCCAGTCTCCCTGCTTCCACCCCAGGGAGAAGCTGGCTTCTGTAGAGTTTCCCCGGGCTGGGAGGGTCCCAACCCCCATGGCAGGAGAGTTCCCTGCCCCAACAGCAGCCTTCCGGGAGCCCCCCGCAGGTGCTCAGCGTGCTGGTATTGCCCCTCCTGCGCCTCCCTGGACGGGTGGGGGCGTCTCTGTCGTCTTTGTGACCTCCTGATGCCTGGGGGATGTCCTCATGGCCTCTGGCTCCTGGCCATGAACCTGGGGCCAGTTGGGAGGGCGAGCGGCTTCAGGCCCTGGACTGCAGCTGCCTGTGAGGGGGCCTGGCTGGAGGTTGGGAAGGGGCAGGGCGCAGAACAGGACCACTCTGGGGTCACTTTGTCTCAGAAGGTGCCACCTTTACCCACGTGGCTGGAGGCACCCTGGGGAGGTGGCATTGCAGGCCTGTTCCTGGTGGCTCGTGTGTCTGTGGAGGGCTCGGTGGCAGCAGGGGCCCTGTGGGTCCCTGCCGTCCTGCTGTGTTCCACGGGCAGGAACCAGGGTGAGTAACCCCCAACCCTGTGGGGTCTTTGGGGGACCTGACGAGCCCTTTCTGTGTGTCTGCCCTGATGGCCGAGTGTTGGCCAGGCTGGGCTGTGGCCTTGTTCCTGGCTCCCCAGCCTGCCTTCCCCCACCCACGGGACCCTGACGTTGCACCTGCTGGTGCAGATCACCCGGGGCCAGCAGCCTTGGATGTGCGCTGAGAGAGCTTCCCATCCATCCTGACCCTCACTCGCGGCTGCGACTGACCATGGCAGGGAGCACACAGGTGAGTTTGAATGTCGTGGACAACTCCAGGGAGTGGCATTTCAACGTGGCCATGCCCCCTAGATGCCCCACGGGGCGACAGGAAGAATCAGCTCCTCGTTGGGCCTCGCGTTTGGCATCTCATGGGACGTGTCCTTGAAGTGGGCTGAGCTCGGTGTCCACAGTCAGTGTCTGGATGTCCCCCTGGACCGGAGGAGGTGGCCTGCGTGCCGCCTGCGTGGCGGGTCCTGCAGACAAGCCCCACGGGCATAGGGCTCGCTCTCTGCCATGAGCCACACTGTGGAGATCCTGGCTGGGCATGGCCCCAGCGGTGTCTCCCCTGGGAAGTCTTCCAGCTGTGCAAGGCAGCCGGTGTGGCCCTGGTTCTTGTTGGCCAAGTGTGAGTGCTGGTCACATCTGCCCTTGAGTAGCTGTCCCTCGTGCAGGGCTCCGGGGCGCTGGCTGGCAATGGAGCAGCCACAAGTCTGCTGGGGTGACAGTGGGGGAAGGGGTGCGATTCGTGGCCCTGCTGGGCTGCTGGCCAGAAGACTCAGGGACATGGTCATGCATGTTGCTCGTCTCCCTGCTCCCTTGGTGCCCCTGTCCTGGAAGAGGCGTTGGCACGTCCAGAGCAGCCTATGTCCGTTTTTGGGCCCTCTAAGGGTCTTTTAGGGTCGGTGAATGGGTGTCGAGAGAGGCTGGCCTGGGTGGGGCAACCCCGGCCTGGGTCGTGGAGATGCCAATGTCGGCTACCATTCTGGGACCAGGCTTCCTGGGGGTGTCAGGTGACAGGGCTCATTTCTTGGGTTCCACTGTGGCCTCTCACAGAGCCCTTGGGCACCTGGGCTCAAAGCCGATATACTGAGCTGCACTCCTTCCTGTCCCGGCCCAGTGAGTGGTGGCATTTTGGCGAATTTTCTCTCGGGGAGGAGAGAAGGGGCAGCCCTGGCAGGCTGGCGTGGTTCTGTGCAGTGTACAATGTTGCCTGAGCTGAGCTCCTGGGAACAGCAGGTCTGGGGCCTCCTAACAGAATTCAGGGCAAAGATGCCAGGAACTTGAACCCGGTTCCTGGTGCAGTCTGTCGTCTGGGAACCTCAGAGGAGAGTGTATGGAAGGTTGTGCACCTGCCGTGGCCGCTGGCCTTCCTGTACTTGGTGGACGTTGGAGGAGCAGCCCAGGGGTGCCCACCTTGTTCAATGAAATGTGGCCCCTGCTCTGTTGTCTGGCACGCTCCCCCAGGCAGATGGGCACAATGGCAGCCATGACTGTGCCATGTTTGACTTTCCAGCGGGGCAGCACATGTCACCTTGCCCCTGCGTGCAGGGCTTGTCTGCACGGCTGGGGCGTGAGATTGTATTCATCAGATGCAAATCACGCCATGGAAATTTATCTGCCTTGCCCGGCTGCTGGCCACCCCTCCCCCAGCCCAGATTTATGAGGCGTGCGCAGCCTCTCCTGTGGCGATCCCTTGGCAGCTCTGCCTTGCAAATTAGCTCCTTGAATGATCAGCTGTGTATATTCCGCATTTAATAAAGTCACCTATTAAGGAAGAGGCAATTGATTATGCAATTACAGCAGAGCAGGATCTGGGTCCTCCCCGGCTGCCCCAGGCTTCGGGCTGGTAGTGTTGCTAAGGGCTGGGAGCACCCTTGAGCAAGCCTCAGCCTGGCACTCCTGGCTGAGAGAGCCTGTGGAAGCCAGGCCCAAGTCGGGCCCCAGGGCACTGGCCCCAGCACTCTTGGTTGAGTGAGCATGTGGAAGCCAGGCCCAAGTCGGGCCCTGGGTGCTGGTCTCGGTGCCTCCTGGCTTTGTAAGGAAATTAGTGGAGCAGCGGACCAGGGACCTTTGAATTACACTCATGTGGACTGGGGAATTTGCATTATGTATGAAGAGCAATTTGCATTTCATTGCAGGGGGAAAACCTACACAATATTGATAGATACATTGTGTGTGTGTGCAAAACAGACCTGAGCTGAGAGAGTTGGGAGCACCTTAGGCCCTTGCGGTGTGTGTGTGTGTAAATCAGCATGGATCCAGCTGGAGGGTGGCTGTGTGGACATGGGAGCTGATGGTGCTGGCCCCTCTCCTCAAGGCCAGTCTGTGCCCAGCACTCGGTGCCTTCCCAAGGCTGTCACCTCCAAGAAGCTCCTCTGATTTCTGTGTTTTGCTTTGCAACTGCGCAGCACCCTGTTGATGGCTCTTGTGAAAGGGCGCAGTGAGGGCCACTGCCCCTCCACTTCCTTCCTCTGCCACTCACCCGTTCATCTGCATCCCTCCTGTGTGTCATTGTCCATCCAGAGCCACCTGCCCATCTATCTATCCACCCACCTGTCCATCACCCATCATCCGTCCATCCATCATCCATCATCAATCCAGTGTCTTGGTGAGACCCCTCTGCCACTCTAGCCCTGTTGGCTGCCCATGCCCTGGTTGCCCATGTCCTGCCGGTGGTCATGGCTGTAGTCCCTCCCCACCAACACATCCTGTATCTACTGGCTCTTCCTCCCTCCGCCAGGAGGGGCTGGGCATGGTGAGAGGGGTACCCATGGCACCCCGGCTGCTCCTGGTTCCTCTCTCCAGGAGAGGATGCCTAGGGCTGCGTGTGTGGCTGCAGTTCCATACTCTGTGTGTCCAGGCAGGGCCTCTGCCTTGTCCCTCCCTGTCCCCTGCACTTGCCTCTACCCTGTGCTCTGCCCACTACCCCCACTCCCATCCACACAGCTCTGCTCCCACGACATCTCTTGCTCTTCTGGAGCCCACTGTGTTGCTGGCCCAGCTCACCCTGAGTCATGCGCTGTCCTGGGCCCCAGGCCAGCAGGGCTGTGTGAGAGTGGTGGCTGGGCCAGGGCTGGGGGCAGGGGGGCTGGACCCCATGCAGGGTCCCTGGGTGGCAGTTGGGGGAGGTGCTGAATGTTGGCACTTCAGTGCTGCCCTGTATTTGTGCAGTGCCTGTGCAGGGGTGGGAGACTGCCATCTCTCCCTCCTTCTGAAGCTCTAGGGAGCCGGAGCTGGTTCTTGGGCTCAGCCCTGGGGTTTGAAAGGTGACTTGCAAATGGCACTGGCTACCCAGAGTGGCACTGAGACTGTGTCCTCTCCACTGCCCGTCAGCTGTGGTCCCTGCATTCATTCATTCAGCAGGTATCACTGTGCCCTGTCCAGGGCATCAGGCTCGACCCTGTCCTCCCTGTTCCTACAGGGCCACCTCCAGTGCTTCCCTCTTCCAGGAAGCCTGCTTGGATTACGCAACGCCTGGGAATGCTCCCATCTCTCTGGCCATGTCTTGCCTCAGCATGTCCACTTCTGCTGGACTAAGCCTGGCATGCTGGAGCCAGGTCCCAGACAGTGGCTGAGCACCGTGGCTAGGAGGGGGTATGGTAGGCACTGGCTGTAGGTGGGCTGGGGAGTGGCCATGATCTTAGGCTGCCCATCTGAACTGAGTTATGCTTGCTGTCCCACGCAACACCTCACAGTTTGTCTATCAGTGTTCATTGTGAATGAGGCCCTGGTGCGGCTGGGCAGTGGTGCCGGAGGGGCCCGTGGGTCACTTGGGCCTCCTCCTTCCCATGTGGCTTGGCAGTTTGCTTTTCCTTTTCTCTCTCTGAGCAGCGTGTTTATGTCGGATGCTTATTTTAGTTCCTTGTGCCAAAGCCAGACTCCATCAGGGAGGAGCCCAGCAGAGCAGGTGGGAACCCACAAAACTCCGCATCCCCTCTAGGGGCCCATGGGCTGGGGGTGGTGCTGGTTTGCAGTGGCTGCCTCCACCCCCTTGTTGGAGCAGGCTGTGCGGGTGGGGTTGCGTGGGTGTCTGTAGGCTTGTCCCGGCAGCTCCCTGGCCTAGCCTGGGATCTACATCCTCTGGGTCCACGGAGAGAAGATGAATGGGGCAAGTGGTGCCTGAGTGGGGAGCAAGGCCTCATGGACGAGGGAAGTTGGTGAAACCCCTGTTCTTGCTGGGCAGGACCTGGTGGAGCTGGGGACGGGAGGCAGTCCAGGTGCTGCCACAGCCTGAGCCATGACCGGGGTGATGGGCCAGGAGCACCCCTAGTGTGAGCCTTGGCTTCTGCTCCTGTTGCATGCAGGTTGGACCCCGAGATGCCGAGTCCCTCGATGGAGCTTGATTCAGCATGCCTTTAGTAGGCCGCTGAGCCTCTCTGGAGAGAGGCAGGCCACGCGGGGAGGGGCCGGGGATTCTGCTGTGGTCTTCCTGGCCACAGTCAGGTGCCATCCAGCCCTGAGGCCGCTGACTGGCCTGGTGGAGCAGGTGAGCCCATGGTGCTGACAGTGCCTGGACACAAGGAACTGTCCTTAGAGGAGGTGCCTGATTGGCAAGTGCTGGGAGGGTGGACTCAATTGAGGAGGGGGTGGCTCCTGTGGGGATGCCAGGACAGGCCTGGAGCACAGCTTCCTGGAAGACGGGCAGCTCGGGCGACTTGATGTCTAGCACCTGCGGGGGTCCTCTGACCCATCCAGCAGCAACTGGAGCCCTGCCTTTGGTCACATCGTGGTCTAGGGTCTGTCACCTTCAGACCTCCGGGGACCACATGACGGGAACAGACACACCCTAGCGGCACCCTTGGTGGCGTCACCTCACTCTGAGGTCAGAGACATGGGGACGGCTTAGGGTGGGTCTTAGCACTGGGGCAGGGCGGTGACCCCGGGAGGGGCAAATGCTGCTGTGCAGGTGTCACCTCGCTTCCTGGCTGCAGCTGGGATTCCTGTGCTGGGGAGGTGTGCCTAGACAAGCATGCGCACACAGAGGCTGCCGGGGAGTTGAGACCTTCTCCACAGAGCTGGCGTGGGCTGCATCCCATGGTGTCCGGGGGAGTGGGGAGCCTGCCGGAGGGAGAGGGGTCTTGGCTGTGCAGCAGGAGTGGGATCATGGCAGTGGCTGCAATACTCACCTGCGTAAGCCAAGCCCCCGAGGTGGGCAGAAATGTCACCTCAGATGGAAGCCTGCAGAAGCTTCCAGAACATTCTTGCTGCCACGCCAGCGTGATTGTTCCTCTCCCTGCCCCTGAGGAGGGGTGTGGCCATGCGTCCACATTCCCATTCACCTGCTCTATGATGAGCACCCAGAAGCAGGGTGTGACAGATGTTGTTGGTTTGAGGGGTCGGATCCCTGAGGAGCCACGTCCCATGCTGGGGGGTGTGGCTCCCGAAGGCTCCCCCAGCCTGAAAAATCGGCAAACCAGAGCTGGGCTTCATGCCTCGGGTGGCTGCGTGGCCCCAGAGCTGCCGCCGGTCTAGAGGGAGGAGGGAGGACAGGGAGGATGGGGAAGGGGTGAGGTGCGGAGGGCACCCAGCCTGCTCGCCTTAGGGAGAAGGCAAGGTTGTGGACATCCCTGTCACCCCAGCAAGAGGCTAGCAACAGATGTGTGAGGACCCATGGCGCAGTGTGCGGAGGGAAGCAGAGCTGAGCATGTGGGGGAGGGGACACCTGGGCAGTGCTCCCCGAGGTCCTGGAAGAGGATGGGCAGCCAGAGCAGTGACCGACAGGGAGGTGGAGCCACCTGAGGAGGTCCCCACCCCCTCAAGATTTACATGCTTACTTGAAAGGTAGAAAGAGGGATACGGAGCAGAGAGAATGCGTACTGCTCACTGGCACACTCCTCAACTGGCCACAGTAACCAGGGCTGGGCCAGGCTTAAGCCAGGAGCCTGGAACTTCATCCGGGCCTCCCAAGTACTTGGGACATCTTGTGCTACCTTCTTGGCACTTTGGCAGAAGCTGGATGGGAAGTGAAGCAACCGGGCCTTGAACCAGTGCTCATGTGTGATGCTACTGGTGGCTGGACAGTGCTTAGCAGCAGGGTGAAGGATGTGGATTTAAAGGCAGGTACCTAGAGGTCAAAGCCACCATGTTGTGGGAAAGCTGTGTGACCTCAGGCGGCATCCTTGCCTCCCCCTGCTGAAGGACATCCATCGGGGACCCAGGCTGGCTGGGAGCGCTGGGTACATTAGGAATCCTGCGGAGAGCTGGGTGTGTGTAGGTGAGGGGTCATCTGGTGGGCAGCCACAGCCTCGCGTCTCCTGCCATGCCTGGATGCTGTGTCCCAGTGTCCAAGGTTCTGTGCTTCCTAACAGGGGTACAGATGTCATTAACATAACCCTACTCCCAACTGTGACCTGTCGCCTGGTCAACGAGAACCGAGCCTGGTGCCCCCATCCCTGCTGGGAGATGCCTGGAAATCCTTCTGGGACTTTCTGGAACATTCTGGAACCTCCTAGAACCTTCTGGGGCCTCTTGGAACTGTTGTGGTGTTGTTCCCCTCTTCCTTGAATGCTCTTTGAACAGACTGTCCAAATCGCATTGTGTCATTCTCCGAGGGCTGCACTGTTGCTTGCCCAGCCTGGGGTGCTGGCTCTCCTGTCTGTAGACTCAGGATGAAGCTGTCTGGTTTGTGAGTTCTTGCGAACACCTGACCGACCACGTGGTCTGGATCCAGCAGGGCCTGGGCGCAGGGAGCAAAACTGTGGTCGTACTCCTTCCCTGCTCAGGCATGGGGCCCTGCAGATGGCTCTGAACTCAGCTGCTTCCCTGTGAACGCAGCCAGGAGGAACACTTGCTTATCCATAGTTTGCAAAGCACCGTGGGGGCTCTGCCAGGGGTCTGGAGCCACCTGCTGTGGCCTCGCGGCCTGCGCAGGGCCACTTGGTGGGTGCCAAAGGCTTCGGACGTCACAGGTGGAGCTTATAGAGCCCACGTACAGCTGTCCCCGGGGTGGCCCTTGTGAGCCTTGCCTGCAGAATTGGAGGTGTTGTTGGCCAGTGTGAGCTGGGGCGTTGAGGGGGCACCTGTTACATCTCCCCAGCCTCTGACCGCTGTATCCTGGCATGATTCACCCACATGGTCATCCGTTCCTGAGACTGCCGTGTACCGTGTCCCCGGGGCAGGAGCCTCAGGTCAAGGGTGGCCTCTCTGTGTTGCCCCATAGCTTGGAGGGGTCAAGGACGCACCCTGATCGCGGGAGGACCTGCCCGTCACCTGAGACCTGCAGGTCTATCCATGTGGGACAGAGGAGACCTAAGGGAGGCCCTGGGACCCATCTGTCCCACTGCCCAGCCCAGCCCAGCCCAGCGTGTGTACCAGCCATCCTGTCCCTGCCTGCCAGGGCCTTACCATCTGTCACAGGTCCTGTTGCACCTGCCCCCGGTACACACCCAACCCTGGCCCTGCCTTGCTGGTGCTGCAGCTTGCAGGGGAGAGAGCATTCCAGGAGAATGTGGGACCTTCCTGTGTCTGAAATGTCCTTATTCCTGGGGCTTTTGTGGGGCGGTCTCTGCAGGAAGCGGACGGCTGGCACAGGGACACGGACGGGGCTATGCATTGTTCGGGGCGGGAAGGCCTGGCGTCCTGCCCTGTGGCACACGGTTTAGCTGTTGAGACCCTGCATTCCTGGGAGGGAGGAGCTTGAAATGGACATGCAGGGAGCCCACAGTGCCTGGTGAGGTTGGCACTGGTGTCACAGCCTGGAAACAGCAACTGGGGATGACAGGTGCTTTGGGGTGACACTGTGAACCGTAGGCCCTTGCTGAGAAGAATGGCCCAGCTGAACCCAGTCCTCAAACCCAGTGGACAGCACCGAGAGCCCTGTTTCCCTTTGGAACTCATCAGTCTGGAATTTGGGCCTCTTGGCTGGTCCCCCATGGGAGGGGCACAGAGGAGCCAGGGCTCAGGTGGAGACACCACCTGCTCCCTCCAGGGTGGGGCCATGGGGGCGGGGCTGGGAGTAGTCAGGGCTGGGTTTGTTCTATTTGTTGGAAAGACAGAGAGAGAGGGAGAGAGAGAGAATTTCCCGTCTGCTCACTCACTACCAAGTGGCCACAGCAGCCAGCGCTGGGACATTTTAGGCCAGGAACCAGGGGCTCCGTCCCAGCTTTCCAGTGGTCTGCCAGTTCCTGTAAACCTGGCCCATTTGCTATGTGGGGCTGGAGTCTGTGAACATGGCCGTCAGCAGATCCAAACACGTCCAGCTGCTGGGCACAATCATGTCCTTCTGCCTCTGTCTCTTGCCCAGGTTCTCAGCTGAGGGTTTGGGGCATCCAGTGCTGGGAGCTGGATACTGAGTGCTGGGTGCTGGGGGATGGGTGCTAGGTATTGAAGGATGGGGGCTCGGAGCTGGGTACTGAGCGCTGGGTGCTGGGTACTGGAAGCTGGGTGTTGAGGACTAGGGGTTGGGTGTTGGGTACTGGGTGCTGGATACTGGGTGCTGGGCACTGGGCTTTGAGTCCTGGGGGCTGGGTACTGGGTGCTGCATGCTGGGTATCAGGGGCTAGGCTGTAGCAGGCAGCTGTGCTCAATCCAGGTGGCAGGTGCTCTCCCCCTGTGGTCTGTGGGGCCTCAGCATCCTAGTGTGGACTGGAGTGCTCACAGGCAAAAGACTTGGTGCCCACAGGGACTCCGCATTGCTGCCTGCAGTACTAGGTTTCCAGAGGAGTCATATGGCTAAGTACTCTCTGGGACTCAGAAGATGCCAGAACTGTAGATGTGGTTTAAACTGGACTCCCTCCTTCATCCACCTTTGATGTGATTCCAGGCAGGAAGTTAGTCATGCTTTCTGTGCCTTGCCCTGGGGTTGCCTGGCTGACTTTGGAAGATGTGGGGAGGCATGTTGCATCTTGGCTTGGCTGGTGCCCTGGTGCCATCGGGGCCTTGTGTGGTCCCCAGGGCAGCAAGGCTGGTCAGCAGTTTGCTGTCCAGGTGAGGCTGTAGGGGGAGGTAGTTACCACACCCATCCTCCCCAGCTACAGCAGGCAGGGTTCAAAGGTCATCCCTGAAGGTGTCTTGGAGGGGAGGAGTACTTTGGGCTGAATGTCTGCTGGTGCAGCAAACCCTGGCAGAGGTGGCCAAGTCTACTGTGTCCACCATGCTGGGGGAGCAAGACAATGGCCCTCCAAGAGGACCAGGAGGAAGACTGGGCAGCAAGACGGACATGCGCTTGGAAGGAGAACCAGTGTGTGCTGGTTAGGGTGGGCCCGGGTGGGCTGAATGCAGGAATGGGGGCGGGTAGTGCTGTGTCCCAGCCTCCCAGCCACTCAGGAGTGTCCACCAGCTCCCTAAGTCCCCAGGGATGTGTGGCCATTTCCTCTCGGCTGTTGTTGCCTGGAAGGGTTTCTCCCCCACTCCACCTGTACCCCAGGCTTACTTATTTATTTATTGAAGGCAGAGAGTGCATGCATTCAATCTATTTTCCATCTTCAAATGCCTGAAGCAGCTGGGGCTGGACTAAGCAGGAGCCCAGCCAGGAGCCCAGCGAGGTCTCCCACGCGGGGCCAACCCACGCACTTGTCATCCTCCACTGCCTCCCAGGTGCTCCTTAACAGGACGCTGTGGCAGAAGGGTGAGATGGGACTGGACCCCGGGCCCGTGGCTGGGCGCTGCCCTCTGTGCTGGCAGGGACTGGCAGAGTATTCTGAGCCTGAGTGAAATCCCCCCTGTGGTGCCCCGGGGGCTGTGACTGTTGGTGCCAGGCTGGGACGAGGCCGAGCCCCTGCTGGGTGCTGAGCTCGCCATGTGGGCTCCATGGGCCTGACTGAGCGCCTGGCATGGGGCCAGGGTGGCCACTCAGCAGCAGGCTGGGGTGGGGCCATGAGTCACGGCCATGGCCAGGTGCTGTGCCCCACGCCTTGCCGAGAGCCAGCTGTCTGTAGATGCAGTCCTCCTACGTCCCCTGCAGGCTGCAGCCGTGGGGCTGTGACCATTGTCATCATCACAGCACTCCCCCAGAGTGGCCAGCTGAGTCCTCATTTCTCAGTATGGCCTGGTGCTCCCACAGCGTCCTCCCAGGCTGGCGGCCTGTGGGCAGGGCAGCGGGCTGAGAGGCTGGGGTGCCTGCCCACCTGGGAGGAAGGAGGTGACTTGCAGGGTGACCTGGCTGCATGGCCTGAGACTGCAGAGGCTGGTCACTTCACGCCAAACGACGTGCGGATGGACGGAGGGCAGCGACTGCCTGGGCCAGGCCCCAGTGTGATGGCGGAGGCTGGGTGGGCCTGGTGTAGGAGATGCTGGACAGAAGAGGTGGCAAGGGGCGTCAGGGCCACCGGCCAGAGCCACCTCCTCCAGCAAGCCCTTGCTTCCCTCCTCCGGGTTTTCTGGTCACAGCCTTCTGTGGACTTCACGTGTATGCTTCCTGGGGCCACAGCTGGGGTGGGTCCCCTCTCTGGGCCCGATATAGGGTATGAAGACTGAAAAAGGAAGATTCTAGAAGAGAAGGAAAGGTGACCCAGAGGGGAGAGGAGGTGTCTGGGGTATGAGAATCCTCAGCTGAAAACTGTGTGGTCACCAAGTCTGTGAGGGCCCCGGCAGGTTTGCGTCCGGTCCTGAGGCTGCCAGGGCCCCCGGTAGGTGTGCGTCCGCCATGGGGCGTGGGGGAGCTGACAGTGGCCAGCAGCTCAGCCTGGCCAGGACAGTAAACTGGTGTTTCTCAAAAGGGGAACCGGGTGCCTTATGGGGGTGCCTTCCTGGGGAGTGAGGCACTGAGCTCCAGTTCCCGCTGCCCCTCGGCCTCTGCAGCCCCTGGCTTTCATCCTGCGTCCCCATAGGGCACTTCCTCCTCCAGGAAGTCCTCTGGAGTGCAGCTGCAGGATGTTGGCTAGCTCCATGTCCGTCTGCAGTCCCTTGCTGGCCTGGCCTGGCTCTCACCCCAGCCTGGCTCTGCAGTACCCGCCTCCCTGCTGAGGGATTGCAGTTTGTGGAAAGCTTTTCATTAGAAGGTGGCGGGGAGCTGCCTCCTGTGTTAGCGGTTCCTGGCTCTCTCAGCATGCTGCAAGGGTGTACACCCATGGGTGCTCACACATGCCACCCACACTCACACAACACATGGAATACATAAACATGGGCACACATGTGCATGCCCATGTACACAAACAGGCACACGCATGTGCACCCTCAGGCACACATGGGCGACTTGTGCACCCCAAGTTGAGATGCCTCTTAGTGCAGCTGGGGGAGGAGGAGGAGTTCCCTCCCCCCGCGGGGAGCCCAGGGCTCTGCACTGGCTGGAGGTACGGAACCCTGGTACTTGCCTGGCTGGGCTGGGGGAAGCCTGGGGCTGACCACAGTGAGGGATCCCTCCGACAGGCAGGGCTCCCCACCCAGACCCGGCTCCCTGCCCAGCCCCCAGCCCCACCCAGGCCCTGCTCCCTGCCTCTGCCCAGGCCCACCCAGGCCCCGCTCCCTGCCCAGCCCCCAGCCCCACCCAGGCCCTGCTCCCTGCCCCTGCCCAGGCCTGCTCCCTGCCCCTGCCCAGGCCCACCCAGGCCCGCTCCCTGCCCAGCCCCCAGCCCCACCCAGGCCCCGCTCCCTGCCCAGCCCCCAGCCCCACCCAGGCCCCGCTCCCTGCCCAGCCCCCAGCCCCACCCAGGCCCTGCTCCCTGCCCCTGCCCAGGCCCCGCTCCCCATCCAGCCCCTGCTCCCCGCCCAGGCCACAGTGCCCACCACGCTGTCTCTGGTTGCCCTCCCACTGGAACCTCCAGGTGTGAACTGTAAAGGCCGGTGGGAAGGATGGGCAGACCCAAGAAAGCCAGCAGTGACCTCCTGTTCCTGGTGCCTGGGGTGATGGCTCCAGGGTTTACGGAGGTGACATGGGTGTGTCTTACTTTGCTGCCCAGCAGCACATTTTGGCTCTGAGTCTGGTCGAGGGTCCTGAGGGGTTGTGACCTGCCCTGACCTTGCATGTTGGCATGGGTAACGGGGTCTCAATGCTCAATGATTGGATGCTGGTGTTGGTGATGCGGCTGCCCTGCCCGTGAGACCTGGCTCTTGCCGCAGTGTCCAAGTTTCTTTGAGTCTTAATCCCTAACCCTCCAGAATTGCCACTAATGGTATATGCTGTTTCCTCCTCGTCCTTAACTCTCCAGAGTGGCCGCTCAGGGATTCCTGGCTCCCCTGTGAACCGGGGGAGGGTTTGCAAGTGGTTAGCAGAGTCAGGGCGTGGCCTGGTGCGGTGGGCGGGGCAGACACGGCCGGGCGTGGCCTATACCAGGTCAGTGGACCTGGTGGATATGCTGGGCGTGGCCAGGCATGGTGGGCGGAGCTGCAGCTGAGTGGAGGTGGAGTGGATAGGTGGGCTCTCTGGGACGGAACAGGTGACCTGCCAGTTGTTGGACATGGCTCAGTGTTTCCGATTTCGTGGCCCTCCTGCCATGCACCTGGTCACATCTGAGCACACCTTTATTTGCTGTTTTCAGACATTTTAGGGGTTACCATTCCTGGCTTAACCCCGTTGCACCTCCACTCTGGGACTGCCCCTCGTGCTGGAGGCTGCTGGTGTCCGCTGCCCACCCTCCAAGTCGCCCTGTAGATGTAGGTGACATCCCTCTTCCAGGCCAGGTGGGAGTGTAGCCACATGTCACCCAGCAGTGGAGGGATTCTCAGAGCATGTGTGTGACACACTCCCATGGGGCCTCTGATATGTGGGACTGGCCTGAAAGTCCACTGTGGTCTCCCCGTGGGTGCGGGGGCCCTGGCCTCTGCTGCCTTCCCACGTGCATCCGCAGGGAGCCGGATGGGAAGTGGAGCAGCTGGCACCTCCTGTAGGGCTCTCCCTGTGGGATGGTGTGACGGGCAGCCTGGACTTCAGATCGTGGCATGGTTGGCAGGTGTTGAGCCAGCCCCCATGGTCTAGTTTGTAGACTATCCCTTCTGTCATCCTGTGGGATGGAGAGCCAAGAGCAGAGTTGCTCACTTCACACCGGTCAGCCTGGAAGTGTGTGTGCTCCAGCTGGAGCTGTAGTTAGCCAGGGGCACATGGCCACCCTGCCGAAGGCAGTGTGGACTCTGCCTCCGTCAGGGACACAGACGCAGGCACGCGGGGTGACGGAGCTCTCGCACCCAGGCACAGCCCGCACCATCACCTGTCTGTCTTGGTACCTGTGGGAGTCGCCTTGGCCTCTGGTGTGGACGTTCGTACAGAGGCCAGCCAAGAGCCTCCTGCAGGCTACTGCCTGGCAGGACCTGTGGGGTCGGGATAAGTGGGGAGACCGGGAGTGCGTGTGGGGGCAGCCTTCCGGGGCTCACCCTGGGAGGTCACTGCTTGACTCCGGCCAGCCGCCCCAGAGATCCTGCCCGCCTCAGAAGTCCTCTCATCCCCTCTGGTCTCCAGAGGCGGCGCCGCCAGGAAGGTTGGGAGCTACCCCCACCTCCTGGAGGGGGCCGAGGCCTCGGAGGTGGGGGCATGCCCAGGGTCCAGCACCTGTTGGTCTGGGCATGAAGCCTTGTGTGCTCTGCCAGCTTGGCTGTCCACATGAAGACAGCAACCAGGAGACCTAGACTGCCCCTGTGGGCTCCCTACAGCCAACCCTCCGGGAGTCGGGGTCACTGAGACCTGGACAAAATGTGGCATGGGGCAGGTCCCAGTACTCTTCTGTCCTCTGGCCCTGCCTGCACCTGCCCGGACATATCCTGCAGTGTCTTCCCCCGACTTCCCCATGGCTCCCCCAGCCCAGCCCCCTCTCTCACCCGCTCCCTCTTGGCCACTCGCGGCTGCCTGCACAATGAGGCGATTGTGAGCCAGTGGCCCCCACAGCATCCCAGGAACATGGTGAAGGCCTGATTTTCATGAATAACTGGCCTCCCAGCCAGGGCCGCTGCGGGCGGCAACATGAGCCCGGGCGGCTGGCCTGGTGCTTTGCTGCTTGGCTTTGTCTGAGGATGAAGGGCCCCTGGCTGGGGGCCACGTTGCCTTGGCAGTGGGTGGAGAGGCGGGGCTGGGTCCTGCACAGTGGGGGCTGGTGGCCGAGAGGGGCTGCAGCCCTGGTCCGGCCTGGGCGATGGAATGGCACCTTGGGTGGTCCCCATGCTGGTCGTGTGTGGCACCCTTGGGTGGGCCCCATGCTGGTCGTGTGTGGCACCCTTGGGTGGGCCCCATGCTGGTCGTGTGTGGCACCCTTGGGTGGGCCCCATGCTGGTCGTGTGTGGCACCCTTGGGTGGGCCCCATGCTGGTCGTGTGTGGCACCCTTGGGTGGGCCCCATGCTGGTCGTGTGTGGCACCCTTGGGTGGGCCCCATGCTGGTCGTGTGTGGCACCCTTGGGTGGGCCCCATGCTGGTCGTGTGTGGCACCCTTGGGTGGGCCCCATGCTGGTCGTGTGGGCCCTCTGGGCAGAACGTCAGCTTGTTTGCCGAAATGGGCACCATCTGATGTTTCCCCACCTGGACTGTTGAAGGGGTGGGGATTGACAGGATGCTGGATCTTGTGCCCGGCTCATAACAGGTGTGCAGGTGCCTGACTGTGTCAGGACTGAGACAAATAAGTGTCCAGGGGCTCCCCGAGGTCACTGAAGGTATCTGGTCGGGACTTCCGTGTTGGGGACTCCGGGAGCAGGCTGGCCCTGGCAGTCATGAGCCCAGTGCCCTTCTGCTTGGCAGCAGTGACACCTGCTGGCTGCCCCTGGCTGACCAGCCCCTTGTAGCCTCCAGGACCTGGGAGTCCCCTTGGGTGGGCCTGCCGTCCTCTTTTCTCTGTGTGTGTGCTCAGGTGCCCTTGTGTTGTCAGCAGGTGTCTGCTCTGCACACTTGGTGGGGATGGTATCCTGGGGGCATGGCCTTGGGTCTCTGGGTGACCCCACCTCTCGTCCTTCACTGCACTGCACCAGGGGAGGCTGGGCGCAGCCCTGGGCCCTGGGCCAGTCTGCACCTGCCAGGATGCACTGGTGTGGCTGTGGTACTCAGAGACTGCAGCATGGTGCAGGGTTGGAATCCTCTGGAAATTTTCGCTTTCCAGTTGATGCCATGTGAATCACTGTGCCTCACGGGAGAGAAGAAGATGGTTTGGTGGTGGCAGCTGTGGCCCAGCCCCAAGCCTGCCCTCAGCAGCTTAGCAGCAAGTAGGACTCTCCCCAGGGGGCCAGTGCCCTATGTGTGCCCGGAGGTGGCCTTCCTTGGGCTGTGCGGACACTTAGGGCCTGCTCCTCTGGATGTCCACCGCACTCCCGGCTGGCTCTGCTGGGTGCCTTGTAGAGGTGCCAAGGGCTGGAGTCCCTAAGTGACTCCTGCACCTGTCACGGGGTTCTGTGGGGTACTTGGAGTGGGGCTATGGGAGGGATCTGTGCGCAGGCCCACGGTTGGGCTGGGAGGGGAAGCTGACCACGCTCGGCCTGTCCCAGCATCGTTGTGCATTGTCCCTGCAATGAAAGGCCCTCTGTGGTGGCCCGCCCCACCCCCAGCCTGCAGCCTAGTAGGAGAGCGGGAGTGGGGAGCGAGCTGTCAGCCTGTCCCCTGTCCCCTGCATGGAGGGTGTGACCGTGGCTGTGCTCAGGGACCAAGGGGACTTCTGTGTCCCTGAGGGGGAGGGCCTCACCCTCCCAGTCATGTGCAGCTGCTGTAGGGAGGAGGGGTCTTGAAAGTGTGGCTGGGTGCTGGTGCCCCTTGGGCCTCCACCTGGTGCTCAGGGGGGATAGATATCCCATTGTCCAGGCTGGCCCAGGGACACATGCATCTAGAGGCCCCGGGCTTTGGGCATGAGGTCGGAGAGCTTGGTTGTGCAGGCAGGTGTTCATGGGGTTCTGGGAGCCCCATCTGTGCTTGTGTATGGGGTATATGGGGTGTATGGGGTGGGGGATGGGTCATGCACAGCAAGGGCAGACAAGGAGGTCAGAGGTCAGCCTGGTCCCTCCAGGGTCTTCCTCTGCCTCCTCTGCCTCCTCTCCACCCCGGCCAGTGTGGCTTCCAGACCCGCAGCGGCCACACTGGCGACTATGGGCCTGGTGACGTGGCTTTGGGAGTTGTACACATTGTGGGATTATTGGGGCATTGGCAGGAGGCCTCCCAAAGGGGCACACCCTCCCCGTTGGACCCCCAGCCCCTTCCCCGCTCAGCTCAGAAAAGCCTAGAGCTGTGTTGACACAGACTAATGGAGACCCCTGGGCCCGCCTGACTGCTGCGAGGCTGCCGCCCTCCACAGTCCCCCTCAGTGAGGCTGAGCCCCCTTCCCAGGGGCCCCCGGTGGTAAATCTCCCAGAGCCCATCTGGCCCCTCGTCAGCGCAGCTGGAGAGAGCTCCTCTTCCTCCCTTTGTCGCCTGCCCCAGGACTCCAAACTCCAATCTTCTTCTTGGCTGGCAAAGGGACCCGGGAAGGGGCTGTTCTTGCTGGGGGCCACACCTGCTCTCATGGCCTTGTCCTTGGAAGGCATGGCGAGGCAGCCAGAAGCCATGGGCTGCAGCCGGGTCTCCCTCCCCGACCCTGGGGCAGCTCAGGGCACGCTGGGAAGGTGGGAAGGTGCAGTCACTTGACCTTGCCTGTTGCAGGGGCTGGGGGCATGGAGGCCTCCAGGCCAGTGGCAGGTGGAGGTGGCTATGTTGGCTGCACAGTTGCCCATGCTCGGCCCCTCCCAGGCTCCCTGCCTGTCTTTGCCTGTGCACATAGCGTCTCTTCCAGTGGGACACGAGGGCCCGGGCAGGGCCTGTGTAGCCAGCGCTCGGGAGGGCTTAGTGCCCTCACAGCCTTCATGCCTGCCTGTTGGAGCTGGTTCTGGGTGGGGGGAGAGAGCAGAACTGGACATCTGATGGGCAGCCTAGTGGCCACTGAGCCCATTGTCCACCAAGGGTGGAGGGGAGGCTGTGGCTGGTGGGCTCAGGACCCTGGCGGCAAGGACGAGACTCAAGCTTGCAGGAGGCCCACCCAGAGCACCCTCCACCGGAGGCAGCCCTTCCCCTACCTCGCCCTTCTTCAGCTGCTCCCTGCAGGGGCACGGTGGCCAGGGCCTATGAGACAGCCTGCGGCAGAGCCCGTGTCTGTCAGCTCACTGGATAGGAGCTGCTGGGGTGCCAGGCTGATGGGGTGAGGCCAGAGGCAGGGAGCCCAGCTGGAGGTGGACACTGTTGCCCCTCCATGCTCCTGCCTGGCATGACAGTGGCTGGCATCCCCTGCTGATTGCCCCTGGGGCAACGCAGAGCCTTGGGTTAGAGCCCCTGCAGGAGGCTGGGTCAGGTCCCCCAGGACACCAGGTGGTGGAGGCAGGGGGCCCCAGCAGTGGTCAGTGTCAGGGGAGGGTTGAGGCAGGGTCCTGGCCTGTGGGATGTGCTGCACAGGCTGGGCTGTGGTGCTGGCCCTGCTGCGTGGGTCCCAGGCTGATGCAGTTCAGGTGGAGCAGCCGAGAGCCTGGTGCAGGTGGGGGCTGACACCTGTCACCTGAGGGCCACTTGGGTGCCCTGAACGCTCAGCGTCACACCCCCAACCCCCTGTCCTGCCCCAGGCTGGCGTTGTTCATCCGGGGCAGGTGGGTTATGGGGCCAATAGTGGGTGAAGGGGAGGAATGTTCTACTACACAGAGCTCTGGTCCTGGACAGGGTTGAACTGCTGGCCTGGCCAGCAACAAGTGGCCGCCTGTGGGTTCTGCAGGAGGACTGGTCGCGGTCCTCAAGGGGCCAGGTTGGCAAGCCTTTGGAAGGGGCTTCCAGAATTAGTTCTTTGGCCACTGTGAGGGCTGGAGCTGTGCAGGGCCAGGGAGATCCTGCGAGCCTCCTGCACCGGGCCTGGCATGTTTGGGGCGCTTGCTGTGTTGGGAGGGCACCAAGGCTGTGGAAGTCTTGGCTGGTGAGGGAGTGTCAGGCCCTCCCCGTCCCCAGACAAAGGCTGTGCTGTGTCTGGGGAGGGGGAGCGATTCTGGAAGATTCCATCATGACCCTCTCCTTCACTCACAAGGGCCTGGATGTTCCTTGCGTTATAATTCATGCTGAAAGACGAGCAGAGTCCCTGCCCATGTGCAGCCCCCAGGGTGAGCCCGGGCTCAGTGCTTCTCTGGCCACATGCAGCGCAGACCAAGGCCCTTGGGGCCAGGGATCCCTCTGCCATGGCTGACTGGCTTTGCAGAGAGGGTTCCCCAAGGCTGAGCTGTGCATGGTCTCTCTCTGGCATTTTCCATCCTTGGGGAAATGATCAAGGCCGGGGCAGAGGACTGTTTAATCAACAGTGGAGGCAGGGGCCTGTGGGGCAGGCTGGGAAGTCACGAGAGGGGCGTGTGTGTGTGTGTGCGCGCGCGCGCACAGGACCAGTGTGCTCGCGGGAGTGTGTCCACAGCTGTGTCTCTGGTTAGCTGTGCCCCCTGGTGTCATGGACTCATTGCTGGTCTGCCCTGGCTGCATGGGGTCACACAGCTCGGTGGCCTGTCCCTCCCCTTCCTGACCTTGGGTGGGCTGCACTTGGCCAACCTGCTTATGATGGGTCCTGGGCTACTCCTTCTTAGCGCTCTGCAGATGGGGGAGCCGGGCTTGCTTCCGTAATGAGGACCTCAGGGCGTTTGGATGGATGCCTGGTGGGGGTTGGCTGCAGAAGTTGGGGCTCTGTGAGCCTCCAGGCTCACCCCCTCCCATCCCCACAGCTGTGACCCCCACCCGGCTCCTCCGCAGCCTCGCTTCTCCTTGTGCCCACCTCTTGGCCGTGGCAGGTGTCTCCCTGCCAGGCCGAGCAGGGTCTGGGTGTGTCTCCTCTGATGAAGGCAGAGGTTCCTGCCATGCCTGGGGAGTTGTGCAGGGGTGGGACCTGAGACCTTGGTCTGAGGTGTGAGTTGCAAATGCTTTTGCTTAGGGCTTGAGTTTCTCTTGTCCTTAGCATTGGCTGTAGCTGAGCACGAGTGGGGATGGGGCTTGATGTTGTGGTTCCCACATTCATCTCCTGGGTGCTGTCTGGGGTACCCGGGCCCTGGAAGGATACCCCCAGGTTGAGGATTGCCCATGTGATCCTCCTGGGTTCGGGAGGGCGGGGGACTGAGGTGCCAGCACCTCCCCCGTCCCTGCCCTGGCTGCCCTGTCTTCTCTCATCCTGCCTGTTGGTCAGGTGTGTCCCCTGTCCTAGGTGTTAGCAAGCCCCGAGCTTCTTCCTGCTCCCAGCCCGTGGCCACCTGTGGCGAGTGTAGATGGCTGTGGAGTCAGGCCACACAGAGAGGTTCCCACCCATCACCCCGGGGAGCCCCGTGGTCCTCTGTCCTCGGCCATCCCTGAGACTCCCCTCTGGAAAGGAGGCTGTGGGCGGGAACAGCCAGGAAGATGCCCAGGGTGAGCCCCTTGGCAGGGGATCCCCGTCTTGTCCCCACTAGCTGTCCTCACGGGCGTGGGCAGCCAGTGCCGGTCCCCCTGCGAGGTCTGACGGCAGTGCTGGTGTGAGAGGCTCTGCTTTCCTTGCTTGGGAGTCAGCCTGGGTGGTGACCGCTGACTTCATGGCCACATGTGGTGTGGCCTGACTTAGGAGTAACGTGTCTCCAGTGCTGTCCAGGAGGGACTTGGTCGCCATGCAGGAGGAGGCTGAGGCCGGTGGGTGGTGTCCCGTGTGGAGGAGGAGGATGGAGGTGAGGGCCGCCAGCCACATTCACTTTGGCCACTTGGCTGGATCCATCAGTGAGGGCATGACCTGGCCAGCAGCTCGGCTTCCAACTTGGGACCCTGTCTGCTCCTGGCTGCTTGCAGGCACCGTGTGGGGTGCAGTGTGCCCTAGGGAGTCCCCAATCACCCTGAGCTCTGGCTGTGCTCATGAGCCTCAGTTCCCTGGAGTGGGGGGCGTGGTGCCGACCCTGTGTGGATGCTGTGAGGGGTCAGAGATGGGTGCACAGCTCATGTTGACCAGCGCTGTTGCCGTGGCCCTGCCAGGTGCCTGGGCACACGAGGGGACAGAAACTACTGCTTGTACAGTCCCGGCCAAGGCCCCCAGCCCTGGGTCACAGCCTTGGCCATGCAACAGGGCCCAGGGCCCATCATCCCAGGAAACACTGGAATTGATTTCTGACCGTTAGTTAAGCATCCAGCCTGAAAAGGCGGTGCGGATGGCAACTTCACTTATTTACCCGGAAGGCAGAGTTCAAACCAGCAGCCAGGAGCTTTTTCTGGGTCTCCCATGTGGCTGCAGGGACCCAAGCACTTGGCCATCTTCCGCTGCTTTTCCAGGCTCTTACTAGGGAATTGGGTCCCACACGGGCTGCTGGCGCTGCCGGTGGAGGCTGAGCTACACCACCACAGCACTGACCCCTGCTGTAGTCCATCTGGAGCTTTCTGCTGACCCTTCTCAGATGGCCTTGTGGTGCTCAGGGACACCCCCAGCCGGGATCAGAGGCAAGCTCGGTGAGCAGTGTGCCTATGTGGTCCTGGTGACAGAGGTGACAGTTGGAGCACCAGACAGGAAGAGACCTGGGCGATGGCTCCAGGGTTGGCTCCGAGGCTGTGTGTGCACACGTGTGCCCTGTCTACACTGCCTGAAGCGTCTCAATGTGGGACGTGAGTCACGCTAGTGTCTGGCACGGCAACTGGTACTTGGAGTGCCATGCTGTCCTGGGTGGGTCCCCGCAGTCATCCATGGTCCTGGGCTGCCCTGAGCTGGGCCAGCTCCTCCCTGGACCTCAGGCCAGTCCTCCAACGTCCTGTGCTTAGGGCCTGGGCCCCGGGCTCCTCAGGGTGGTGCTACAGGTGGAGCCTGTTTGCTGCACCTGCCACTCCTTGCCCTCATTGCATGCTGACCTCCCACTGAGAGCATTGCTGCACCATCCGTGGGGGAGACTCCGTGGTGTGGACACTGAGGCCCGGAGAGGGCAGGTCATTTGCCCCAGGCCACCCAGCGGTAGGAAAGAGATCCAGAGTTGGCGGTCACGACCCCAGGCTTGGCCCTGAAGGGCAGTCCTGGCCAGACGTCCCCAAGTGTCTGGATATAGAGAGCCTGCTTGGCTGCGGTGGGCTCTGGGGGTTCTCACCCTCTCTTTGTCAGCTCTGGAGGCAGGGCCTGTAAGTGGAAGTTGCGTGGTGGCTGCACTGAGGTGGTGGGGGAGGGGGACAGGGGTGGGGAGTGAGGGGAGGAAGCCCCTCTTCCCTTCTGACGTGACTCAGCTGAAACCCGCATGTTCCAGCCTCTGCTGGGATGAGGGAAGCCGGGTGCAGGTGAAGGGCCAGATTGCCGGCAGGTGGAGGGGTTGTTCCCTGGTCCGAGAGAGAGAGAGAGAGAGAGAGAGAGAAAGAAAGAGAGAAAATGAACAAACAAGAATGCCCTGGCTGCCCTGGCTGCCCTGGCTGCCCCAGGTTTCCAAGAATTTTCCTGTCGTTCCTGCCGTGTCTGAAGTCCACAGCTTCAGGTACTTGTAACTCGGCTTCCACACAGATAATTTCTGGGGTCACTGAGAGCCAGCAGGCCTGCGTCGTGCAGTGGGTGGGGGCAGACCTAGCGAGGCTTAGGGCCCCAGCAGGCCTGCGTCGTGCAGTGGGTGGGGGCAGACCTAGCGAGGCTTAGGGCCCCAGCAGGCCTGCGTCGTGCAGTGGGTGGGGGCAGACCTAGCGAGGCTTAGGGGCCCCAGCAGGCCTGCGTCGTGCAGTGGGTGGGGGCAGACCTAGCGAGGCTTAGGGGCCCCAGCAGGCCTGCTCTCGGCAGGCTGACATTCTGGGGGGAGCTGCCAGGTAGGTGAAGTCCTGGGGAGGGGGGAAACCAGGAGGAGTGGGGTGGGCTTGGGGCTACGACTAGGGGGATCTGCATGCTGGGCACATGGCTCGGACAAGGTCAGGGTGTGGCCATGGCAGGGACCCCATGCTGCCCTCAGGACCCTGTGTGAGTCGCCCAGAACACGCACCTAATGGCACTGTGATGAAGCCCCCCTCCCTGCACCCCACTGCTGGCCACTCTTCCTCCTCCCTCGTTCCTGGTTCTTGCGGGTTCTTGTGCACTGTTGAGTCTGTGATGCCCACATACTGAAAACGGCCGCAGGCTGGAGTTCACTCTTGGGGCCATCACTTGAGATGTAGACCTCGACTGGTTTGTGCTGTCCTGTCAGCTGCACCTGTCAACTGTCGGTGCCCGCCACGGTCCATGGCACGGGGAACCACGGCCCCTGTTTGTGGCAGAGAAACCCTGTGTTCTCGTGTCTTGTGAATTTTGGGTCAGCTGCTGGGCATGGCGTGGTGGGCTTCGGGGTGTGATGTGGTGGGTGTTGGGACATGGCTAGTGTCACCGTGTACCAGGCTGTCGGTGGGCCAGGTTTGTTCCTGGTGAGGACCGGAACTTGGTGAGAGTTGCTGTCTAAGGACACTCTGCACCCTTGGGTGTCACCCAGTATAGGTGCCATTTCCAGCTCTTTGAAAGCGCGGAACTGAGCCTGCAGTCTGGAATTCTTTGCTTGGGGAAGAAACGTTTGTGACTTTTGCAGACTGTGGCTGCCCTGGCCGGGTGAAAGGAACCACGGGTCAAGGCCAGGCTGCTGGGCTGGCCCTGTTCTTCGCTTCCTGTGGTGGTATTCTGGGGACTGCGCAGGGAATAAGGGAAAGGCCTGCTCGTGTGAGCTGATGCTGCAGTGGGCGAGTCGGGGAGCGCACCAGGTGGACCAGGAGGCACAGCTGGGGCAGCTGCGACACCTGTGCTGTTGGCGGAGTGGTGGAGGGCCACTGTGAGGGGGCACCGGAGGACGTCCACTTCCTCCCGACTGACCCTGGAGGCCACGGATGGCATCCTGGAGGCGGGATGGTGGTCGTACTGCCGGCCCGCGGTGTGTTCCTACCGAAACAACCGGCTGGGAGGGGAGGGTATGTCACGTGCCTCTGGCATCAGACTGGCCGGGTGGGCTTGTCTGAGGGAGACGGGGATGTGGGCCAAGACCCTGGGCTTGGGCAGCCTCAGCGCTCACAGGCCAGTGCAGAGCAGATAGTCCGGGAAGGAGCTGGGGGGATGGCCACCCTTGGGTGCAGGCCCTGCCTTGCTCAGCCTGTCCCATTCCTTACTGCCTGGGGCCCTGCCTGGGCTGGGTCTCGTGGCACTGGTGTCCCTGGTGTGCCCGCTATCCCTGCACTTGCCAGGAGCTATTCCCACAATGGCCTGTCCGCTTCCTACCGTTCCTGCTGAGGTCTCAGAGTGTGGTTGGGGGCACTGTACAAGGCCTTACAGGCTGAGTGTGTCGGCTGAACAATAGGACAGAGAAATTTGGAGATGTGAGCGGGTGGAGGGGGTACACAGAAACCCCGGGCAGGCAGTGATGCCCCTGCTCTGCCTCACCCAAAAGAGCTTCCGCCCCGCCCCGCTGGCTGTGCCCTGGCTGCACACCCGCATTAAGCACAGGCTTTGTGAGGGACTTGTATTCTGGGGAGGATTTGTGCTTTGGGTACCGATGGGTGAGGACCTGCCGTGACTCTCCAATGAGGCGCTGCAGGGAAGGTTGACATTCCAGTGCCCTCTGCAGACGGCCGGAGGTGGCCAGGGTGCTGACCTGCCCACCCGGCCTGTGCACAGCACTGAGCACATGCAGCCGTCCACCTGGCCTGCCCAGCCCCAGGGAGGCCAGGCACTCCTGTTGGCCATGTCCTTGAGGCCTCCCCTCCCCCACTTTCGTCTTCTGCCGTATTCTGAGGGTTCTCGTGCCCCTGGGTTTGTAACATGCCTGGCTGCCCAGAGAGTCTGTGTTGAAACAGGATTGAAAGTACATTTTGGTGCAAAGTGGTGTTGGACTGCCCGTATGTAGGTCTGCAGAAAGCTCTCGGTACATGTTACCAGCAAATGGTGCAGAAGTTCCCCAAAGCGTGATGGTTTGGGGAGAGGTGTGTGTGGCCATGTACCGGAAATGCCTTTGAGAACTGGGTGTAATTGTGCAAGGACTGTGTGGCCGCGAGGCCGGTGGTCATGAGGGTTTGCAGCTACCCAGTTCCACCACGAGTTTATGGAGAGTGCAGCTAAACAGTGTGTGTGCAGCTTGCAACAGACACCGCAGCAGGGCACATATGGGAGGAAAGGAACAAACTCAGAGAGGAGTGTCCCAGTGGCCTTCCAGCTGTGGCCCAGGGCCCGTGGACGAGGGCAGCGAGTCACCCATGGGGACTGCAGCAGGCTTTGCGGCCATGCAGGAAGGCGCCCTGCAATGCACCATGCCTGTCCTTGCAGAGGTCACCCCGTCCCCCACACCATCCCTGCCCTCGCGGAGGTCACCCCGTCCCCCACACCATCCCTGCCCATGCAGAGGTCACCCCGTCCCCCACACCATCCCTGCCCATGCAGAGGTCACCTTGTCCTCCCACACCATCCCTGCCCTCACAGAGGTCACCCCGTCCCCCACACCATCCCTGCCCATGCAGAGGTCACCTTGTCCTCCCACACCATCCCTGCCCATGCAGAGGTCACCCCGTCCCCCACACCATCCCTGCCCATGCAGAGGTCACCCCGTCCCCCACACCATCCCTGCCCATGCAGAGGTCACCTTGTCCTCCCACACCATCCCTGCCCTCGCGGAGGTCACCCCGTCCCCCACACCATCCCTGCCCATGCAGAGGTCACCCCGTCCCCCACACCATCCCTGCCCATGCAGAGGTCACCCCGTCCCCCACACCATCCCTGCCCTCACGGAGGTCACCTTGTCCTCCCACACCATCCCTGCCCATGCAGAGGTCACCTTGTCCTCCCACACCATCCCTGCCCTCGCGGAGGTCACCCCGTCCCCCACACCATCCCTGCCCTCGCGGAGGTCACCCCGTCCCCCACACCATCCCTGCCCTCACAGAGGTCACCTTGTCCTCCCACACCATCCCTGCCCTCGCGGAGGTGCCCCCAGACTCTCCTCACATGGCTCTGAGGAGGACATTCAGGATGGCTGGGAGGGTTGGCTGGGCTTCTGTGCGGTGGCATGGAGGGACAGGGCCACCCACAGCCCACTCTGGCTTCTTACCGGGAACTGGAGGCTGGGTTTGGAGTCTGGTTCCGGTGGGTCCCTTCCAGATCAGCCATCTCCTGGATTCCCAGGGTCTTCATCTGGGAAGTGGGGGCAGGACCCCGTGCCTCGGGACCAGTGGGAGGAGCTACCGGAAGCCTGCGGGGAATTGAACAGGTCAGTGTGGTGTGGGCTACTTGTAGGGCTGTGCTCGACCTAGCGACTCAGGAGCCTGGGGCTTTGGTCACCTGCATTCCCGGGGCTGGCACGTCTCCCCAGACCTCCACGTCTCCCCACAGACCTCCCTGTCCCCTGCTGATGTGTATGTCTTCTCAGATGGGGATGGGCCATGCGTGAGTGCCCTGCAGCCTGAGGGGACTTCCAGGTTGCCTGGTCTACAGAAGGATGCTGGCACCTGCTGAGCACAAGGACCCTGGGCTCATGGGTGCTGGCCCTGCCTGGGGTAGCCATGAGATGGAGGTCTCAAAGGGGGGTCAGAGGTCCCCCTGCTATGTGTCAGATGTACCCTCAGGGCACGCAGAGAGCGCTCAGGCCTGGACACAGCTGTGAGTCCAGGCAGCTATGAGCCATGGCAGAGGAAGGTCCTTGCGCCTCTGAACAGAGCTGGGGGTGCTTCTTGGGGCACGTCTGCATGGCCATGTGGATCCAGTGGCGGCACCGGTGCTGGCAGCAGGGAAGCTGGGGCTGAGCAGGGCCAGGCCCCTGAGGCCCAGTGCAAAGGGGGAAACTGGCAGTAACCTCTGCCTGTACGCCCTGGTCCACAGGACCGCCTCCCTTGGTGGTGGGTGGGGCTGGCCCCAAGTCGGGGTCCCTGTGCAGCCTGGGGCTGAGAGGTGCACTGGGCTACAGGCTCTTGGACCAGGCTCCTCCACTTGGGTTTAGCAAGCCCAGAAACAGCCAGGGGTGCTGAAGGAGGGCAAGGCCCTTAGGGGATCCTCCTGTGTGGAGTGTGGAAACTCCTGCATGTTGTGCTGGGCCAGTGCAGGAGCCCCTCCACAGCTGCCCTCATGCACGCCCTGCCTGACCCTCCTTTGAGACCCCATCTCATGGCTACCCCAGGCAGGGCCAGCACCCATGAGCCCAGGGTCCTTGTCTCGCCCACCTCACCCTTTGGAGCCTGGAAGGCACCCCTCGCTGGCCTGGGGCCAGCTGAACTTCCGCTGGCCTGGAGTGGGACAGGAAGTGCTGGGCTGCGGGGGCAGCCTGGGACAGAGTCTGGTGTGGGGCCAGCACCCGACAGCTTGTCGTGAAGGGCCCCATTGATGGGTAGACGGTGGCAGTCAGCCCACAGTGGCCTTGCCTGATGTCCGCAGGTCCCTGTGGCTGGGGGCCCCTGGTGTCTGCCCTGCACACAGCTGTGTTCCCAGCTGTGTTTGCTTCCGCCTGTCTGTCCACTCCAGGGCTGCCCGTGGCCTCCAGAAGGGCTTCCTCAGACCATGTCACTCCATTGCTGTCGCCCGCAGGTGGCCCCCCTCCCGTGTGTGCAAGCTCTGCCTGTCTTCTCGAGCAGATGTGGGTTGTGGGATTGGGGCGCCTACGAAGCTGCAAAGACCCTGATTTCCAAATATGGGAGTGGCCGTAGCTCCAGGGGGTCCGTGTGCCCGTGTACCGAGGGATGCTGTGCCTCCTCCTTTAGGCATCCCTTCACAGGGTGTCCTGGCCTGGATCCTCCCTTCCCTTGTGCCGTAGGTGCCTCCATTGCGGGAGATGCTTCTGCTTCTGGAATGTTCCTGCCCCTGGCTCAGCTGGGGGCTTCCCCCAGGAGCCTGCCGCTCCTGTCTGTGCTTATGTGAACCATAGCATGGCTCATGGGGTGTCCCTGGGCTGTTGCCCGCTCTGTCTTATTCTCTGCACCCTGGGTTGTGGCCTGCCCCCTTCACCCCTGCAGCACCTGCTGTATGCTGGCATCAGACCATCCTGGGGTCCCTGCAGTCACCAGGGGGTGGATGCTCAGGGCTTCATGAGGGTTTGCACTCTGGCCTCTGCAAATGTAGCTGGTGCGTGAACCGGGTGGGCCGGAGCAGCCCCAGGTGGCAAGTGTGGCCTGCATGCATCCATTGGTTCAAGAAGCACTGCTCTAGGGCCCTCTGTACGTGTGGGTTAGGGACAGCGTGGCTGGCAACCGGGAACCCTTGTGCCTGAAGGCCAGAGGCAACAGGATCCCAGCTGCTGGGGGCTGCTCCCTGCAGGAGGCAGAGGTGCTGTGGGGGTGACTGGGGGGCTCGGGGTGGTGGCAGGCCCGGACATGGCGTCTCCGTGGCTGCATTCTCACATGGGGGGAGGAAGGACTTTGCATCTGGCGTGAGCTGGGTACGTGCCCACGTGGGCAGGGCAGGCCTGGCGGCCACAGCAGCTGCTCTCCAGACTCCAGGACGCTGCAGTCCCCACGGAGCTCATTAAGTGCAGCCTCAGCGGGCATGTGGGCTGGCTGGGCCACCTGCTAAGGAGCTCCCAGGTGACCAAGGAGGAGGGGCCTATGGCTTGGCTCCAGCAGCCCAGAACCCCACAGGGCAGGGGGAGGTGCATGGGAACAGCCAGGTGTGTAGGACAGGGTGGGGCTCCCACAGAGGTGGCCATGCTGGTCACAAGTGTCCGGCTCACACCCGGCTCTGGGTTGGCAGAGGGGTCAGGGCCAGGGCCCTAGAGATCAGCCTCACCCCAGTCCTGCTGACCCCTGGGACTGGCTAACTTCGTGCTTGCACAGGCAGTGGCTAGACTCGTGGGCTCCCCCTGCAGGCTGGGAGACAGCTCTGCGGAGGGAACTCCGTGTGTAGAGTTCAGAACCCAAGCTCAGGTGGTCCTAGGCGCAGGTGGGCTGTGGCCATCCTACCAAGAGGGAGGGGGCTGCTGGCAGAAGGGCAGCTGTCCATTGGCTCTGCTCCACCTGCCCCCTGGGCCCACACTTGCCTGTTAGTCCCCTCGGTCCCTGGGGCAGGTGGCATTCATGAGTGGGGGTCTCCCTCCTGCCTCTGCTTGTCCTTTATGTGGAGTCCCAGGCCCCACTTCTCACACCGCACTCTCCCAGCCCTCCTTCTGGTCTGCCACACTTGGGGCCCTGGGGCCCTGTCTGTCCTCTGGGACTCCAGTCAAGTGCTTGGTGAGCCTGGGCGTGTGGGTGCGGATGGGCGCAGCTGGGGGCAGTCTTAAGGTGGAGCCTGGAGCTCTGGCTGCCCAGTGCAGGGGGCTGCTGCAGGGCAGCCTGCACCCCCTCACTTCTGGGGGCTCCATTCTGAGGTGGGTGCTGGATGCCGGCCCAGTCCTGGCTGCCCATCCCTGGAGGGAAGAACGTCACCCACCTTCCTGTGCATTGCTAGGTCAAAGTTACAGGAAGCCACCAGTGTTCTCCTTGCGTCTTTCACCTGGCGGTCCCGTCGCTGGCCTGGCCATATCGGGCTGGGTGTCTGAGGTCCTTACTGGAGGCTTTTGGGGGCAGAAGGGAGGGGCTTATATCAGTGGCAGAAGACGTTTCGCTCCCACGTGCCTCTCAGCACCCACGATTCTGCGGTCTTCGTGCAGGTCCCTGGACACGTGCGTGGAGCTGAGACTATTTTGCACCCAAAGAAACATCTCTTCATTGCACTTTCCACAGGCTGAGCTGCCTCCCTGTGGGGCTTTGGAGGATGATGAGGGGCGTCCGGGAGGCTCCCTGGGAGACAGCTGCCAGTGAGAGCTGCTGGGCCTGACTGCCGCCTCTGGGCTGTCAGTCCTCAGAGCCGAGGGCAGGAACGTGTGGCTGACTGGGTGTCCCCATCATAGGCTGTGGTTGCCAGGTCACCTTGAAGGGGTGACACGTGCTTCCCCGGACTCTGGCCGAGGTCTGGGAAGAGTGGCCCCCAGGGGCACTGGAACATGACAGCGACGCAGCCCTGGCTGTGAGCCTGTGCGTGTGTGCGTGCATGTGCAAGCACGCATGTGGGGGCGCCTGCCAGGCTCTGCCTTCTCCCCTGCTCTGTGACTGGGGCGGGAAGGCACCCCGCTGTTCCTGTCTGCCTTTGGAGGTGCAGCCGCTCTCAAGCACGGGTCTGAGGGGGACTCGGGACTGGGCGGGTCCTCGTGAGGTTTTGAGTGCTTGGTGTCTGCCCGTGGTGCCCGAGGAGGCCTCTGGGCCGGTGCAGCTGGCGCCTTCACAGGCCCGAGCACTCTCAGCCAGGTCTGAGCCTCTGGCAGGTACAGGGTGTCCCGTGCCTGGGAGCCGAGGGTGCACGGCTTGTGCCTGGCAGGGGACAGTGCTGACGAGTAGGTCCTTTGCTGAGAGTTGTGAACCGTAGAACGGGGAAGGTGGCTGCCAAGCGCATGGCCTGTTTCCATACAGGAGGCCAGGAGAACCGTTCTTAGCCTACTCCAGCATCCCCACAGGAAGGCAGCATCAAATGTGGGGAGGAGACCCCATGTTAGGCAGGTGCCCATAGTCCTGGCCTCACTGGTCACTCTGAGGGTTCCCTGAGGAAGGTGGGCAGGCTCTGTGGACGGGCGCCTCGCATTCCTGGTGCTCAGCTGTGGCCGGGGACAGCACTTGGCAGCATTCCCCAGAGGCTTCTCTTTCCCAGGGAGCTGAGGACTTATGGGAACCTCCAGGGCCTGGTACAGGCCACGGTCACCCCAAAACATGTGTGGTCAGGGAGCATCTGGGGGGGGGGTTGGATTGGAACCTGCAGCCAGGCTGCTGCCTGTGGCCCTCCAAGCTGCCTTCGCCCACGCAGGGCAGGGGGAGTGCCCCCTCCATACCCATCTGGGTGTGCCCAGGGACATGGCTGTTAGCTGCTGTTGCATTGGCTGGGTCTGACAGGGATGGGAGATAAATATGTTGCCCATGTTTGTTGGTGCCCCATCTTCCGAGTGCTATGTTGAAGCTCTGGAAGTTTGTTCCAGAAAGCTGAGCCTGTGTGTTGCTGTCTTCTCATTGCCTATCATGATGTCTCACTCTCTTTGTGTGTATTTTAAAGATTTATTTGGTAGGCAGAGAGAGAGAGAGAGAACTTTCACGCACTGGTTCACCCTCCAAATGGCCACAACAGCTGGAGCTGAGCCAGGTTGAAGCCAGGACTCAGGAGTTTCCTCTGGGTCTCCATGGTGGTGTAAGGGCTCAAGGACCTGGGCCATCTTCTGTTGCTTTCCTAGGCCATTACTAGAGAACTAGATTGGAAATGGTGCAACCAGGACTTGAACCAGTGTCTACATGGGATGTTGTCATTACAGGTGACAGCCTTACCTGCTGTACCATGGCACTCTCAACCCCTTCCCCAATCCTGGTGTCTTGATTGATGCCTGCAACTTTGCAGCATGGGGGAGGCACAGCTGTTCGGGGCTCAGGACACGAGTGCTGTCCCCACTGTACCTCCAGAAAGCAGGAGTTGGATTTTGCTTCAGGAGAACGTGAACTTGTGTCTGTGTTTCTGAGAGTGTCTGTGGGGTCTTTGCAGGCTGCTCCACGGGCTCACCAGTGGGGGCCAGGGGTGTGGGAGCCTCCCACCTCCTCTCTAGGACTCCCAACCCCACAGGGCCATGGGGCAGCCGTGTGGCTTTGGGTGTGCTCAGCTTCCTCTCTGGTTTCCCGATTGTCTATTTCATGCGTTTGTTCCTTGTTCCCTTCCTTTCACTCACATTGGGTTGGAAATACTCTGTCTAGCGGGAGCTTAGATGATTCAGTGGAGACTTTTCTCTAAAAGGCTATGAATTGGCCTCACAGCATGGCTTTAGCTGCATCCCTTCCTGTAGGAGAGGCTGTGTTTCCTTTTTCCTTCTGTTCAGGATATTTTCTGGTTTACTGAGTGATTGGCTTATCTGGGGCTTTGCTGTTTGTCAAATAGTTGAGGTTTCCTGAACTCCTGTCTGTGACAGATTCTTGGTGCAGCTCCATTCTGATTCATCCCTTTTGTGCTGAGAGACATGGACCTATCCTGTGGCATTTAGCCTGCACTTGCAAAGGGCGTGTATTCTGCTGTTGTCAGGCGTTGCTGTCGGGTGGCATGGGTGGACAGTGCTACTTGAGTGAATGTTTGGCCTCTCAAGCTGCAGTGGGTGAGTTCTGTGTCTCCCTGTTCGTGTTCATCATGTGTTTTGCTTCATGTGCTTGGGGCCGTGCTGTTTGGCATGGACACGTGTATGCTTGCGATGTCTTCCTGGTAGGCTGACTTCTTCTGCTTCAGTGTTTCTTCTCCAAGGAGGTATAACCCGTTCCTCTTGCCGTGAGTTCTTATGTGTCCTGTGTCTTACATCCCCCGACATATGTGAGTTCATGGAGAGTCCCACATGGTCAGGGAGCACCTCAGGCCTGGTCTCCCCTCACGGCCAGCGCCTGATGCAGCTGGCACGGGCCTTGCACCGATGCTGGGTGAAGTCATGGCTTGGAGGACTGTGCACTGACTGTGGCTGTTTCAGAAATACACTGCTTGACGGCAGCCAGGACCTGGCCCGCGTGGACGCAACAATGTGTGGTCAGGAGCTGTCCTGTCCAGGGAAGATGCTCTGGGGTCCTGCTCGGGGCCACCTGTCTGGGGGTCCTGCTCCCCTCCTGGCCTCTCTGCTCCTGTTGTCCTGCTGGGTTTCCCCATAGTTCCCTTGGAGGGTCTTTCCACGAGCCATGCCCGTGTCAGATGACAGGATAAGAACCTGGGCATTCTGCTGGGCCACCACGGCCTGCCTTGGGGAGGCCTGCATTCCTGCATCCTGGAGTGGAGGGGCTTGGCACCCAGGGGGTTGAGTCCGATCTTGGCCACCCTGAAAACCTCCCCCTACCCTTCGCTGTTGAGGGGTATGGGGGACACCGTAGTGGTTCTGGGCATGTGGCACACCATGTAGTGGGCAGATCAGTCTCATAAGATTGAGTATGAGAAGCCCTATGCAAGGACCAGGAACTCCAACGGGGTCTCCCCTTGGGCAGCAGGGCCCAAAAGCCTGAGTCACCACCTGCTGCCATCCCACGTACATCTGCAGAAAGCTAATTTGAAATGGAGCAGCCAGGACTTGAACCAGCGTTCTCATGTGGGATGCTGGTTCTGTGAAAATCACCTTAACCTAGGGGCTCAGTCCTCGCCTTGCATCCGGCAGGATCCCATATGGGCACTGGTTTATGTCCCAGCTGTTCCGCTTCCCATCCAGCTCCCTACCTGTGGCCTGGGAGAGCAGTGGAGGATGGCCCAAGGCCTTGGGACCCTGCACCCGCGTGGAGACCCAGAGACTCCTGGCTTCAGATTGGCTCAGCTCCAGCTGCTGTGGCCACTTGGGAAGTGAACCAGTGGATGGAGGATCTTTCTCTGTCTCTTCTTCTGTTTGTGTATCTGCCTTTCTAATGAAAAAAAAAAGTAGATCTTAAAATATGAGCAAACAAACAAACAGAAGCTTAACCACAGTGCCACAGACCCAGCCTCTGTGTATGTGTTTACAAGAAGTGGCCTTCCACTGGTTCTCAACATTACTCTGAAGGCCTGGGGCCGGGCCAGAGCCTGGAGTCTGGATCTAAGCCCCGATGTCCCTCGTGGGCCACAGGGAGCTGTGGCCGTGCATGAGCAGATGGCCGCAGTGAGGTGCTGGGACTCCTGGTGTGGGCCGTGGGTGCTGTAAGCACTGCGTATCACGGCGTGGGCTTTGGCAAAGTGTGCTTCAGGTCCCAGAGGCTCCCCGTGGTGGAGGTGCCTTGGGGACACAGCGCCAGTGTTGCCCTCAGGATGGACAGGTGCTGTGGACACACGCGGGATCCTTTGTACATGTGCTGTAGCATGAGGGACCGGCTTTGACCGGCTACCTGTCCCGTGGGCTGCTCATTTGGCCAGCCCGAGGGCTCCAGGGTGCAGTGCTGTGTGTAGCGAAGCCGAGGCCCATGTCCCTAGCAGCACCTGTGCCCTCCACCTGCTGCCATGGGTCACTGAAGGCCGCTCCGTCCAGGGGGCACTTCAGGGATCTCCACATTCCTTGATGGGGGATTCTACAAACCTTCTTTCCCCTTGCCTTTTGGTCAAGATATCCGCACGCATGGAGGCCTCATGCCTGGCGTCTGCGCACACGCACCATGGCCTCACGCAAGGTGCCTGCCCGCACCCACGTTGGTCTCACCTCGCTGTCCCACGCACGACATCCACAGGCAGGGCTCGCTGCAGGCTCTGTAATGGCACCGGTGGCCCGGAGACCTCACATAGGCTGGGAGCCGGGAACTGGACCTGGCTTGCTCGTGTTGGGGGCACAGGGAGCCGGGCACAGGGAGCACTGCTGCCTCCCGGGGTACACGTGAGCTGGCGGTGTGGGGAGCCGGAAGTGGGGCCTCCCAAGGTGGGGCCTGCCTCCTCACTGTTGTTTGAAGGGAATTTGTGCCCAGGCTTGCTTCACGCTGCCATGAGGGGTGTCCTCGGGGGAAATGAGAGACTTCCTCAGATGAATGTTGAAGCCGCGGGAAGTCGCCCTAGGTCACGTCCACCTTTCCTGGTCCCACGCTCTGCCGTGGCTGAGAGCTCGGAGCCCTGCAGGGGCCGGACCGGGCGCCCCCAGGCCCCTGCCCCCATCCCACTGCTTGTCGTGAGCCTATACGCGGCCTCAGCCTGGGAGGACTCCTGGGAGGGCAGGGAGGAGCAGACGCTAATGAAGTCAGGAAGCTGGCTTAGCTGGTGTAGGAGCAGCAGCAGCCTGGGAGACATGTGGGCGGCTGCAGGGGGGGACAGGGGCGCTGCACAGCAGGTGCAGGCCCAAGGGGTACTGGGTGCAGGGGTCCCCAGAGTTAGCTGTCTCCTCCGGAGCATGCGTGCAGGGAGCTGTGAATCCCGGGGTCTGATGCCCTCCCCTTGGGGCTCTGAGAGTGGAGGAGGGCCGGAGGGTGGGTGCTGTAAGGTTAGGGTTCGTGTTCAGAACCAGACATCCACACAGATTAGAGTTCAGCTTTAAAGAGCCACGCTGTTGCAGGAAGCCGTCCCACTTGCCCACCTCCTGACCACACTTGTCCTCGGCCCCCAGCCCCCTGGTCTTTGTGCTGCCCCACCGCACAGCGGTCCCTCCCTGCAGGTGTAGGGGACACATCTACCCCAGCCCTCGGGGCCTCTCACCCTGGTGGTTCCTAGGTTTCCCCCCATTCTTCCCAGAGATGAGTGTTGGAGGCCCAGTGACCACTTGATTGCTCGCTTTGGCCGGTGTCATGCTAGTGGCCCTGGATTAGTCAGCTTGGGCTGCCGTCAAGAAATGGGCTACTCAGGCCTCACGCATGGGCCTGCCCTCTCCCAGCTCTGCACACCTGTGCTGCCGGCTGCCTGTCGGGTTCTGGCCTGCTGGCGGTGCAGTGTGCGTGCGCGTGTACGTGTGTGCGTGAGACAGGCCCCTTGCTCCTGCAGCAGCACCAGCTCCGTGAGGGAGGCCTGTGTGCCTCCCAAAGCTTTCACCCCCAAGTCCATCCGGTGGGGGATCTGGGCCTGAGGGCGTGGCCTTCCATCCTGACTCTGCCTCCACACAAGGTTCGATGAGCCCCCCAAGGCTCCACCCCCAGGAGCTAACTTAGGGGCATCTGTTGCTAAGAATGGCTGCGTTCCCATCATGCCCTGTATGAGCTGCGTCATGGGGCTGGCGTTGATGTGTGCGTACATGGAAGAGGTCTGCTGGCCCTTCGCATTGCTGATGCCAGCACATCCAGCCCCGGGTCAGCCCAGCCTCTGGTGCCCACCCACCCACCCAGCACGTCCAGCCCCGGGCCAGCCTCTGGTGCCCACCCACCCAGCATGTCCAGCCCCAGGTCAGCCCAGTCTCTGGTGTTCAGCCAGCTGTGCACACTGCAGTGCAAGGCGCCCAGCTGTGGCTGGCACTCTGAAGGTGTGCCCAGGGGAACCCGCTGCTGCTGCTGCAGACATGGGCTTTATGTAAGCCGCCTCTCCCTTGCAGGCTCTAAAAATACCCAGCGTGCTGGCAGCCAGCCCTGGTCCTCTGGCCTTTGCCGCTGCCGTCAGAGTGGCGTGTCGAGTGCAACTTCGCTTTGGCCCTGAGTGGACTCCTTGCTGTCGGCATCAATGGATCTGGGCTTAAAATCAGGTCAACAGGCCTGAAAATGAACAGCTCCTTAACCCGGCCTCCACAGCCATTTCAAAGGCGCCACCTCAAGCGGCCTGCGACCCAGGGAGCTCCACTCACGTCAGGATCCTGCTCCCCCCAACCCAACTCCTGCAGCAGGAGGTGACCTGGGACACAGACAGGGAGGGCCAGAGCCCTGCACCGGGGTTAGGACAGTGATGCTGATGGTGATAGACACCTCGGGAATAAAACAGCAGCAGGCATGGTCTGATGCACCCTCCCATGGTTTCTTATTTCAGCTGACTTCCCGTGAGGTGGGCAATTATCTTGTTAAGAGTCCTGCCGGGGACCAGATATTAGCACTGTGACTCTTCCTGCTGCACCCAGCGGGAAGGCAGGCGGGAAGGCAGGTGGTGCTCCCTGTAGGCGCTCGCGCCCTCTCCACCCCTTCCCCTCCCCCAGCGTGGCCTGCCAGCAGGCAGACAAGGGGACTGAAGCTGAGACCCCAGAAGGCGTAGCAGGCCGCCAGCAGGGGAGGATCCCTCACAGACTGACCCTGTGGTGTGAGAAGGGGGTTGGACCCTGGCAGCCTTCCCCTCGTCCCCTCCTGAGCGTCCCTCCGCAGAGATGTGGCCTGGCCACAGGCAGCGACCTGGGGTGCAGGTGACCGTGCCAGGCCACACGGTCACCTGGTCTTGGGCACAGAGCCGTGGTCAGCCTCCGCTTCTGGGTCAGTGCAGCTCCACCCTCTTTGCTGGCACAGGCTCCCATGGGCCCAGGAGACCCTGACACTGTCTCACACTGTGAGCATCTGCCTTCAGTGTCCCTTGAAGCCCCAAAGGACAGCCCCATGGCCCGTGGGGGGAGCCGGGAACAGCCGTCCACTCCTGCAGGGCTGTGTCCCTGGCAGGTACAAGCCACGGGGCAAGGGCAGTGGAGCCGGCAGCCCCTTTGCTGAGGCTGTGACCTTGGCTGTGGGCTGAGAGGTTTAACGTACAGGCAGTAGGGCACTGAGTGGCATGCTGCTGGGTCGGGGCAGGTTTTAGGTCAGGACTGTGCGGGGCCCATCTCACGGATGGCGTAGAGCTGCCATGGGGCTGTGAATGGGCGGGCAGCAGGAGGGGACGGAGCCTCCTCTGGCAGTGAGGTCGGAAGCCACAGAGGCGTTCCCTGCTTGCAGATGCAGCCTTTGGGACAGGCTGGAGACTGAACTCGGTGGGCATCGGGGTCTTCCAGCTACATGTCAGGTCTCTGTGCTGAGATCCAAGACCCGGGGGAGTCACTGACCCGTGGTCACGCAAAGGCTGGGGACAGACAGTGTGAGGGCAGGTCGAGTCGGGGTTGGCTTGGCAATGTGTGGCTCCCCCTCCCCTTTCTTTCCCCCTCTGGCCCCCTCCCCTGTCCCTCTCCCCCTCCCGCTTCCCCTCCCCCAGCTCCACAGCAGTCTGTTTTCCATGGAGTTCGTGATTTGGCTGGCAGCCGGCAGTTTTCTCTGGGTTCAGGCGTCTCCCTGTTTCCTTATTTGATGAGATGCTTGCCCCCTCCCTGTGCCTCTGACAGGCTGCCTCTCACTCCAGCAGCAAGGGGTGTACCCCAGAACGGAAGTCCGGAGTCTGGAGGGGAGAGAGGGGACGGTGACTTTAGTACCCCTGAGCTCGCCCTTGTACAGGGATGGCGACAAGCCAGTGTTAATGCTTGACACTGCTCAGGACATCAGGTACCTGGGTTTGAGTCCCGGCTGCACTCTCAGAGGTAACAGGCAAGGGCTCAAGTCCTTGAGTGGGAGACCCAGTGGGGCCCCCTGGCTGTGGCCTGGCCAGCCCCTGCTGTGGTGGCAACTGGGGAGTGAACCAGCAAGAAAAGAGATACCCACGAGTCTCTTTCTATCTGGTTTTTAAATGAACAGCATTGTTGATCAACTCTTAGGGGCAGTAACAGTTGGGAGTGTGTCCGGAGGATGGGGAGCTGGCAGAAGCACCATGGGGAACGCAGGGTGCTGGGCCTGGGTCTCTGCCCTGTGCTGGAGGTGAGGGGGCACCCTGGACAGGTCCCTCGCCTGCGCAGGTTGCAGATGCCGGCACTGGGGGCGGGTCACCCTAACCTCTTCTGGAAGGCGGGAAGCTGGAGCAGGGCTGTGTGACACTGGGTGAATGCATCTTTGCTCAGGTGGAACAGCGGGGGGCTGAGGCAGTTTGCAGGGGAGGTCTCTGCAGCCACCAGCTGACCCCTTGTGCCTGTGGGGGGACTCCAGGGTCCCCAGGCTGGACTCTGTCGCCGCCTTGGGCTCCGTCCTGGCCCCAGCCAGCCCAGAGGTGGTCGGCTCTGCAGGGGGACACCCATTCTCCAGCTCGGGTACTCACGGCAGCTGCAGGGCCCTGGCCTGTCTGGAGGGACGGGGAGGTTGGCCATCAGAGCACAGCATTGTCCATTGGGTGCCGCTGCCAGAGGGATGCCTGGAGTGGGTCTATCAGTGCCAGCTGTGAGGGTCTGATGTCTTGGGGCACAGGGACTTCCTGCCAGGGACCCCTGTGTCTAGGTTGTTCTTGGTCAGACCCAGTCATGGCCCCACAGGGACCTGAGACTGCTCCCTCTATGTCCAGTTATGGTATGGCTGGGATGCTACCCTGCTTCCTGCAACTCACAGGCAAGGAACTTCATACGCTGCTGCACGGTCCAGCGCCATCTGGTCACCCCACCTTGGTGCCCTGTGGTCTTCCCAGGGGTATCCGTGGGAGTTGGCATGTGGAGGGCAGGATGTCTGTGTGTGCTTCCCGGGGGCACTGTAGCATCCCTGTGCTGGTGCAGAATGGGTTGGGGCCCCGCTCACATGCCCCCAGAGGACCAACCATGCTCCCCTGGTTTCCATGGTGACACAAGCCTCCCCTTTCGACTGCTCTCAGGAGGGATTATAAATTCATGATTTCCTTCCTGGGTCCATGTCTGCCTCGCTGTGCTTCCAGATTCTGGTGTTTTGGTAAGCTGCTGCTGGTTACGGATAAAGAGGAAAAAGAAGGAATGAGTCACAGCCAAGCATTCCTGAGGGTGGCCCTGGCCACGGGGAGCTGGCACCACTGTGTGCCTCTGGGGGCCTGAGGGTGGCCCTGGCCACGGGGAGCTGGCACCACTGTGTGCCTCTGGGGGCCTGAGGGTGGCCCTGGCCATGGGGTGCTGGCACCACTGTGTGCCTCTGGGGGCCTGAGGGTGGCCCTGGCCATGGGGTGCTGGCACCACTGTGTGCCTCTGGGGGCCTGAGGGTGGCCCTGGCCATGGGGAGCTGGCACCACTGTGTGCCTCTGGGGGCCTGAGGGTGGCCCTGGCCATGGGGTGCTGGCACCACTGTGTGCCTCTGGGGGCCTGCGCTGCATGCTTCCATCAGTTGTAGGTGAGCCGAGCTGCCGGGTGTCCACAGAGCCGAGGGACCCAGAGCCTGGCCCAGGGTCTCAGCTGCCTGTGGGTCCCGACCCTGTGCACGGCCAGCTGCTGTGTGCACCTGCCTTTCCGTCCCTGAGCCGCAGTCTTCACACCTGTGAGCCGGCTGTGGCGATGGTGACGCACTGCGTGCTGGCAGAGCATGGGACTGGCCATGGCAGCGGGCCCACTGTGGAGGGTGGTGTGGATGGCTGCAGCTGAGGGTGTGTGTGACTCGCTGGGGGCGTCCGGGCCCCATGGGCCAGGGGAAAGCCAAGCACACGCGCCTTTTGTCGCAGAATCTGCCAGTGAGGGTTTGCTCTAGACACACGTGTGCAGATACACACACAACGTCCTCCCCAGATGTCCAGAGGCGGGGCTCTGTCTCTCTCTCTCTCACACACACACATACACACACACCTACACCTTACTCCCTGGATGTCTGGGGCTAGGGTTTCGATCCTGGCTGTCCATATAGGAGGTAGGGACTGCAGGAGGCTGGAGGCAGGAGTGAAGCCGGGCCTGTGATGTGGGGTGCTGACATCCGGGCACTGTGTGGGGTGCCGACACCCCTTGTGGCATCTTAGCAACCGTGCCAAACACCCACACCCACGGACACACTTTCGGAAGTCGCTGTGAGGGATGCAGTGGGTTAAGCAACTGAGGCTCGGGGTGCCAGCCCGCAGCCCGTCTGGGGGTGCCAGCCCGCAGCCCGTCTGGGGGTTGCAGCCCGCAGCCCGTCTGGGGGTGCCAGCCCGCAGCCCGTCTGGGGGTTCCAGCCCACAGCCCATCTCGGGGTTGCAGCCCGTCTGGGGGTCCCAGCCCACAGCCCATCTCCGGGTCACAGCCCGTCTTGGGGTCCCAGCCCACAGCCCATCTCAGGGTTACAGCCCGTCTTGGGGTCCCAGCCCACAGCCCGTCTCAGGGTCAGGGTGCCCACAGCCTGTCTTGGGGTCCCAGCCCGCAGCCTCCCCTGGGGCCATCTTTGCCAGAGCGAGCTTGGCCCTTGATGGGGGGTGCTGGCACATGCTCATGGTGCCCTCACTGTGGCCCTGAGCCGCAGACTGGTCAGGAAGACCATGTGGAAAGTGTCCCCAGGCTGGAGCTGTCAAGGTGTGTGAAATGCGCTCTGGACAGCAGGCTGGGGACAGAGGGGGGCTTGTTACTTGTGATACCATGCTGCAGGCATCCCAGCCGCTCTGCATTGGGCACGGAGCTGGAGGAAGCCGCACACCAGGGAGTGTCTGCACATAAGGCTGGCCAGCTATGAAGATACCTCCCCCTGAGGCAGGGAACCAGGGAGGAGTGGGAGGGGAGGGGATACCCAGCTCCTGCCTGCTTCAGAAAGGGCCCCACCTGAGTTGGAGACACCGCAAGGGCTTCCTGGAAGAGGTGACCCATGGGCAGGACCCAGGAGAAGGGTTACCAGCTGAGGGGCAGGAGGGAGGAGTCCCAGGCATCCCGGGTTTATCCTGAGGCTGCCGCTGGGGACAACGGCTGTGGGTCTGTGGAGGACCAGCGGAATGCTGCCTCAGTGCCAGGCCCCACTGCCAGGAGAACTTGTGTTTCTCAGGTCCCTGGGGTGCAGTGAGCATGGCCATGGCCAGATGTGGGGGGCTATGGCCAGAGTCAGCCTTGGCCATGAGCGGCCACGTGCTAGGGTGGCTGTGTCACCCAAGTGCAGACGTGCACACACACGGTTACACATGTGACGGTCTGCACACACACAGTCACACACGCATGCATGGCTCTGCCTGCTGAGGCCTGGCCCTCCACCTGCCTTCCTGTCTCTGGAGGACCCTCCTGCTCCAGGGACCCCAGGAAATGGCTCTGTTCCTGGGCGTGGCAGAGCCGATCTCAGCGCAGTGAAAGGGCCTCATTTGGTATTTCTGTCATCTCTGCCTCTTCTTGCTCACCGCCCAGACTGGCTGCTGCTTTCGCTTGCCCTAATCACCAGGGAAAGGGAGAGGGTGGAGCGGTCCCAGGCCTGGGCACAAAGTTTGCGGAGTGAGCCCTCGGGGGGCGGCCAGCGCTGTGGCCCCAAGTTAACCAGCCCACAGGCCATGTGGGGAACCCTGGGGTGCCCCACCTCATACCCGCCTGGGGATTCCCATGGCAACAGGAGTGACAGGCCAGCTACGGGGACCAGGGACCAGTGATGTGTAGTCTGATAGATGGGTCAGCGCTGCGGCCAGCGGGGAGGGGTGCGGCTTCCCTCTCCTTCCTGCCAGGGCTGCAGGTGCCTCCCTGACGGTCGGCCAGGTCTGCTCTCGCCAACTCTGCGTGTCCTGTGTGCTTGCCCAGCAGCTGTGGGGTTGACACAGCAATGGCACGGTCAGGCAGGCCCCGAGGGTGCGGTGGGCAGCCCATAGGGGCAGAGGGGTGTGTTCTGCCAGGGCCTGGAGCCTCCTCTGGGCCCTGCCCAGCTGAGGACACAGTGACAACGCAGCTCTTGTCTCAGCTGGTGCAGATGGCCCCCTCTTCAGAGGCCTGGCCAAGCACCCCAGGCACTCGCACAGGACCCACCGGCCTTGCTGTTCCTGGCTTACCTTTGCCAGATGACCAGTTCAGCACTGGGTTGGAGTGATTCCCGCCAGATGGCAGCCCCTGGGAATTTCCATAGCAGAACCTCACGGAATGTCGCGTCCCCACTTGCAGGCAGCGTTCCTTAGGGGACTGTCCTCGTGGGGTGTCCCTCTCGGAGAGCCCCGAAGTCTGCCTGCTGACCTCTGCCTTTTCCTGCCCTCTGACCCCACAGGTGATCTTGATTCTGACGAAGTACTACCACGCAGACATGGGGAAGGTTCTGGAAAGTTCTCTGTGGCGGTGAGTCAGCCCACTGTGGGCCTTTCTCTGTCCCCACCCCCATGAGAGAACCATCCTTCCTGGTGTGACCTGGGGGTGGTCCGAGGCCGTTGGGGACCTTGCGGAGGAGGGGACGTGGGTGGTGAGCTGAGAGGCCGTGCCCCTGCCTTGAGCAGCCCTGGCTTCTCACCCCTGAAATGGCCTGGATGCTGCTGAGTGGATCTCAGCCCTGTTTGCTCTGCGTCAGCCCATCTCTGTCGTGCCGGGTTCCTTTCTTGTCGCTGTCCCCATCCCCGTACCCACACGCTGGCCTGGCTCTACTCACAGCACTTGCAGGGCCCGAGTCACCTCAGCAGGGCTACAGCTGCTGCCTGAGCCTGTGACACCACCTCACACCTCATCTGTCCTCATGGCTGGGCGCCTGGCCTGCAAGGCCTGTGCCAAGCTGGAGGGGGCAGGCTCCTGGCTCCCTGCAGGGGCGCGCAGACCCCTCCAAGCAGTGCCCTGTGTTGGCAGCAGGTGCTGCTGGAGCGGAGGAGGGACTGTGCGTGGAAGGGGGCAGTGTCTGTGTATGGTTAGTGCCTGTCTGGGCAGTGCCCGTGTCTGGGCAGTGCCCGTGTCTGGGCAGTGGTGTTCCTCAACTATTTCTGTGTCCTGTGCTCTAATGTGTGCCTGCTGTGTACAGGATTTTCTGCCCCCGGGAAGGTCAATGTTTTACTCTCTCGGAAGTACTGTTTGTTGTCTCCAGGCTGCAAAGTGTCTGGCCTAGAGCCGAAGTTCTTGTGTTTCTAGGGCACACAGTTCCCTGGGATCTGGTGGGAAGGCAGGTTCCGACCCTCAGATCTGGAGCCCAAGACACTGCATTCTGATGGGCTAGCCCCAGGAGGGACCAGATGAACAAGCCTTGGTGCTCTGGCATGGCCTCACCTCTGACCTTCATGTCGCCTTGCTCAGGCCGGGTCCACCAGGAGGCCCCCTGACAGTTGGGTCCCCAGTGGCCAGTGAAGCCCAGACCTGCTCTTTGGAAGTCCGGGGAGGCTGGTGTGCAGTAGCAGGGTCCTCGGCAGAGGTGCACCAGAGTTGCTTGGAAAAACCCACCTCAGGACTGCGCTGTGGCACAGTTTGTTATGCTGCTGCCCTTGTTGTCAGCATCCCATGTAGTGCACAGGTTCGAGTCCTGGATGCTGTGCTGTCACCTGGGGCAGCAGATGATGGCCACCCAGGCCATCTGGTGGAGTTTCTGGCTCTCCTGGCTGTGACCAGCACGGCCATCTAGGGCGTGAACCAGTGGCTGAGAGAGCTGCCTCGTTCTGTCATGCTGCCTTTTAGGTAACTGAATCTTGAGAAGGGAGGACGAGCTCCCCGAGAGACCATGGGGAGATGTGTTCCATGGTCCCCGAAGCCCCCAGGTGCCCCGCCAACCGGAAGCAGTCTGGAGGGAGGCCTGGGACTCTGCTGTCCTGATGGGGAGCTGTGAGGTTGCTGGTCTGCATACTACGCTCTGAGTGCCCGAGACGGAGCTGGTTAGGGATGTAGCTTAAAATCAGGGCAGATGAACAGGTGCTCAGGCCACAGCTCCTGCTAGCCCGGTGCCCCCTGGTGCCAGCTCCTACACCCGTCTCTGCCACACTCATTCTCATTGTTCCTCCTTACTGTTCAGCCTTGACCACGCCCAGCCTGGCTCCTGTGCGGGTTCCTGCGTTGCTGCAGCTGCCTGCCTGGCACCCTCGGGGAACTGACCTTCACTCCTGTCCAAGGCGGCCTCCCAGGTGGTCTCCATCACTCTGTCACTGACGTGCAGGAGCTCTGATTGTGTTGGCCCACCCCTACCACTCTGCTGAAACTTACCCTGGCTGAGGACACGCATCTGTCAGGCCACCTTGGGCACTTGGGGCCCAGAACTGACTGCAGATCTGGAATAGGAGATGCATGTTTGGCACTGGGTGGGTACAAATGGGTGGATGGACAGAGAGGCAGATGGGCAGACTGATGGTGGGTGGGTGGAGAGATGGATCAGGGAATGGGTACATGGATGGATAGAGAAAGGTGGGTAGATGGGTGGGTGGGTGGATGGATGGATGGGTGGGTGGGTGAATGGATGGATGGGTGGATGGCCAATGAGTAATGAGTGGAAGAGCAGGTAGGTAGAGGGAAGGTGGTGTGGTCTGAGGGGAGCACTGCTGGCCTGGAAGACTCTTTGTGGGTCATTGTAGATGACACTGAAGAAGCGGGGGCTCAGAGTTGACACCCGTGCTCTGGCAGAGCAAGAGGGCTGGGAGGGTTCTGAGCTGAAGAGAAGGCTGGCACTGGTCACTTACCATGCCCCACCTCTGCAGCCGTGACGCGTGCCAAGTAGGAGTGATGTAGGGCCAGCCCCACCCCACTGTACAGCGCAGCGTTATAATGCAACAATGCTCAGGCAGCATCCATTGGCTGTGGACGAACACACGTCTGCTTCCGCTGCTGTTGAGCTGGTCTCTGGACCCTGGGTGGGTGCCCTGGGTGTTCTGTGTGCTGCCCACCAGTGTCTGCAGTGAGCAGCCATGGGGAGGGACTCTGCCCAGGCCCCTCCTCCAGGCTGCCGGGCTGTCTGGGAGCTCAGGCTGTCACATCCTTGTCTTCTGACTCCAGATGTCCTGCCTAGCCTGGCCTTGGTGCGCATCCTCCGGTGGTCTCCCGGGCAGTCTTCATGCCCTCGTTTCCTGCCGTTTGTCTGACCTTTTCATGATTTCCACTGCTCCATTGTGAGTGTGGCCTGGGTGCCAAGCCAGGGTGCCAGGGTGCTTGGCAGGTTTAGTCCCTGCCTCGTTGATGTCTTAGAGTGTGGTTATGAAGGTGGTAGTGCTGGCTTTGTGAGACAAGCCGCCCCATGCATGGAGGTGGGTTGGTGGTGCTGTTGCTGGTGCCATCTTGTGCCTGGAGAGGCCGTGGTTGGGGGGCTTCACACAGGTGTGGTGGGGTCAGACCCCTGCAGGCTGCTAGCTGCGGGCTCAGGTCCACCACTGGGATCTGCTCCGAGCCCTGAGCTGACAGGAGCAGGACACAGGCCAGAGAGCATGTCCCTCTTGTGTGGTGTACATGCTGCCATGCCAGGCTGGGCATGCAAGCATGGCCGATAGCTGATGCCCAAACGCACAGACCCTGAACAGTGGGCAGTGCTGAGAGTTTGCAGCCATGGTTCAATGGGAAAGCAGAGGAGGTGACCCCGAAAGCCAGGAACCTTGGAGAGTCAGCCTCACAGCCCGGGCTAGTAATGGGCACTGTGTGGCATCCTGTGTCCAGGCTGCCCCTGGTGGAGGGTTTGTATCCTGCCACTTCCAGGCCTGGTGCTTGGCTGCTCTCCTGGGCGACTAGGGCTGGTCTGTAGAGGGAGCCACTACCGCCCTTGGAGCTCCGCCCGCACAGCACAGCACAGCACAGCCCAGCCCTCATGGCCTCTGTGTCCGCAGCAGGCGCTGGGGCCTTTGCCTGCCCTCCAGCGTCCACTGGGCTCAGCGGCATCTGCGTTCTCACGCCCGCCGTCTCTCTTGTTTGCTCTCTCATCACCATGGAGACCTGAGTTTGATTTAAACAAGACACAGAGCAGAGTAGGATGCAAAGCTTTTGTAAATAATTCCTGGTGGATCAGCCATTGGAGGAGGTCAGGCTCTGAGATAGGCAGGGGTTAACTGAGCGGTCAGGAGATCCCTAGGGCCCCAGTTCTGCTGCCGCCCCATGCACCTGACCTTGCCCGGGTTCTGGCTCAGGGCCCTGACACCCATCCCTGCCCTGTGTACTGGACTTGCCCGGGTTCTGGCTCAGGGCCCTGACACCCATCCCTGCCCTGTGTACTGGACTTGCCCGGGTTCTGGCTCAGGGCCCTGACACCTGACCACATGAGCCTCCGTCCTTCTCGACCTCCCCTTCCCTCTCTTTCTAGCCTTTCCTTCCCACCCAACCATCTACCCACCTGCTCACCCACACCCCCACCCAGCCATCTACCCACCCGCTCACCCACACCCCCACCCGGCCGTCTACCCACCCGCTCACCCACACCCCCACCCGGCCATCTACCCACCCGCTCACCCACACCCCCACCCGGCCGTCTACCCACCCGCTCACCCACACCCCCACCCGGCCGTCTACCCACCCGCTCACCCACATCCCCACCCGGCCGTCTACCCACCCGCTCACCCACACCCCCACCCGGCCATCTACCCACCCGCTCACCCACACCTCCACCCAACCATCTACCCACCCGCTCACCCACACCCCCGCCCGGCCATCTACCCACCCGCTCACCCACACCCCCGCCCGGCCATCTACCCACCCGCTCACCCACACCCCCGCCCGGCCGTCTACCCACCCGCTCACCCACACCTCCACCCAACCATCTACCCACCCGCTCACCCACACCCCCGCCCGGCCATCTACCCACCCGCTCACCCACACCCCCGCCCGGCCGTCTACCCACCCGCTCACCCACACCCCCGCCCGGCCGTCTACCCACCTGCTCACCCACACCCCCGCCCGGCCATCTACCCACCCGCTCACCCACACCCCCGCCCGGCCGTCTACCCACCCGCTCACCCACACCTCCACCCAACCATCTACCCACCCGCTCACCCACACGCCCGCCCGGCCATCTACCCACCCGCTCACCCACACCCCCGCCTGGCCATCTACCCATCCGCTCACCCACACCCCCGCCTGGCCATCTACCCACCCGCTCACCCACACGCCCGCCCGGCCATCTACACCCGCTCACCCACATGCCCGCCCGGCCATCTACACCCGCTCACCCACACCCCCACCAAGCTATCTGTCCACTCTCTGTTGCTTCTTCCCTGCATGTTCCTGGCTCTGCCCTGCCCTTGTTGGTTGCTGCCTCCCATCTCCCCATCAACCATCTGGTCTTCAGGTCCTGGGCTGGAGTAAGCTCTGGTAACTGACACTCAGGACCCCAAGCTTTGTGGGGGATACACAGACAAGGAGACAGCCGGTGACCGTGCTGTGTAGTCCATAATGTGACGAGGCTGAGGGAACCAACTTCTGACACAGGAGGCATGATCAGGGCAGCCTGCCTGGAGGAAGACTGATTTGGTGTCTTCCATGCTGTTCCTTCCTCATGCTACCTACCCCACCCCACCCCAGCCTACCCAGTCCAGCTACCCCTTCACAGCTCAGCCCCAGCCTCGCCTGCCACCCCTGCTCCCTGGTGACCCTGGGAGCTGGCCCTGCAGACTCCTGAGCTGTGACATAGTCCGTGACCATCCTCAGAGTTTGGGGAACTGTAAAATACATGAAAACCACGCCCTGTGTCCAGCCTGCCATCAGAGTTTAAGGCTGTTCATAGCAGATTCATACTCACAGTGGTCTCTTCAAGAAACAAATGTGTATGCTGTGTCTGTGTGTGGCGCCCCAGAGGAATGAAGCTTAGATGTTTCTAAAGCTCCTTCCTATTTGTACAAATGGTTTTTTCAGTAAAGATTGATTTTGATGTTTAAAAGGCCTGGAGACAGAGAGAGGTCCTCCATTTACCGTTTCACTCTACGTATGGCTACCACGGCCAGAGCAGGGCCAGGCAGAAGGCAGACCCATCCAGCCCCCCAGCGAGGGGGCAGCTTCCCTGAGCCTGACAATGCCGCAGTGCTCACAGGCACAATGAGGCTAAAGCGCCAAGGCTTGTTAGGGGAAAGACACTTCTTACAGGAGGGAGAGAGGCCGGAATCAAAGCGGGGACAGGGACGACACTGCAGGCGCCGCGGCTAATGGGCTTCACAGCAGGTGCTCTGGGGCGAGGGCTGGTGGTGGGATTTTGAAGTTGCCCCGTGTCAGGCTGTCTGGCTGCCGTCAGATCTGCACATGGCTTCTAAGGAAAGGCTTTTTATTAATTTTTTTTAAGCTTGTGATTTCTTTTTTTGGCTTCCCCAATTAGCCCTTTTCCAGTCTGCTGCCTCGAGGTCGCAGCTGAAGGAAGAGAGACAGGATTGCGGAGAAGCTGTGCAGGTTGCTTCTCTCGGCTTCCAGTTAACCCTTCACTGGCTCTGCCTCACTCCCACGTGGAGGGCGATGCCCGAGCCCTGGGGCCATCTTCCGCTGCCCTCCCAGGGGCGTTCGTGGGGAGCTGGGTGGGAAGTGGAGCTGCTGTCTGGCACTGAGTTCCGGGGTGCTGGCCTTGCAGGCGGCCTGACACTGGCCCCACAGGGTTGTGTTTAATGCCGTGCAGTGTGCCCAGCCTGCCTCTGCTTCCACAGGTGGGGCTGTTCTGGGTTTCCTGTGTGCACAGGTCCCCTCACCTCTGGCCACCTCTCAGAAGAGGCCCCTGCGTCCTGGACACTGACAATGGGCAGGTGGCTATGGCAGGACTGGCTGGGAGGGACAGTGTCTGGAGGTTCTGGGTTCAGAACCTCAGGTACAGGAAGGCTGTGCGGGGCTGGGTGGGCACCTGCTTGTTTTTCCATCGGAGGGAGGCCTCTGACCGTGCCGGGCCAGTCATTGCCCAGTATTCAGGGGTCTACTCTGGCTGGGCCCATCTGTGTGTGTGGCGAGGCATGACTGGTCCTGGGGCAGGGCTCTGGGCAGGAGTAGAAGCTGGTCAGGCAGAGGGGGCAGGTGCGGTGGAGGAGGTGGCAGGGATTTGCCTTGGGGATTTGGTGGCACCCAGCCAGGCTGGCATGCGGGGCACGGTGGCATCCCAGCACTGCCCTCATGATGACCACGGTGCCAGCAGCTCCGGAGGTAAGGTCAGCATCCGCTGGGCTCTCGCAGCCTGGAGGCCAGGCTCCGCCCGAGCTGCACTCCTCCTGGGTTTCCTGACGTTCTGTCTGCATCTGTGTCTCCAGGTTTGGGGAGGAAGGAAGCAGCGGGCTGAGGGAGGCGGCGCTGAGGCTGGGCAGGGCAGGGACAGCATCTGGGAGGGCACTTCCCCCTGCTGGCCTTTGGGGGCAGGCTCAGCACTGTGTGTTTCCTGCTGCTCATGCCATACACACACACACACACACACTCATGGGGACATGACCTGCATGGGGACACACATGGAACACACACAAGATGACACATACTCACACACAGGGACTCCCCTCCCCAAACTCGGCTGTCAGAGCCAGCCTGCTTGCTTCATTAAAGCTGCACTCCTCCCTGAGCCTGTTCCTCTGGTAGGGGCCCGGGGGGCAGCGCAGGCAGCCTGGCTCTGACTTCTGTTAAGTAACAGCTCTTGCCTGAGCCCGTGTAGAAGCCATGTGTGCAGGGCGAGTGGTGTTCAGAGCTGGGGCTGGGGGCACCCCCAGCCCTCCTCCTGAGCCGGCGTGGGCGTTGTGGGATTGTGGGGCTGGATGCCCAGCTCTGCCCAGTCCCCATAACCCCGGGCTGGCTGGGCTGTCTTAGCCAGTGGTTAGAAGAGACCTGCTCCCTCCCAGGGTCAGCCAAGGCAGAGCTGGCAGCCACCGGAGGGGTCCAGGCAGTGACTGGGTCCTGTTCTTCCTAAGTGTACCCCTTGACCCTGGACCCCACTCCTGTTTTTGCTGGCCCCAGGTCCCTTGCAGGGCCCGTGGCAGACACAGAGAGCACAGGAATGGTGCCTGACCCCAGAGGGCTCCCGGAGGTTGCGGGCCTGGGCGGGCTGGGAGGGGCCATTCTTGGTGATTAGGAGGTGAACAGGAGGAGGAGGAGGAGGAGCGTGGACAATTAGTGGATGGTGAAAGGTGTCCATCCTGCTCTCAGTGCCTGCATTGCTGGGCACCTACCAGGCACTCCCACCTGCTCTGCCCGCTTTGGGCACTGTGGGCTGGAGACGTCTGCACATGAACCATGCTCCTCCCCCTCTGCCTGCTTTCCTGTCTGTCTGGCTTCTGGGTTTGCCGGGCACTTGACCAGGTTCATGGTGGCCACGAAGGACCTATGGGTGGCCTGAATATGGATGTGGGGCAAACACCTTCAGGCTGGCGAACCTGGGTTTGCTGGAGAGGGGACAGGATGTAGAGGAGCTGTGGGCAGGGTAGGTTGCGCCCAGGCTGGCAGGTCTGTCCTGCTTGGGGGGTGGCCAGCCCCACCCGCTGCCCTTCCAGATTGTACCAGAAGTCCTGAGCTACCCCGACTCCAAAGAAAACCTGAAACCCCGAAGGAACAGGGCTGGACTCTGCCTCTGGCTCAAGGCTCCTCCCCCTTGGAGCCACACGCTCCAGGCTGGAGCCCAGGCCCCGGCCACTGCCCCAGGATGGTACCCAAGTCATGGCCAGAACGTGTGCGACAGGAGAGGTGGGGAGGGGTGTGTGCCCATCTGCCTGGGTCAACCGGCTCTGAGACAAAGCCTTCTGGCCCACCCACGCAGGGTGCTACCTCCATGGGGTCCTGTGCTCTGTCTGCTGGGAGGGCTGTCCCAGATCCCTCGGGCTGGCTGCTGCCTGGGCTGGACAGACCTGCTCTGCCGTCCCTGCCTCTGCCAGAAACCTGCCCCAGTGCCCCCTGGCTCTTGCACTGTGTGGGAGGCAGCCAAGGGCTGGAAGGGGGTGCTCCTGGGGCCCGTGTGTGTGTGTTGCTGGGACCCAGGGCTCCACCAGCCCCAGGAGGCGGGCTGGGCACTGCCAGGTATGCTGTTTCATGGCCAGGATGAGGGGTGTGTGTGTGAGCAGCTGGCACTGGGCTGGGGTGCTCTTTGGAGACCCTGCTGTGGTAGCTTTGGACTAGGGAAGGGCCTGGGGGCAGGAGTGGCGTCTCAGGGTTGAGGGTCCTAGCAAGGAAGCCCAGCAGCAGTGGGGAACCTCCGAGGTGACGCCTGGGGAGGCTGGGTGGTTTCTGGGTAGAGTGTGGCAGCTCTGAGGCCTCTGTTTCCTGTCACCTGGAGTTACCCTCCCACGCCAGTCATGTCTCGCCCCAGGCACCTCGTAGGTTGCGTGGTCTTCAGACCATTCTGACACAGGCACTAGGGGCCAGCCAATGTGAGGAGTCAGTAAACTTGGACTGGGAGTGTCTGTGGGCCCAGGCTGATGGCTGGGAGCCAGGAGCTGAGCTGTGGTCTCTTGGCAAGAGCCCTCCATCCCCACTGTGCACCGAGCCAGGCTTGGGAGGATCTCCCCGGCAGGCCTGCCCCCCCAGTCACCCATGATGTGGGGGGGCTCACCCATGATGTGGCGGGGCTCACACATGTGTAGCCCCTGAGCCTGCGCTGGCGCAAGATTACAGCAGGCGTCACACTCGGGGCCTCCCCACAGAAAGACCACACTGCATGAGGGGTGGCCATAGCCAGCACCTACAGCGGACTGGGTCTCAGGGGACTCGTGGGGAGGCTGGGTGGCGCAGCCTCTCATTAAGGAAAAGCAAGGCAGACACAGCTGGGAGAACCCAGTTTGTAAGTGCTGGTACCAGGAAGTGCGAGGGGAGGGGCGGTCCCAGTGGCTTCTGGAGACATCCCCACTGTCCTGGGAGGCACACGCGCGCCTCCTATTCTACAGATGGAAAAGCTGAGGTTCTGGCTGTCCTAGTCCCCCACCCCATCCCCTGGGTTATCCCCAAGGCTCCCATGGGCACCTGACTGCTCCGTGTCAGGGCCCCGAGTCTGTGTGGCAGTTAGGTGGGATTCGGGGTGCCCCCAGGGTGGGCTGAAACAGTCCAGGCCTGCTCTGAAGCCTGAACCCCGGAAAAGTGTGGAGGTACCCACATCCTAGTGCACCTCAGGATGGGGTGGGTGGCAGCCTGGGGACCCCAAGGGATGGAGCTCTGAGCTCTCGGTCCAGCGGTGTGAAGATGCCCGAAGGTTTCTGTGTTGGAGTTCAAGAGGCTGTCTTGGCTGGGGTGCATGTGGGCACGATCCTGGCCTCCAAAGGCAGGAGCGGCAAAGCTGCGCGGCCCATGCATCCGACGGAGCAGAGATCTTCAGGTTGGAGCCTCAGGTTCTCATCTGTGAAATGGGTACGGGGTCCATGGTCCTAGGGGTCCCTGTGCATGCTGGGCTTTGGGTGCTTCCCCACATAGAGGGGCGCCTTCCTCCACACAAGGCGCTTGCAGTGCCCTGTGGCATTGCACATTTCTGCTGCCTCAAGGCTCCTGCACCAAAAGCGCGGGCCCAGCACACACTGGTCGGTGCCCAGCAGCGGGGCGCTGGGGGTATGGCAGGCTCCCAGCTGGTTGCACACGGCCACGGGGTCCATGACGGCCTTGAGGCTCTGCAGGAAGACGGGCTGGTACTGGGTGACGAAGCGGTTGCACTGCAATGTGTAGGGCAGTGGCAGGATGCTGCAGCCGCCCTTGAAGGCCATGAGGATGTCACGCCGCGTGCTCCGCAGCTCCAGGTTCTGAGCGCTCACTCTCAGCAGCTGCCTGCACTCCCTGCAGAAGCTGCCCTGGCCCCCCTCCTCCTCGTCCTCTCTGCGTGGTGACAGGGACAGGGTGGCTCGGGCCCACCTGCGTCGGGTGCACAGCCGGATGGCTGTACATACCCTCTCCGGGGTGATTCCGGCCACCAGCTGCACCAGGGAGGGGCTGTAGTTGTCCACGAAGGTGACACACTGCTGGACCATGGAGGTGGGCAGGAGGAGGCACATCCGCTCCAGGGCGTGCCTGATGGCGACCTCAGTGCTGTTGGATAGGAGCCAGTGGTCCAGCTCTTGGACCACGTCCTGGCATACCTCACAGGTCAGGCCAGCGGCCATCTGCACCTCGCTCTTCCTGCTGGGCAGCACCAGCTCCAGAGAGGGATCCCCTTGAGCCAGTGGTGACGGGGCAGGTCCGCTCAGGTCCTCGCAAAAGCCCCCAGTTTGGCAGACAGCCCGTGGTGGTAGGAGCTTCAGGGTCTGCTCAGCAGGGATGAGGACCTGGTGGAGGTAGTTCCGGCACAGGGGCCCCAGGCCAGGACCCAGGGGCTCACACTGCCCCGGGGCGTCCACCTCTGCCAGTGACAGGTTGGCCCTGAGTGTGTCCCGCAGCTGGGAGACCAGCTGGATGCAGTCTTGGCACACGATGCCCCCACGTACCTGTGGTGGGTGGAAGCTGAGAGCTCCATTGGCCAGGAATGGAGCCACCAGCTCGGCTGCTGCTTTCTTGGGGAACGGCCCCGGGGCAGCCAGGTGCCTCTGCAGTGGCTCACAGAGGACGAGCCCAGCACACACCTGTGCCGCTGCAGCCGGGGCCCCGTCGAGCATGCTCAGGACAGCCGAGCTGTGGGTCTTCACCGTATGCTTGCACCTGGCTGAGGACTCCCGGCTGCGAAGCCACTCACAGGTTTTTGTCATCGAAGCCAGGATGTCAGTCCCTGTGACCTCGGGTTCCAGCCCGCCGGTGGTGGCAGCCACCACAGCCTGACACACAGTACAAGGCAGAGACTTGGCCAAGGGCTTGTTCCAGACGGTGCTACGGCAGTGTCCCACGGCCCCGCAGCTGACTGCTGTCTGCAGGTCCCGGCACCACACGGCAGAGCCCTGGGCACACTGCGGGGAGCCCACAATGGGGCTGCCCATGGCAGCCGTCAGCAGGCTGGGCAGGAGGAGCAGGGCACAGAGCATGCTGCTCGGGGACCCAGCAACTTGGCTGCAGTGCCCGCAGGAGCTGGGCTGCTGCTATAAACCCGACTGCTGCCCAGGCAGGATGCCCCGCCTCCCGGTTCCTCCAGTTCCTCCCTCCCTCCTGGCCCCCGTCCCATCCCCCACCCAGTCCGCCTGCCAGCACCGCCCTGCCTGCTCTTGCACTGCATGAAGTCTTCATGGATCTTCAAAGCCTGCCAAGCAGCTAGCTGTCAGTCAGCTCCCAGGCCCTTCCCCAGGAACTGCTTCTGGACCCTTTGCCTGGGGCCCTGGTCCTCCCTGGGCTGTAGGGAAGTCTGGGGTACCCTGCCTGTCCCTCCCTGTCCGCTGGGAGGGTTCTGCTGTCACCCCCATTTCCTTTCTCTGCCGCAGGAGCGGGTGAACACAGACTCAGAGCTGTGAGTTCCTAACTCGGCCCTCCCAGTTAGGAGGGCCCCCTACTTTCTGAGCAGATCCTGAGGCTGGTCGACTGGTGGGCTGTGCCGTGCAGGGGAGGGGGGCTCAGGCAGCTGTGAAGGTCAAGTTCCCAGCCCCACCAGTGTCTTTGTTGGGGACCACTCCCATCGCAGCGAGCGTGGGCTGGTCACGAGTGGGTGGCATGTCAGGCATTTGTTCCTTCCCATGTCACTTGTTTCTTTATTCTCCTTCCTTAGAGTTTGAATTGGTTGTTGGGCAAGAGCTGCTGGGCCGCGACGGGCAGGTGTCTGCGGCAGCTGCATGCCACGGGTGCTGGGAGAGTCCGGATCGGCCTCGCCTCTACCCGCTGCTATGGGGCCCTCCCGGTGGGAGGGGACGGGATGGATGGGGGCCCCACTGGCTCCCCCAGAATCTCCTGCATGCCTGGGAGGGTGTGAACCATGTGTGTGGGTGTTCTCGGGCAGTCCCCATTCGTTTCTCTGTGTGTCCAGCAGGAGTATGTGGCCAGCCATGTATGTGGCCAGACAGAGAATTGGGGTGTCTGACCTCTTGGGAGCCTTCCAGACACTTTGGTTCTTGGGACCTGGTCAGGGGCCAGCAGTGGGTCTGGGTTGCCCAGCTGCTCTCCATTTCCCGCGCGCGGGTGGGGCTCTGGCAGGGTCCCTCCCACACACTGACTGCCTACCTGCCTGCTGTCAGCACGGGCTGTCAAACCCACGTACCTCCCCCTTGGGTGCTGGCCCCGTGGTGGGAATGGAGGACCACGGCCTGCTGGGAGCCCCCTCCTCGTCCTTCCAGCATGCTGCCCTGGGCGTCCCCCCTGCCTGCTGGTCTCCCAGGCCAGCACCCTCCTTGTCCCCTCCACAGCAAGTGAAACCCTCTGTCTCCTGGTAGCTTTGGTTTGGGGTGGGGTGTTCTGACCCGGGTACCCCTGGGTTGCACGGGAACCCCCTGCCCCAGCTGCCTGCTCATATCCCCAGTGGCCTGTTTCGGGTTCCTGGTCCCCACTTCTCACACTTGGGGTTTGCTGGAACAGCTGTCTTATCATCAGAGATCGCATGGGAGCTGCCCAGCGTGGGCAGGGCAGGGCCTGGGAGGTTGCTTCCCTGGATTCACCAGCCCAGAGCCCGGGCATCTACAGTCTTCCTTCAGCACCCCTCTCCCTCCTGGGAAGGGCTGGGGCGACAGTCCCTGCAACTGGGGCCTCCCTGGCCTGAGCTTGGGCGTGTCTGAAGGGCTGCTGGTGGGGGAGGGGGAGGGGTCTGCACATCCTGCTGGGACTTGGGGTGAAGCCGGATGCTCAGGTTTTCTATCAGGGCCAGGAGACGACTGCATTTTATTTTAATTCCTCTTTTCTAGAAAGATCTGAAAAAGTTAGAGGGAGAGAGACAAATATTCCGTCCACTGGCTCACTCCGCAGATGGCTATGATGGCTGGGAAAGGACCAGTTCCAAGCTGGAGCCTTCCCAGGGTTCCCCCTGTGAGTGGTCAGGGGCCTAAGCACAGGGGCCATTGTCCACTGCTTTCCCAGGCACTTAGGCAGGGAGCTGGATCAGCAGTGGAGTAGCCAGGACTCGAACCGGTACCCATGTGGGATGCCAGCATCACATGTGGCGTCTTCGTCGGCTACCCCACGGCGCCGGCCCCTGAGCTGTATTTCTAACCTGGAAAGGAAGGTGAGGCTGTGTTGGGGACTCTGCCCGGTGTGCCATGCCGTCCCCAGCCCTGCTGTCTACCCATCTCACACAGCTGTGTGTGTGCCACTCGTCTGTTCTTAACCCCTGGGGACAGGCTGGCCCTGTGCCCCAGGTCCTTCCCCTAACCCAGCAGGAGTTGGAATGTCCAGCCACACACTTCTCCAAGGCCCCCACTGCCCTCCCAGGTCCAGCTCATGTGCTGCGTCCCTCCCGCTGCCCGTGATGGTCGTCCCCAAGTCTGTCCAACCCCGCCTCTGCATACCCCTGTGGAGCCTGGGCCAAGTGTGCTGTGTGACATCCCCCAGCTGGGGGCTGCTGGCGTGTGCCACACCCTGGGGCAGGGAGGCTTGCCCCCACAGCAGCGGGCTCCGCTCGCAGGGCCAGAGCCTTTCCCTATCGGTCAGCAGGGGACACGTGCGGATCAGCCAGCATCCTCTGCCCCCTTGCCCTTCCTCTCCTGTCATCTCCATTTTCAGAAGACGCCTGTGTCTTTTCATCGCTGTGACTGAAGTCATTTCGCATGATGCTTAGTATGTCGCAAACTGTTGCTGTCTGTTGTTTGTGTTGCCCCTCCTAGGGGTGAGGGCGGTGGGAGCTGGCCGCAGCTCCACAACCCATCCTCCTGGTCTGTGAGCCTTTCTGCGGGTTCTGCCACAACATTTGGTGTTGGCTAACCTTGTGCCCTTGAGATGCCCCTGTACCCTGGGAGGCTGCTCTCAGGTGCTCCTGTGGCCGCTGTCTGGGTGCTGGCCGTGTTGCCCCCTGCCCTGTGAGCAGAGCCGTGACTGCTTCCCTGCTGGCTGACAGTAAAAGAGGAAGGCAGGAGGCAAGATCACACATGTCGGGTGTGTGTTCGTGTGTAGCAACACAGCTGTTTTCACAGCATACCCGAGGCCGGTCACTTCCACAGGCAGGAGTGTGACTTGGTACACAGGTTAGGGCCCTGCAGCCATCTCAATCCAGGGGGCTGGCAAGACAGGATGGGGTGAGAGTGTGGGGCAGGGCCAGCCATGATCACCCACAGATCTGTCCCCTCCCAACAGCCCCACGCTGGTGACAAACTCCCAACGCTCTGAAGGCCTCCGTAGCCACATCTGAGCGGGCACGCGCCCATTCTGGGGTGGACCAGGAGTGCGGACAGGAGTCTCCAGCAGGCAGACCCATGCCAGCTCTCTGCCTTCCAGTGTGTGTGATGCGTCTGCCCGGGGGGGAAGTTGGGCCCCCATGGACCTCCTGGATGCCCCTCCCTGGCTGAGGCCTGAAACAGGTATTGCAAAACGCTGTCTCCTGGCACCGTCAGCTGAAATGGCTGCCAACTGTAGTTTTCTCGCTCTCACTCTCCTGATGGGGTAAAATTTGAATATAGCAGAAGGCCTGCCTCTAGGTGTGGTGCTGTGGCAGTGGCGGCTTCCACGTGTGCTGGATTGACAGGCTGACGTGGAGCCCTTGGGTTGCCGTGGGCCACTCGACGGTGGGAGCAAACAGGGCTTCCTACCCGTGTCCTTGAGTGTGTGGAACCCACCAGAGTGTTCTTGCATCTGTGCTGGCTTGTTCCCGTTCCGTGAGCACCCTGCCTCCCAGGCCGTCTGGCTGGGGGAGTCTAGGATGGGGGCGTGGTCACAAGGCAAGGTGTTTATCCACGTGGGTGAATGCTGGCTGGTTTCCAGCTGGGATTGTGCAAACATTGCTGGAGAACAGGGTGTGGCTGACAGAATCTCCACCCCCCCCACTGCTCAGGTAGGGGCAGGGTTGCTGGGCATGTGGGTTATGGTTCTGAGCAGGCCCCCAAGACTGCCCAAGGTGGGCGCTCTCACTGCACTGCCACCCCAGCCAGGGCCCTGGTGCTGGGTGCTCCTGGCGGCTGGCTCTACCTCGTCCTCTAGAGGAAGTGCCCGCCAGCCTTCATTCGCCATCCTTACGCTCACAGACCACAGCACTTACCCAAGTTCTGTTCTCCACAGCGATCCGTTTGTAAGGAACTGTCTGTGGGAGCAACTCGCTGTTCTGCCTGTGTCAAGTCAAGGCTGGCCTCGGGGCAGTGAAGGGAGGATGGCAGGGGCTGCTTGGCTGGTGGGAGCCCTGGCCTGCGGGTTGCTCCCAGGGGTACTGAGTGAGGAGGGGGCCAGAGTGCTCCCTCCTTCTCTTGCGCCAACTTGCTGGGTGCGTGGGTGGGAAGGCATTGCCCCATGGGCAGTGCTGCCCACTGGTGGGCCCTGGGAGGCTGACCCCAGCCCCAGCCTGTGGCCTGCCCACTCTGTGTGCCAGGCCAGCTTGTTTGTCCTCACACCTGTCACGGCCCACACATTCCCTGGCCCCTCTGTCCTTCTCTCTGCCCTTTTGGGCTCTTCCCAATCCTGTACCCCTCCCCCTCCCCAGCTCTCATCACCTCCTGTACAGGTGCGTGGTGGTTCCTAGGCCCTGCTGGGAGCTGGCTGTTGGAGGAAGAAGCAGACAAGGGAAAAGTGTGGGAGGCCTGGAGAATCAAGAGTGATGGGGAGGGACTGGGGACATGACAGGAGACAGGTGCACCCTCAGTGCCGTGGCATGGTGCTGTGGGCACAGCCTGGGACGAAGGGGCATCGGGGGTACAGGAATGGAGGTGACCATGCATTGTCTTCGATGCCATGGGACAGTGCTGTGGGCACAGCCTGGGATGAGGGGGCCAGGCATTGCCCTTGGTGTCATGGGACGGTACTGTGGGCACACCCTGGGATGAGGGGGTCATGCATTGCCCTTGGTGCCGTGGGCACACCCTGGGATGAAGGGGCTATGCATTGCCCTCAGTGCAGCATGAGGCTGACCCTGAGCCCAGTCATGCTGTGTGTGTGTGTGTGTGTTGAGGGGGAAGAGTGGGATGGGACATTTAGTGCTTCTGGAAGGAGAGGTGGGATGCCAGGTGGTGCATGGTGAAGCCAGGGTCCTGAAATTCCTTTGGGAGTGTACACCACCCGTCCAGGAGCCTGGGCAGTGAAGGCCAGCTCCGCTGTGAGAAGGGAGGCAGGCACACCCACTGGCAGGTACGTGCTGCTCTCAGGTCAAATCGTAAGAGGGGAGGACCCCGTGAGCTGCATGGCCCTGGTGCAGAGGCCTGGGCTCACAGGAACCAGGGGCTTTGGGCTCAGTGGTTGGGGAGTCTTCAGGATGCGCCCTGGAGCCCTCAGGGTCTCAGCAAAGTGCCAGCGCCGGGGTGTCCCTGTCCCCTCCCTCCTTTGTCCCTAGCTTCCACCTTCTCTGAAGGCTCCTGGGAGGCCATCTGCCAGGGCCAGGGCCAGGGCCAGGGCGTGTCGCTGGCCCAGGCAGGCTGTGCTGTCAGATCTTCATATTACTGATTGCACCTGGCGCACCTGGCACAGCTCTCGGACAGGTAGAGTAGGGCGTCCCAGCCCCCAGGGAGGGGCACGGCTGGGAGCTGGGCCACGGCTTCCTGTGTGGGCGGAAGGCAGAAATGAAGCAGACGCAGGTGCTGGCGGCTGCTCCTGGCTCAGCCTGCCTGTTCGTCATGCCTGGGTTCGCTAGTTGTTGGCCAAGCATCTGCCAGGGCTGATTGTGGGGGCTGTGAGGTTCCTGCACTCCCAGAGTTTGTGCCTGATTGGGCACGGTGTTGGGGAGGGGGCAGGAATGCCCAGTGAGTGCAGTGTCATGCAGAAAGGGAAGAGTGAGACAGGGTGAGGTAGGACAGGAGCTGGGAAGGCCCCGGTGAGTGCTAGCGTGGAGCGAGCCAGCTGGGTGTCTGGGTGTGCTCCTGGCTGGGCGAGATGAGCCGGGCTGGAGGGAGCCAGGTCAGACACCACCACCGGGGCCAGGACTCAGGCCCTCGCTCAGGGCAGGGACTCTGAGGAGGTGGCCGCAGGGATCCTGGGCCTGGTGGCAGTGGGCAACATCTAACCACCTTCCCCGCCACTGCTCCACGCCTCCTCCCCTGAAGGCCCCCAGCCACACAGAGCTGCATGCCTGAGTTCCTTGGGGCCCTTCTGTCTCCTGGGAAGTTCATGGGCAAAGCTCCTGAGGCCAGGCAGGGGGCAGGGGGAATCTGGAGATGCCTGAGCCGTGCCCGCCTTCCACCCTGCTGTCCCTGATACAGCATAGAGCAGCCCGTGGGCTGTGTGACGTCACAGCCTTGTCTGTCCACAGCAAGGGTCTGGAGGTCCTGGGATAGATGGGGGTGGAGCCTTGCTCTGCCCAGTTGCATTGGGGGCTGGACAGGATGGTCTTGGAGGCCCCCCTGCCAGGCCTGGACTCCTGGACAGGAAGAAGACAGCAGGGATCCATCTCCCAGGACCCTGGTCCTTACTGGGGCTTCAGGGAGGAGGCTGTGGGGAGAAGCCCCTCTCTGGGGACTTGTGGGCAGGCAGACCAGGTAACAGCCACCTGCACCCTGGAGCTGCCCCAGCCCAGCCACTAGGGCCTCGTCCTGGCTGTGGGTTCCCTGTGTAACCCCTGGGGGACCTGCATGGGGATCTGACGGAGAGTGAGTGAACGGGGCCGAGATGAGGGAGGGAGCGCCAGGCCCCGGAAGGCCATGGGAGCCGGCTGCAGCCCACCACCCTGTGCCTGACCTCTGGCACTGTCATCCCTCTGTCCCCAGTGCCTGGTCGCTGACCTGCCACTCTGTGCCTTGGTGTGCACCTGTGAAATGGGTGCCCACAGTGGCCGGCTCAGCAGCTTTCAGAGCCTGGAACAAGTTCCCACATGTCGAGGGCCTGGGTGGCTCCAGGCAGGTGCCCACGCTGGGGGTTGCGTCAACCCAGCTGTCACAGCAGCACTTGCGCCCCGGGCCTCCAAACGACAGATGGACAGACAAGGTCCAGGTGTAGGCAGTGCTGGTTGGCCCCCGAGACCTCTCCCCCAGCAGCCCGGCTTTGCCTTACTCAGCATTGAAGGCCCCATGCCCATGCAAGGTGGGTGGTGTTCTGAGGCCTTGGGACTCAATCTGTACCTGCCTGAGTAGGTGCTCACCGACACTGTGGCCAACCGGTGAATGAATGAATGAATGGAGAATGGAGTTTTGCAAATGACTGCTTTCTCTCTGCTTGGTGACGTCACAGAGGCACCCGAGCACACAGGGCAGACCCTTGGTCAGGAGCAGCAGCAGCGCAGGCCCTGAGTGTGCTGGCCTGCTGCTTGCAGCCGTGGAGCCCTCGGTCTCAGGCCCTGGGGGCTCATTCCCACTTTGCCCCCCGTCTCGGGCATTGCTGCTAGGGCAGAGGTGTGCACCTCAGGTGTGGGAGAGGTAGAGGCCTCAGGCTCCTGGGGCTGCCGGGCCCTGCTCTCTGGCGTCCCTGCTGGGGGCCTGGCATTTGCAGCAGGAGCGAGGTAACTTGGTGTCATGCAGCGGGTGTGCGCATGGGGCCGAGACCCTGCTTCCTGGAGACTGCCTGCCTGGAGCCCAGTTCCAGCCTGTCACCCCCGTGTACATCAGCTTTGTTCCAGAAAAGGGACATGCAGAGACCTGGGGCAGAGACACTGGGCCCCCAGGGAGCTGTGACTTCCAGTGCACACCGCGAGCTGACAGATGTGGGCCATGGCCGGGGCGGGCCTTGTACCCCCATCAGAGATGGCAGTGGCACCAGGGCCACATTTTCTGCTTGAGTTGATCTGCTCTTCTGGCCTCTGCTGAGGTGGTGGAGGAGGGGGGACAGGGGACAGAGACCTCAGTTGGCCCTGGCATTCCTGCCGGCACAGACCCCACGCGGCAAGAGGTGGGGACATGACTCCTCATCCCCACTACCTCGTCTGGCCTCACTGCCTCCCAGCCCTGAATGCCACCGCAGGGACAGGTGCCGGTGACCTTGGACTCCACTCCTGAGCCCGGGGCAGATGTTGAAGCCCCAGCCATGCTGGTCCTCCCTGGGATGTGGTCTTGGGAACTCTGCGAGGGGAAGCTGGGGTTCCATGTGTGCAAGGCAGGGCTGGGGTCTGCACGGAAGCCCTCCCCCTCCTCTCCCACTGTCCTCTCCTGCGCACTCCCGCCTGGGGAGGCGCAGCGATGCTCGCTGGGACTGGAGGCAGGGTGAAAGTTCGCCCACAATGTCAGAGGAAATTAGAGTGAAGAGGATGTCGGGCCAGAGGAAGCAGCGGCTCAATCAGCTGTGCATTCTGTCCCCAAATTGAATTACTCATCATTTCCAAGTCCTTAATAAAATAATTACTACCTCTGCCGACAAGGGACTTGCTTGGGTCCCAGGAGGTGGGAGGAGCAGTCGGCGACAGGGCCTGGGCTGCCCTGGCCCCACCCTGCAGCCCGCCCGCACCAAGATCCTGCCCTCCCGCACCCCGTCTCCCGCCAGTCTGTTGCTGAGCCTCCTGTTGGACCTGGGCTGCCAGCTTGGCTGTGCCGCCCAAGTGGTCTCTGGAGAAGGAAGCAGACTTCCTTTGTCATGCCAAGCCATGCCATGTCCGTGTTATGTGTGTTCACAGCCCTGCCAATGGGCGATCCCCCACACGAAGCCCCCTACCCTCACTTAGTTCCTCACCACAACCTCCCGCCACTCTGGTCCTGCACAGCCCACGTGGGCCCCTGGGCGATGGCCACCAGGATTGTCTGGCAGCTCCTTCTGAACACATCATGCTGACCCCGCTGCCTGAGATGTCTGACTGTCCCCCATGCCTGGCTGGGACCCAGAGCCATGTGACTGCCCCGTGCGTCAGCCCCAGCCCCCGTGCAGCAGCTGGGCGTGGCTGGGGCTCCATGACTCCGTGCCAGGGTTGCCTGTCCCATGTCCCCCGTCTGAATACTTTATTTGGCTGCAGGGGCTCCAGGCCCTCATTTTGGGGAGAGGACCCAGTATGTCGCAGGTCATGCTGTTGGTGCTTGCCAAGCGCTTCCTTCAGGGACCAGAGGAAGTGTGACTCTGCTTATTGGGAGTCTGAGGGTGAGGCCTCGGGGGCCACTGGGGCAGTCTGATCTGCTTGTCAGAGACCCCGCTGCTCACCGTCCCTACTAGGGTGGGTGGCATCGAGGCTGGTAGGGGAATGTGAGGATTTATCTGGGGCAGGTGGGCAGGTGATTCCCTCAGCTGGAGTCTGGGATGCTATGGAGGGGAGTGGGAGAGTGGGAGAGGCAGCGTTGCTCCTGGCTGTGCGGCGCCATGCGTGGCAACAAGCGTTCACCGGGAACCAGGCGTCGCCTGCATGCCGATGGCCACCCCTGGGGTGGCAAGCACTGCTCAGCCATCACGCTGGCGCCGCCCCCCTGATGAGCGCCCCTGAGCTCCACCCCTGGGCCCATGGGCCACTAACTGTAGCCGTGGTGCTGGTTGGCTTGGCCACTCAGGGAATATGAGTTGAGCTGCAGTCCTGCCCTGGTCATGGGTGCCTAGGTGACCCGCTCCCAGCCCCTGTCTGCATAGTGAGGCCCCCAAGCCAGAAGGGCCAAGGGGACCCGGACAGCTGGCCTAGTAACTGGTGCCCTGCTGGCACTCCCCCAGAATGGCACTCCCCTCTGCTGGCACACCAGCAGAATGTACCAGAGTGGGGAGGATGCAGAGGGGGGGCATGAAGGGTACGGGGTGGGCGGGGTCTTTGGTGATGGGTGTTGAGAGGCGAGTAGGCAGCTATGTAGTGACTGTGGGCTGGCCAGGGGCATGGCAGTACAGGAAAGGATCCCGTGGGAAGCTGTGGGCCAGGCCTGTGGACCCTCCAGGGGATCTGTGCACCTGGGCAGGTTGGTACTACATCGGGAGCAGCCTGGTCTAGGGACAAATGCTGGGGTGGGCAGGTGTCGGTTCAGCACCCCAAGATGCTGCTGTCCCAGCGTGGGGCACCTGGGTGCAGGCCCTAGCTCCTGCTCCAGCCTCGTGTCTGCCTCTCAGTGAGAGATGGGAGGCAGGATGGCCTGGGCTGCGTCTCCTGGTCAGCTGGACCTGGTGGGAGTTGGCCTTGACCCAGCGAGTTCCAGCGAGTGGGGGACATGGAGAGCCCAGAGAGGTAGCGAGGGAGGGGAGGTAGGTGGCAGGGTCTTGTGTCCAGGAGCCCAGCCACACAATCTCCTCCTTGCTTCTGACTGAGGGCTGGGTAGCCCTGTGGCTGTCGTGGCCAGGCCTCCTCACCTGTCTGGATGGCAAGGATGGAGAAGTGCCCAGTGCACAAGGCCTAGAGGTGACACAGGGACAGGGGTATATGTGGATTTTGGTGGTCATGGGCACAGTGGTACACATGGGGTCTGGTGGTGACGTAGGGACAGGGGTATATGTGGATTCTGGTGGTCATGGGCACAGTGGTACACATGGGGTCTGGTGGTGACACAGGAACAGCCCTTCACGTTTCTGCTTGGGCAGTCGATGCCTCTGGGGACCATGGCTGGGAGCAGGCGTGGGTCACACAGGGGCCCGGGGGGGCCACGCACACAGGGTTCTGTCTCCCTGTTGTTGGATCTCCCACACGAGGTGAGCTTGCAGGTCTCTTTGCACTGTGAAGTCTGTGGTGGTCCCTTCTGTGCCAGCTCTGGCAGTGTGGGGTTGTATGTGGGTGTCTCCTTGTCATCACGTTGGGCTGGAGTCAGGTGGCACCAGTGTGCCTCCATGGGGGGTTGGCCTTCTGCGCAAGTCCCCGAGCCAGCTGCTCCTCACCGCTGGGAACTCTGCAGTGAGAAACCCCGAGGTCTGTGTTTGCCGAGTGGGGAGGGGTGTGTGGGATAGGAACACCAGCTTGTGGCCAAGGGGCTGCTCCACTTGCCCTGGGGGTTCTGCAGGCAGGCAGGCCAGCGCCAGGGAGCCTGTAGCCAGAGGGACTGCCCAGACACCCACCGGGACAGCGGCAACCCAACGTGGGGAGTTGGGGACCTACCTGTGTGTCCCAGGGCCCAGCTCCACCCCTGTGGGGCACTCCTGTCCTGGGGGTTGGTTGGGCAGGTGGCTCCCCCAGGTGGCGGCAGCAGGCACAGAGGTTCAGGACAGCCACAGAACCTTCCAACAGTTTGACAGGGAGAGACCCAGGGGCTATGGTGCGGGGATGGGCCTGGAACCCGGCTCATGTCCAGTCACAGAGGCTCTGCTGTCGTCCTGGAGATGGGCCAGGTGGGCTGGGCAGCGTTCTGGGAGAAGTCCCCTGTGGGGAGGCTGTGATGTGCTGGGGGAGGGGGAAAGGGGGGGTCCGGAGGCTGACAGGTTAGAGGCCTGGGGAAAGGGGAGCTCCCTCAGCCGACTGGGGGGGATTTTTCAAGTAAGGTCTGGGGGTGTTTGACAAACAGCGTGTTGGTAGGGCATAGCACCTCACCCCTGTGAAGTAAGGGCTTTGCCTGCATCCACTGTGTCCGAGTTCCAGGCCTGAGTGAGACACGTGTGTGCATGTGTGTGAATTGGCTAGCCCCTGAGTGTGTCTCAGTTCAGTGTGCAGGCCCCGGGCTCCCATGGAGCCTGGCACCCTGTGGCCCCTGTTAGCTGGATGGATAAACAGGTGGCAGAAGCCAGGGAGGGTCGGGTTTGGCGACGCAGCACCACCAGAGGTGGGGCAGGCCGTGGGAGCTCCCACTGCCCACTGGGACGGCCCCTTGGGCTGGTGCCTGCCTGTCCCTGCTTCAACCTCAGTGAGCTCTTATGCAGACTTCAAAACCCCATGCTTCAGCTGCTGCACAAATCTTTCCCTCACAAAGACCCCAGGCCAGCCCTGGTGGCAGAGGCCCCAGACCCTGCCTGCCTGCAGAGAGGCCGTGGCCCATGGGGCCCTCAGAGACCCTGCCCCCAGGAGTCCCTGGCTTGGCACTTGCTGTGTGCAGGCAGGCTGGGCCCAGATGAAAGACCCAGGTGGCTTGAGACTGAGGTCGGGGAAGCGTGACGCCAAGAAGTGGCCAGGAACGACCAGCGAGAGGGAAGGGTTGGGAGTGGGCCAGCGGGGGGCCTCCAGAGTGAGCCCAGGCTGCACGCACCTGCAGCGCTGCTTGCCTGCTGAGCTCAGCCAAGGCTGGAGCCAGCGCTGGAGCCGGGATCTCCGTCTGCACCTCCCACATGGGGACAGGGGCCCAGCACCCGGGCCGTCCTCTGCTGCCTTCCCAGGCGTGTTAGCAGGGAGCTGGACGGGGAGCAAGGCCCCGCTGGCCCGTGGGTGACAGATGCTGTCTCCGAGCCGTGGGAGAGGAACCTTGAGGGTTAGCAGCCTCGGCCTGCAGGCTTGGGGAGGGTAGCCTAGCCGTCCAGGGCTGCATCTCTGTGCCAGCCCCTTGGTCCTCTCCTGAGGGGCTCCGGGCACACCACCAGCAGGTCAGTCACTGGAGCCTAGCCTACCCCGACCTGCCTGCAGCTTACCACTCTGTCTTCTCTGGCATACACGGCTCCAGCGCTGTTCTCTGTCGTGCGGCTCCTTAGAGGACGGGGGCCTTGAACTCCAGGCTCAGCGCGAAGCGTCCCTGTCGCAGAGGTCCTTGTACCTGCACTCACTGAGCCCTGGCACCCCACAACGCAAGCCTCTCTGTGCATGCAGGGGAGGGTGGCTGCTTCAGGGCAGGGAGGCCTCTCAGTACCTGCCTGTGTCCTGTGAGGTCACCATTGCCTCTCCCGTGTCCTGTGTGTCCTGTGAGGTCACTGTCGCCTGTCCCGTGTCCTGACTGTGTCCTGTGAGGTCACTGTCGCCTCTCCCGTGTCCCGTGTGTCCTGTGAGGTCACTGTCGCCTGTCCCGTGCCCTGTGTGTCTCCTGTGGGGACACGTTCAGGGGATAGGAGTAGCGGTCACTGAGTTTCCGCATGGGACGCACTCTCAGTCCTGCCTCCTGGGGTGAGCGTGTGGTTGTGGCTCTCTGGGAGTGCCTCCCCACAGTGTTTTCCAGTCTGCTCTCCTCGGCACTTGGGGCCGCCCTGGTGGGCATGGCTCCCCTGTTGTCCCTTCTGCTGCCTGCCTCCCGCTCTGCCTGGTGGCCTTCCCTCGCCAAAGTCCAGCAGCTCTGGTGGGCAGAGAAGGATCATGAAGTTGGGAAGGTCTTTGCAGCAGCAGATGGCGATTTATTGGTGATGTCTGCCATGGTCTTGGGATGGAACCATGGGTGGTCTGCCATCTGGTGACCTCCCCACTCAGTCCTTCAGGTCTGGGCATCCTGTTTGGTTGGCACTGGAGGTTCTCCCACACACCCATCCACCATTCATCCATCCATTACTCACCATCCATCCCCACCCACCCACCTGTTCCTTCTTAATTCATTTAGCTGTCCATCCATCATCCACCCACCCATCCATTCATTGACTCATCCATCCAGTATCTGTTTATCCATCCTCCTCCCACCTGTCTGTCCGTCCCTCAGTAATTAACCAATGGCCACCTCCTGTGTGGTGGGCTGACATCCCAGCTTGGGAGCTGCCATTCATCACGTTGGCGTACAGGCAGATGGAGGGTGGTACCTTCAGCCCTGCCGTGTGGAGCTGCCTGGGGACTTGGCTTCCCACCCAGGAGCAGGGTGGCTGCATCCCAGGGTGGATGTTGGTCCTGCACACACTTCCCCAAGGAGCACCTCCCGGCCTGCAGAGCGCCCCTGGTAGCCTTCAAGCGCCGGTGGACTGAGGGTGAACAGCCGTCTCCACTAACAAGCCAGGTGTGCAGGCCACGCGGAAGGAAGGCAGCTGGGTCCCGGGCCCCTGCCGCTGGCCTAAGCCCAGAGAGGCCCTGCCTGCTTGCTCCCCTCCTTCCCATGGCTGGAACGCCAGCTGCTCCAGCAGACAGGCCCACCCCCTGACCTATAGGGGCTCAGGGCAGTGGGTGGAGCACATGTCACATCCCTACCCCTGAAGGCCGAGTGAGGCTGCTGGCCCGGGGGTCTGCCTCCGTGTGGTGATGCCGGGCTCCAGGCTCTTGCTACTTGGAGCCCAGCTGAGCTGCATCTTCCAGGTCACCATGTTTGTGTCGTGTGGCAGAAGGCAGGGAGGACACAAACGATGCTCATGTGGCCCTCGGGTGGGACCGTGCCAGGGCCTGTCCGCAGGTGCTGCCATCCTGGTGGCCCAGGGAAAGGATCAGGAGCTGGCAAGCAGGGGCACAATCCCTGCCAGGTACTCCCTGTGGGCCTCCCGGAAAGGCCTGAGCCACCTGGAGGGGCAGAGGCTTCCTGCATGCCTGCCCCGTCATGCCTCAGTGGCCGTCTGAGTGTGTGTGACACCTGTGGCTCTCTGCTGGCCATGAGCCACTCTCCACCCATGGAAAGGCAGGTGCTCGGGCCAGCTGACTCCACACGGCCCTCCTGAGTGTGTGTGGCAGGGGGCCTGGACAGCTGGAGGCTGGGGCTGGGAAGTGTTCAAGGAATAGAGGGAAGACCCTACCACAGGCAGCATTCTGATGTGGGGGGCAGGCCCAGCCTGGGTCGCTTTCTGAGGTCACCCCTCCTGGCGACCCTTTCTTCCCCAGCTCCCTGACCCCAGACACCTGTTTGGGTCCCCTCCATCTCCTCCTGATCCCTGTCACTGTCTCTTGGGACCTCAACTTCCTCTGGGAAGCAGGAGTGGCCAGCTGGCCTCACCTTTCCTGTGGGGGAGGAGATGCCCCCCTTACCAAGGGCTAGACTGGCCCAGCTTTCAGTCTGGCAGCAAGTTCTGCAGGCTCAGAGTGTGTGGGTGAGTGGCCCAAGGCCACACAGCACCCCAGCAGGGCCAGGGTCAGATGAGGGTCAGTGCAGCTGGAAGAGGGGTGGGGCCTGTGGCTGCCCCCGCATCTCACAGCGCTCTGGGAGGGGGAGGTTGGGGGCTGGAGACCCTGGAAGGGGACACTCAAACCCAGCTGCTCCCCTTGGCTGAGGAGCAGGACTCCCTGATTTCGAGCCAAGCCCCTCCCTCTACTGCACCATCCCCCATCCCCAACCAGCACAGCAAGCCAAGCGGGCTTACCCCATACTCCTGGTACGTTCTGCCATTAGAACTTTCTGGAAGGCCACCAGAGCCCTGACGGTGGCCCTGCTCCCATACAGGGCAGCGAACCGGAGGTGCCGTGTGCAGAGGCTGGGAAATCAGCACCTTCATGGTGACTGTCAGGAGATTGGCTGAGGGGACAAGTGCGTGGTCAAAGGGTTAGTCATCTCACAACCCAGCGTGATGAAAATGCAGAGAAAGGCCACGCAGCGTGGGGAGGAAGGGTGTGTGCTAAATTTGTACCAGGCTCCGCGTTCTTGGCTGCCTTTGCCAAGGCCGCAGCTGCAGAAGGGAGCGCCGCAGCAGTGGCTGGTGGCTAGCAGGGCTGGAGGCAGAGGGAAGGCGGGGGCCCGGCCGGGGGACTGGGTGGACCTGTGCCGGGGCTTGGGGAGCAGCCTCACTGGTGCTGAGCTGCAGAGCTGTGGATGGATGTCAGCCACTGTGGAGGATGGGAACAGGACCGGCGTTGGGGAGTGGTGGCTGGGAGCGTGGCGGCCTTAGCAGCTGGGGCCTCCGGCTTGCGCCTCCTGCCTCTCCTGCTCGCCACCCCACATTTCCAGCTTTTTTCTTCGGTTGGTGGTACCGTCAGGAAGTAGAGAGGTGCTGGTGCTGTGGCGCAGCAGGTAAAGCTGCCGCCTGCCTCACATGCTGTGTTAGAGAACCTGGGTCGCGTCTCAGCTGGTCCACTTCTGACCCAGCTGGCAAGGCAGTGGAAGGTGGCCTGAGTGCTTGGGGCCCAGCACTGACTGAGAGACCCGGATGAAGCTCCTGGTCTCAGCCTGGCCCAGTCCCAGCCCCAACTCCTGTGGCCATTTGGGGAGTGAAGCAGCAAATGGAAGATCTCTCTCTCTCTGCGGGTTCCTTTCAAATAAGTCTTGAAAACAAGAAGAGAATTTGGGGGAGCCTTGCTGTGTGCTTTTCCCTGGTGGCTGCCTGTCCGCACACCCCACTGAGGCTGAGACGTTGTTGGGTGGCCGTGTCGCACATGGGGGAAGGGCAGGACGTTCCATCCCCCCTTCCCCCGCAGGGTCCCCAGGTTGCGCTGTGGCCCCGCCCCCTTCACACCTCGCTGGGTCCCTTGGCATATGGCCCTGGGAGCTGGGTGCTGCACGGACCAGCTGGGTGAGTGACTGTCCAGGGTCAAGCAGGCGGAGACCCGAGAGGCTTGTCCATTGCAGAACACGCAGAAGCCCACGGACACCCGGGAGTCCCGGCCGGGGCTGATGCGTGGGTGGGGGAGGGAGCACTGCTAGGAATTTGAAAAATTTTTTTTTATTTGAATGGCATAGAAACATACACAGAGAACGCCCATCTGCTGGTTCACTCCCCACGTGCCCGTGGCAGCTGGGCCAGGGTCGCGCCAGGATCTCCATCTGGGCCTCCCAGCGTGGACACCAGGACGCCAGGTGCCCCCGTGGTGGCCTTGCCCTGCCACACACTGTCCTGAGGAGCATGGTAAGGTGTGATGCTGCAGGGTGACGTTATGGCTTGGCAGGCAAAGCTGTGACGTCACTGTCCCGTGTGTCTGCTCATGGCTTGGGAAACAGCGAAGATGCCCAGCCTCCAGACCCCCGCACCACGGGGGACCTGCAGGGAGTCCTGGCTCCTGGCCCCGCCCTGGCCACTGCAGCCCGCTGGCCCATGACCCAGCAGATGGAGGGTCACCGTCTCTTCTTCTCTGTCTCTGTAACTCTTTTAAAGAAATACGTGCATCTTTTTAAAAAGTAGTGTAAGTATACTAATGTGCTGACGGCAAAGCTAAATGATACAGAATTATGTGTGTGTAAATGATGTGGGTTCCCCTGCCGTGTGCCTCCATGCCTTGACCTGCTGCAGTCTAGGCCAGCCCTGGCGGGCGCCAGCCGCCTGTGCACCTGTGTTTGGAACGGCCGTGCTCTGCCACAGGGAGCGGGAGGGCATGTCGGAGTACTGTAGTGGGAAAGATGTCTCCTTGAGTCGCAGGTGAGGGGGCGGCCCAGGGAGAGCCCCTGCTCAGGGTCTCTACTGCTTCAATAATGAGATGCCAGCAGGCAGTCCGCCATAAGGCTGTGTGTGTGAGCCCGTGTGGCGGGCGGGGCTGGCCCAGTCGGCTGTACTGGGCACGGGGTCGCAGCTGCACAAACAGCACCTGTTGCCCCAAGAACAGAGCTGACCACATGGACCAGACAGTGTCAACGCCGAAACGGGTAGGTGGTTGGTCATGTGTGTGGCCTGTGCTGCGTGGCGGCAGGAGGTGGCAGTCAGGGCTGGTGCCCGGCTCCTGCCCCTGCAGTCCTCCTTGCACGCTGGGAAGGGCGCCTGAGCGGCTCGGAGCTCAGCAGACCCCAGTGAAGGTATGCGCACCTCCTCGGCTGCCCGTCCTCCGGCACTACTGCACACTGGCCAACCCCACAGCCTGGTGGGAGCCAGACGTGGCCCCTGCTGTGTGCCGGGCCTCGGTTGCCGACCGTAGCTGGTTCTCACTTGTCTCTTGCTTGGAGGGGAAGCAGAGCAGAGCAGCGACGCCCAGCATTGTGGATCCTTCAAGCCAAGCCTGCTTGCCGCCTGCCTCAGTGGCCAGGGACCTGGGAGGTGGCAGGGCTCAGGCACGTGGACGATGGGACAGGGCACAGGTGGACACTGGGCCTCCGGTCTGTGCATGGACCTCCTGTGACATCCTGGCACATGTCCCTTCCCTTGGGACCGGGATGTCTAGTGGACAGCAGGCGGGGCTCCCGGTGGGGTAGGCAGGGCGGGTCCCAGCCCAGCCAAGGCACGCTCCCGCCTGTTGGGGTCCAAGGCTATCTCTCTTCTTCCCCTCTGCTTAGAATCACCACCTCCCAGGAAATGCACCCGCTACAATACGGTTAAGTTCCCCAAATTAATTATGCTCCTGCCAGCAGGGTTGGCATTTTCCTTAATTCCCACTGCAATTACCAGGCAGTGCAGCCACCCCCGATCTCCCATGGGAAATGAAGCCTGTATGTGTGCCTGTGTGTAACTGTGTGTGCGCCACAATGTGCCTGTGTGGGTGCCCACTTGCTCCTGCACGGGTACAGCCTCCACTGCCCGTTGGTGCCAAGCATCTCCTTATAGCACCCTCACAGGAGTCATGGAGGAGGGCGATGACTCCCAGGTCCCTGCTGGGGTCTGTTGATCCGTGGGGGTGGGGGGTGGCACCCAGCACCCACCTATGGCTGCACAGCGTCAGGACCTCTGTCAGTCCCAAGTTTCAGTACCCTATCAGCGTGGTAGGAAGAGCAGTGTGTGCTCCTGGGGGCCCCGTGGGACGGAGTGGGACTCTGAGCTCTGAGCTGTGCAGGCATGTGTGGCTCTGGATGGCACAGGGGCCCATGGGCAGCCCCGGGAGTAGATGATGGCCTGTCCATGGGTGCCAGGTCACACCCTTGGTGATGAGCCGGCCCCTCCCCCGTTGCATGCTCCCCCCAGGCCTCCCACTCCCGGCCTGGGAGGAGGAAGCGCAGCTTGCTCAGGGCCATGGAGGCCTGGGCTCGGCCTGTGGCCTTTGTGCAGTTAGTGGTCAGGGTGGCAGGGAGCTGGGAGCTGGGAGCTGCCACCACAGGACTGCCCAGCCTCCTCTGAATCCCAGGAGGGGTCCAAGGCCCTGCAGGAGTCGCCGGCCCTCCCTTCCCAGCTCCAGCGCCTGGCGCAGCCAGCGTGGCTGCCTCAGGGACGGGGGAATTACATGGCTCTCCTGGCGCTCGTGGCTGTGCTGTTAATTGCCGTGACTAGAATAATCCCAGTTTATCTTCTCTCACCCTTGATGGTGAATTTAATTTAATAGACTGTAACTGCATGGACTCTGATCTTTAAATGCATGTTTATTTGCCTTATTAGCGTGGGTTCAACGTCAGAAGACAGTGGAGCTGTCTTCCCGGGTGAGCGCGGCCTGGCGGCCCGGTCACTTTGGATGTGGCTGCCTCCAGCGCCGCATGATGAGCAGGAGGGATCTGGTTTCCTTCTGCCAGACATTCTGGCGTCCTGTTGAGCAAGTCCTGTTTGGGACCCAGCTTGTGGGGGGCAGGGTGGCCCTGCCCTCCCCTGCTGGCTGCAGGTACTGCTGCGAGTAGTTAGGACCTGAAGCATGCCTGGCTTCTCCAGGGAAGCCAGCTGCAAGACCCAGGCTCTGGGGGCTGTGGGCAGGGTAGCCAGAGAGCAGGGCCTTGGTACCTGCCGTCCTAGGGCCCCACGCGTGCTGAGCGACCAGCTGGATCCTACCCTCTGCCACAGGCCACCTCGCTGAGGGGAGCCTCGCCCTCCTCCGTGACTCCCTGTCCCCTGCTCCTCAGTCACAGGGCTCTGTGCTGCCTGCAGGGACCCTGTCATGTGCTGGCTGCCATTGGACTGTCCGACAGAGTGCTGGCGTCCAGGTCCCAACAGGGACCAGAGCTCGTGCAGCCCCTGTTTCCCCATGGTGCAGGGGAGGCAGCCACACGTTGTCCCCACAGGCAGCTCATGCAGATCAGGGACACGTGGATGGAGGGACGGGGACAAGGACAGAGCCCTCAGAGCCACTGTGCCCTGGGGCAGTGATGACAGAGATACCAGCATGGCGACAGAGGTCAGAGGTGCCCGGGCAGCAGGGGTTGTAGGCATGCCACCTTGGGAGGAGGGTCTGGTACGGCACAACCCTCCCTGCTGCTGAGTGGTCATGCTCGCTCGCTCGCAGTCCAGTCTGCAGGTCCTGCATCAGCGTCTGCCACTCACCCAGACGCTCAGACTCAGATCTCACAGAAGTGGGCTGGCCCGGCTACAGTGAGAGTCCACTGACGGGGCCCTGGCCTCCTCCTGGGCACCCACGGCCCCTCCCGGGCCTGCCGGGGCCCTGGCCTCCTCCTGGGCACCCACTGCCCCTTCCAGGCCTCCTGGGGCCTTGGCCTCCTGGGCACCCACTGCCCCTCCCCAGGCCTGCCGGGGCCCTGGCCTCCTCCTGGGCACCCACTGCCCCTCTCCAGGCCTGCCGGGGCCCTGGCTGCCTCCTGGGGACCCAGGGCTCCTATGGTTTTCTTGCCTTTTCTCCCTGGACTGTAGGCAGGTGCAGTGTCCCACCCAGCATTGGGTGTCACTGTGGCTCATCCACTTGGAGTGGGGGCTGATGCCGTAAAGAACTGGCCAGGTGTGGCCCTTTCTTGCTGGTCTGGGAGCAGGCCTGAGGGGCAGCATGGAGGAGAAGGCTGTGGGCAGAACGGGGTGCTCGTAGGGCCTAATCACTGGTATGGAGTATTCCATGATGGGAACATGGCAAAACCTGCCATCTATAGAATCCCTAGCCCACCTTCGCAGGCCGGAAGCAGGAAGCTGCCCACTGGCTGCACCCAGCACAGGCTTGTGTAGATTGGGGTTCTGCCAGCGGCAAGGGCAGCCGGGGTCATGGGGGAGTGTCCTCATGGGGCAGGCAGTGGACGAGGGACCAGGTGTGTGGTCTCGCACCTGGGCTGGGAACAGCTGCAGGAGTGGACGAGGAACCAGGTGTGTGGTCTCGCACCTGGGCTGGGAACAGCTGCAGGAGTGGCAGGCGGGGCAGAGGTGAATGTTCTGCAGGGTTAGACCCAGCCCAGCTTTGTTCCAGAAAGATCCGTGGCATCCTTGGCGGCTGTGGGAACACTGTGCCTCCTGGGCAGGCTGTGGCAGGGAACAGTGCGGGTGCAGTGGAGCTCACAGACGCGGTCAGTGAGGTTTGGCATGTGTGGATGGTGTGCCCAGTGTGCCCTAATGCATCAGAACATCAGGATCATGGCCAGACGCCATGGGTCCTGTGGTGCTGTGAGCCTGCAGGGGACCAAAGGCTGCTAGAGCCTCAGTTTCCTCACCTGGCCTCCTCAGGTCACCTTTGCTGCACCCATGCCCATGTCCAGAGCCTGTGAGCCCTGGCCTGTGGCCGCTCCCTCCCTCAAAGCCACAGCTGTTGCTGCAAATCTGTTTGAGTGAAGGAACGAATCTGGCTTTTGGGCCTCACCCCCCAGAGCTAGCTGAGCATTGGGTGAAGGAATGGGAGTGACCGAGTGCTTGGTTGTCCCCTTGTGTGACAAGGTCCCTGGCACATAGGGCTGGCAGAGTACGGGGCTCATGGTGGCATGGCAGATGTGGGTGCCTGGGAACCTGCCACAGGCCCCTTGCACCTACTGCTCCCCCTTGCTGGGATGCTGCTGCACGTGGCTCCCAGGGCTTCCCTAGCCAGCTCCGCACACACCACGTGGCCCAGTGTTGGCCACTCATGGCCTTCCAGAGAGCCTGTCCCCTGTCCCCTGTGTCTCTCCGGTCCTGTGAGTGGCTGCCGCCATGCGTGGTGTCGCTATCTCTGGCCGCCTCTCCTGCTTGCAAATCCCCACCATGTGCCACAAGTCACATGCAGTGTGGCCTCATTCTAACCAGATGAGCCTGTCCAGACCCGGTGAGCCGTGTGAGCTGGTAAGCCATGCTCACTGGTGCTGGGCGGATGTGAATCTGGGGCACACACCCCAGCATAGATGCCCCTTCCCCACCAGGCCTGGTCTCCCTCCTCAGAAGCTGCCCCGTCTGCCAGGTGGGCATCGCCCCACCCCTCCCGTCATCCTCCACCCCGCTGTCTGCACTCCTCCCCCAGCCCTCATCACACCAGAACCCTTGTGGTTTCGTTTCTGTGTCCACTGTGTGTCTGCCTCCCCTGGCCCCACTGGGGGGCCAGTTCCTGGTCAGCAGGGTTCTTGGTCCACCTGCCATGCTGTGGGCCTCCCCTGGCAAGTCCCACGAGGGAGCAGGTGCCCCCGGCTGGGCAGCAGGAGTGGCGAGGTGTTTAGCAGGCAGACTGGCAGGGGGCAGGGTGGTATGCAGACACAGCTCATAAACGCAGCATGGTTTTTGGCCAGGGCCTGGGGCTTCCTGGGCTCAGGATCGATGCTCCACTAATGGGCCTCTCTCCCTCCTTCCCAGGGAAAATCAATTCTCCAAGGTGCTGGGAGTCAGGTGTTCCTCTCAGCCCTCCACGGTCCTCGGCAGCCAGGAGCTGCACCCCTCCCCTGCCACCAGATACCCCCCAGTGGCTGCCCCTGGGGCCTCCTGAGGGCTCAGGAGGGACCCAACCCACAGGAAGTGTGGCTAAGAGGGCACCAAGGCCCTGCTCCTGGAGACCTGTGTCCCTGGGGACCCCGCAGGGTATCGTGACACGACCAGGCCCCCCTTGCAGGGCAGCTCTGAGGGCAGGAGGCTTCCCAGGCCTCCTGCATGGTGGAGCCGGGCTGCTGCTGAGCTCAGAGGCTGGAGCCCCAACGGGAAGGAGCCTCCGTCTGGCCTTCCCCTGCTGTGCTGGATGGCCATGCGGTCCCCACTGCCTCCCACAGGCTCGGCCACCTTAGGCCGGCCTGCGCCCCAGGGCTGCACTGGCAGCAGGGGCTCAGGAGCGCAGGGCCATCCCTGCCCCTGCAGGGGTGACTTCAGGGTGCTCTTCATAGTCACCTGTGAGGTGGCGTGGTGACACCTGTCTGCAGGGTCTGGGACACAGCCCTGTAAGCCCTGTAAGCCCTGGCGCGTACCAGGCACCCAGAGTCCCCTGGGGGGTCACCAGGGGTCACCAGAGGGCTTGCAAGCCTTCTAATCTGATCTGACTGAGTCCTCTGTGCCCTCTCCCACAGAGGCTGCCACATTGGGGGGCCTGTGGTGCCTGCCCAAGCTGCCATATGCCTGGGTGGGTGGCGCTAGATGCCAAGTGGGGTTAATGTGTTGACCACCACTGCGCTGACCGTTGGCTGCCCCCTGTCTCTCCAGGTCATCGGACTTCGGGACGACCTACACCAAGCTCACCCTCCAGCCTGGTGTCACCACCATTATTGACAGCTTCTACATCTGCCCGACCAACAAGAGGAAGGTAGGCGTTGGCCGGGGCATCCCCCGTGGGGCCCCCGAGTCTGGCACGCATCTCGCCCTCCTGGGTGTCCTTCCTGGTCCTCCTTGAGGTTGTTCTGATGGCTGCCACCTGGCTGCTTGCCAGGCCTGGGCGAGAGGGGGCAGGCACTGCAGGCTCCACAGCACACCCTTGTCTCTGCCCACTGGAGGCAGTGTCCGCCGGGCAGTGGGGGAGCAGTGAGGACACGGAAAGGTTGCAGCGGTCGTCATGGATTTGTTTTCCTTAATGCTTCCCACTCTGAGGGTGTCCTTAGCCCTGTCTGCTGACAGTGCAGTGGGACAGCATCGGCTGCCGGCTCGCCACGCCCTGGCTGCCACTTGCAGGGGTGTGCTTGCACTATGGCTACCGCAGGACCCTGGAACCGGGGGAGAGGCCTGGCCACCCTCTTGTCCTGGTTCATTCCAGGGGAGCAGCCCTGGGCCTGGGGGGAGGGGGAGGACCTCGGACAGACCAGGGCCAGGCAGGACACAAACAGGCCGCCTCCCTCTGCTTGTTTCTCCTGGGAGACTTGGGCGTCAGCCGCGTCTCATACAGAGGTCATGAGATCCTGAGTTGGATGCCTGGGGCTCCCGTGGTGGGGCACGAGGCTGGCCCTCCTGGCACCCCTGTTCATTTTGTGACACCCTCTGTGGGCTGGACGAGCACACAGACCGTGACAGGGACGCAGAGTGGACGGCACCGAGCTGGCTGCGCAGACCGTGACAGGGACAGGGAGTGGACGCGGTCTCCCTCTCCTCCCTGTTCCTGGTTTGGGCTTGTTCTTTACCACCATGGAAGCATCATCGGTGGCCAGAGCCGGATGCATGGAGGAGTGGCCTGCAGGGTCCTGACTCCCTCCCTGCCCTGGGCCAGTGGGGCTGCTGGGTCAGAGCTGCGCCTCTTTCTTCCATCCCATCCAGTGACCCCACTGCATGCAGTGTGACCCCACATGGGTCAGGGAGGTGAACGTGGGGTGGGGGACGTGCCAGAGGTGGAGGACCTGTGACTGCCCACGGTGGCCAGGGAGGCCTTCGCTGTTGTTAGGAGACACACAGAAAGTGAGCGAGAAAGACGGGGCAGGAATTCACAGGCAAATTAGATTTATTATCAAGGAGAAAAGGAAACCCACAGAGGGGTCACCGACTGCCTGGGCATGGGTGGGCTGAGCCCGTCAGGGGTTCATGGCACCTCCTCACGGTCCAGGCAAGGAAGTTGGGCTCAGCGGATGGTGGAGTGCCCAAGGTGGCCCATGAACACCTGCCACTTGGCCGTGAGCAAAGATCGGATCCCAGGCTGGCCAGGCCCTGCGATATCCTGTTGTGAGCATCTCGTGGGCAGGTGCCTGGCTTGCTCACATCCAGACAGCCTGGCCTGGCCGCCTGGCTGCGGGCAGTGCTCTAAGGCCCTGGCAAAATGCACACTTCCTCATAGCAGACTCTTTCTTGAACTTTCCGAAGACTTGCCATCCACAGGTGTGGATTTTAAAGCGGCTTCCACCAGAGAAAGCTTGTCCTGTGTCCTTGTCAGGCGCAGCGTGGGGGCTGCCGTGCTGTGTCTCCCTTAACCTCAGCTTACCCAGCTCGAACGGCCTGGCCTCCTGTGGAGAGCCACATGGGCAGAAGCCCAGCTCTGCTCCACCTGCCTGGCCCGTGGCTGTCCCCTCTCTAAGCAGGCAGTGTGGACGGGATCTTCAGCACTCATCCCTTGGGCACATGTGGCTTGAGGCCCTCTGTGTGCCTAGCAGTGAATGAGTCCCAGTCCTGTCTGCAGGTAACAGGTGCCGTGGTGCACCTGTTTGTGCTGGGCCCTGGGGAGACAGGGTGAGCTAGACAAGAGACTTGGACTTTCTAGAAGCCTTCAGTCTGGTGGGACCCCAGCAGATGGGACCCCCTCCCCATCCTCTGTGTGTATGTAGGGGGTTGGGCATGAGAAGAGGCTTGGAAGAGAAGCCACCCCTGTGCGACTTTGGCCTGGGAGGGGCCACACCGTGGGGGGAGGATGGGAACAGTCCCCGGCTGTGCGGAGCCCACGGAGCAGCGCTGTGTACCTGATGTGTGGGTCTCACCTGCAGTGTGATCAGAGCTCCCAGTGCTGCAGCCTTGGCCCGGGGGACCCTCACAGCCCCAAGTAGATCCTGGGTGCCTCTGCACCTCCTGAATCTGGTCTGAGTGTGCATTTCCCATGTGGCCTCCAGGCCGTGGTGGCTCCGAGTGGCGGAGGCAGAGCCAGGCAGCTGTGGGCAGCACTGGCTTCAGTGTGTGTAGTAGCAAGGCATGTGTGTTTCGCCTGGCACCTGTGTGTCAGTGTGGGTTTACAGACAGGTCAGACACGCGTGCCTGCACACATGCCACCCATGCAACACATGTGCAACATACGCAGCACATGTGTGACACACAACATATACCCGGCACACGAGCCACACACACCGTACACTACACACACACACACCCCACATATCCAACACATAAACCACACATCCCCCCATATACTTACCACACAGCTGCCCATGTGCAGCACAGTGCACACACACACACAGGCATTTTACAAAAAAATTCAATCAAACGGCAGTTTGGGGCACGTCCTGAGGTTCTGGCCCCCAACCCGTGGGCCCGGGGGGTCTGCATCCTCAGCTGGGAAGCGAGAGCTGGGCTGAGACCCCCATAACTTGGCTCGTTCACTCAGCTCGCCCACCTGCCCGCAGCTCCGAGAGGGACAGACGGACCTAGCACTCTGTCCAGGAACAGCTCAAGCCAGGTGGCCTGTATGTGCAACTCGAGTGCAGCAGGGAGTCAGGATGGGCATGGGGTCCCTGGGTGCCCAGCGTGGGTGGGTTGGGGGCTGCCTGCTCCGGGGTCGTCTCTGCTTTCCTCTCTGGCTGCCTCCCAAGTACTCTGCTTCCCACGGGCGGGCCATCTCGTGTTGAGCCCGTGTTCCACATGAGGCCGGGCCTGTGTATACTGCGCTAAGGAGCAGGTGACCAACCGCCAGGGATGTGGCTTGTCTGGCTGGCTCTGAGCATTGGTCCAGTGAGAGTCACTTTATTTCTGGAAGTTTCTCACAGCCCATGGACGGACCACTGCAGGCGGTACTTAGAGCTATTTTACAACAGGAGTTGGTACCCGGGAGGGAAGGTAGCTTTGATGTTGTCGGTCTGGGTTCTCGGCCCTTCCCCTGCCTCTGGTATGTGGAAGAAGTCTGCTTTGGTGAGGGTGCTTCTGGGACCCAGCCCTGTGGGCTTGCCCTTCTGGCTGGCCGCTGAGTGGGCCAGGGCTGTCCTCTGCAGCCCAGCGCGTGCCCTTGTGCCGCTGCGAAAACATGGCCCTGGCAAACAGCCGGCCTGGGAGAAGCGCAGAGACGGGGGGGCAGCTGACGAGGCAGGGGCGGCTCTCGGCAGGTGCTGGGCAGACAGGGTCAGCCCAGGGCTGCAGCAGGCAGGGGGCCCTGACCTGTCCCATCCCTAGAGAGAGGCAGAGGACCGGCCATGGTGGGCACGGTGGGCGCTCATCCCTGTCACGTGGCCACGAGCCGGAGAGCTTTCCTGGCAGCATTGTGGGGCTCCCTCCCTGGAGCCTCAGCCAGCTCCCTCCGATGACTGGATTGTTTCAGGCCATCCCTGGTGACCCCCTGTCTGGGTCTGGGGAAGGAGACCACGATTAGGTCAGTGGAAAAAACAAACCAAAACAAAAAAACAGCAATACGCAAGAAATGCCAGCACTGTGTAATTACTCGGGGTGGGGGAACAATGACGTGCCTAACTGCGCCCCGTCATGGGCTGCACTGCTGGCCGTGCTCTCGTGGTGTCCTTAACGGCGGCAGGAGCCATTGACAGGCTTCGCGCAGGTCGTACGCACACACCAAAGGACGTGGTGAAGGATGAAGTCTAAATTGTCATGTAATTAGAGACCAATGAAAAAGTGACTTGTCCCATATAAATGAGCCGTTATCCATCCTCCGGAGGCCAACCCCTGGCTGACACGGAAGGAGACGCCTCCCACACCCCCAGGAGGGAGCAGGTGCATGTCCGAGGGTCCCTGCTGGGGTCGCAGGTCTTGGTGGCACTGGCCATTTCCCCAGTTATAGCAGAGATGACCCTTGCCTGGAGCCTGGGCCAAGACGGGGTGGGCTGCTGTGGGGGAGCTCCTGATGCCAGCCACGACGTCCCCCCGTGACTCCTTTGCCACCCAGAGGAGACTCTTAGAGGTCCCTGCAAACTGGCCTGTCGGGCTGATGTCCAGATGGGCACAGCATGGCCGGCTTCCTGTAAGAAGCACTGTGTGTGACCCAAGTTCTCCACGCAGAGGCGACCACATGAGGCAGGCCATGTGGGGTGGACAGTGGCTCGGTGTGTGCTAAGCAGGGTCGTTCTGCCAACGTCAGAGCAGAGTGCCTCGGGGCTATGGTTCAGGGAGGTACAGGTGCCCAGGGCGGGTGATGGGCTGGGCCCACAGGTGTCTGTTCAGGCCCAGAAACCCAAGTTCAGGTCTAAACTATGCAATGACTGCCCAGAGCCCTTGGGGGCATTGCGGCCATCTCGGCTCACCTGTGAGCAACAGCCCTCCCTGCCAGTGGAGTGATGGGCCCAGGTCCCTGGAGGAGCATGAGGCTGGCTGCACAATGCAGACCACAGCACAGACTACAGCGCTGACGCTGTAGCAGCAGCCGGCCACACGCCAGCGGCCATCTTTCCCAGTGTCCCGCCCTCCGAAGTCGCCTGCATTCTGATGGCCCTACCTGCTGGAGCACTTTAATGGCACCCCCAGCTGCAGCTCTCCCCTGCTGCCCATGAGAGCGCATAGGGCCCCAGACAAGGTGGCCCTGCTCCTGCAGGCGGTTGAGGCACAAGGCCACCTGGGGGACAGGGCTATCATGGTGCCTTCGCCCCAGCTTCCGGGGGAAGCACCCAGCTCTCTGACTGCCCCTGCACGGTTTGGGGTACACAGTGGCCGAAGCCCATGCCCTCAACCCGATCCTCCATCTGTCTGCCTCCTTACCTACCTGCTGCCTGTCCACCTGCCTGCCCGCCCACCGACCTTCCCACGCACTCACACACCTGTCGAGGCTTGTGCTCCCCAACATCACCCGCTCACTTCCCCTGTGCCAGGTCCCCCGCGGAGGCACTTGCTGTGGACAGTGTGCCCTGTCCGGTGGGCTGTTGCCACCCTGTGGGGATGCAGGAAGGATGGCAGCCCCACCATCCCTAGGGCCCAGGCCTTCCCCTCTCCTCTGGGGATCTGTGCCCATCATCCCGTTCGTCGGGCGACTACTGCTCCCAGGTGAGTCGTCGTGACCACGATGCCCGGCTGGGTCTTGTGGCACGACCCTGGCTTCTGGCTGTTAGGAGGCCTGAGCAGCGTGAAGATAAAGCAGTGTGCCATGCAGGCTGTCAAGTGCCGGGGCGGCCCTGGCCACAACTCTTCTTACCCTCACTAAGCAGATACATTAACCACAACTGTGGAGCCTGGGATTGGATTACCTGCTCCAACTGCTATTACTGTAATGACCATCCTTAGCTTATCCAATGAATATTCACCGAGTGCGCTCCCAGCTGAGCATCCCCTATGAGAGCCACTGCAGGGCCTGTGACAGGCACATGTCTACAGCCTGGGGCCTCACACTGCCCGCCAACCCCTGTGATCATGCAGGGAGGAGGGCACTGGGGTCACAGCATGGGCAACACTGACCTGTAGGAGCCAGGCCAGCTCTGTGTGTGCTGGGTGCTCCGGGGTGCCTGTGCGCCCTGACACCTGCAACCCTGTGTGTGCTGAGTGCTCTGGGGTGCCTGTGCGCCCTGACACCTGCAGCCCTGTGTGTGTGTGCTGGGTGCTCCGGGGTGCCTGTGCGCCCTGACACCTGCAGCTCTGTGTGTGTGTGCTGGGTGCTCCGGGGTGCCTGTGCGCCCTGACAGGCCAGCCCTATGTGTGTGTGTGCTGGGTGCTCCGGAGTGCCTGTGCGCCCTGACAGGCCAGCCCTATGTGTGTGTGTGCTGGGTGCTCCGGGGTGCCTGTGCGCCCTGACACCTGCAGCCCTGTGTGTGTGTGCTGGGTGCTCCGGGGTGCCTGTGCGCCCTGACACCTGCAGCTCTGTGTGTGTGTGCTGGGTGCTCCGGGGTGCCTGTGCGCCCTGACAGGCCAGCCCTATGTGTGTGTGTGCTGGGTGCTCCGGGGTGCCTGTGCGCCCTCACATGCCAGTCTTGTGTGTGTGTGCTGGGTGCTCCGGGGTGCTGTGTGCTCTGACACCCGTCTTGTAGGTGAACAAATGAACTACTAGCAAAGGGTTGCTTGGTGACCCACAATGAGTCGTGAGTGGGAGGAAGTGGGGGCTGTGCAGCCAGTGTGACCCCACAGTGAAGGCTCCAGGCAGCTCCTTGTCCTCCTGGCAGGGTCCAGGAAGCCCACAGCTCCCGACGTGACCAGCAGCCCAGCAGCGTGGGGGTGGGCAGGAATAACCTGCAGCTGACCCGTCTCCTCGGCTCCACCACCTGCCCTGAGTTGTACTCTGTCCTGGGATGGGGGGAGGTTTTAGGACCACCTGGGAATGAGGGTGGATGTCCAGTCAGGCTGGGCCAGCTCCCTCTGCCTTCCCAGGCTCATTCGCAGGGAACTGGTTCCGAAGCTGAGCAGCTGGACTGGAACCAGCACTGGGATATGGGTTGTCCACCTGACATGCAATGGCTTATCAGCTGCCCTGGGGGGAGCAGCTCCCAGCCCAACATGCAAGGCTTTTAAACCACAGGGACAAAGTCTTGGGTCCCCCATCTTCCACACCTCGTCCTGCAGGTGGGGTTGACTGACCTCTAGGTCCAGGACATGGCACACCATGGCAGGGTGGGGAAGAACAGAGCTCCTCTCCCCTCCGCACCAGGTAATGACTGCGGCCCGGAACCAGCACCTGCTCGGCCAGGGCGCTCAGCTGTCGGCGTGGTGGGCAGTGGCCCTGCCTCCCTTTCACTGAGGACAGCCGAGGCCCAGGCTCGGGGGACACAGCTGGTGAGCAGGTCAGGTGGGCCCTTCTGGGCTGTCACTTTCTCTGCCACATGGACTCCGTTCCCATAGGAGCGTTGTCCGGCTGGTTGAGGGGCACACTCTGGGCCCAGCTCCCATCCAGGCGAGCTCCCCGGCGGACATCACTGTGCTCCCAGGGGCCTCCGCAGAGAGCCCTCCTGTGTGGGGGACCTGCACTTCCTGTCCCAGAGAAGGCTGTGTGAGCCTGCCTCCCCGCTCTGCAGGTCGTGCTGGCCAGGAGCTGCAGGCCCCACGTTGGCTCTGCACCTGCAGCCTTGGCCCTGCCCCCATGGTTCATGGCCGAGGCTGGTGTCCCTCGCCGATAACCCTGGCTGCGCCTGTACACGGTGTCTCCCAGATGTGTCTGTGGCCAGATGCCTGCTGTTTACAGAGATCTTGGCCATGCTGCACTGAGCTGCCCAGTGGCCTCTGGGAGAGTGTGGTCCCAGGTCCTATGTGGGGATGTTTGCATGTCCAGTCAGGGCTGTGTGTGAGCTCAGGGCCTGGGTAGGGGGCTGTAAGCAGCTCCCATCTCTGCTGCTCGTTTCCATAGCAACAGGTAAGTGGAAAAGCCGACACCAGCGGGCTGTTAGGATGAGAGAAGCGGCTGGGGTCCTCCCGGTCTCGGGCAGGTTTCTGGCCTGTCAGAGGGCCACTGGCCTGCTCTCGGCTGCACTTGGTTCCCAGTCCTGGCAGTAGCCACACGAGGGGACCTTGGGGGAGCAGCTGCTTGCTGACCTGGACAGGGTGCCACATGGCAACTTCTGGAGTGGACGCCCCCTCCTCTGCCCACCCCATCACCACTTGCTGAGGGCCTGGAAGGGTTCACCTGTCCGCTGCTCCACCCGGGTCTGGTTACCGGAGAGGCAGTGCCGGCTTGGCCACATTTGTTTTCCCAACTGAGGATCAATGAGAAATGGCCTTACAGAGAAATAACCAGTCCCCAAAGGAGGAATGTTCTAGAATAGCACCCTCTCCTCCTCAGAACGTGGGGGCTGTAGTCCTGTGCAGTGAGAGGGTGTGGTGTGAGAAAGATGGACATGATGATGGAGGTGAAGGGAGGACTGTGGGTGATGATGATGGTGATGATGGTAGGGCTGATCTTTGAGGGGAAGATGATGATGGTGAAGGTGTGATGAGGGTGACGGGGGTGGGACGTGATGACCATGACATGGTGCTGGTCAGTGCCACGCCCTTCCTCCGCCACGCAGGCCTTCCCCTGATCCCAGCATGAGGCCACGTCAGTGACATAGCAGTGTTGGGGGAGGCGGAGCAGAGAGGCAGCTGGCACGCGGTGGCCGCAGGGCTGGTGCTGGGGGTGTGGCCCTGGTCCCTGGCTGGGCGGGGTGTGGAAGTAGGTTCTCCTGTGTTCATGCCTCCCGTGTGCTCCTCCTCAGAAGGCAGCGGTGACGGTGGGATTCCGGGGAATCTGGCTGTACTCCCCTGTTCGTGGCTCATCCAGAGAGTTCCGTGAGCTCTGGGTTCCACTGACAGCAGCAGGCCTGCTTCCCGGGGTGCAGGTGCTGCAGGCTCCAGCTGCACTGTCTGCCCTCGTGGGTGGGCCTTCGCCCTTCTGTCCTGAGTGCCCCGTTGCAGCCTACCCAAGACGTGCCCGCTGTGCCCAGCTGTCTAACCACACCGCCCTCAGGCTCACCCAGTTCTTGCACAAGGATTCTTGTAAAAGGTCAGCAAGACTGGATTTGCATTTTTATCCTGGTGCCACAGAATCTGAAAGAATGTTCACGGCGCGTGCGTGTTACGGAGCAGCTCTGCTTGCATTTCCGTTCCCCGCACCCCAGTCCACTTGTCTCCCCTTGCGTTTCTCGGAAGGCGGCGGGGCCCTCGGTGTGTTCTGAGCACGTGAGGGCTGTCGACAAGGCACCCTAGCCGCACACCAGCCTTCTCGCTGCCCATCTGCTGTGTGGGGCTGGTCATGCCACGCCCAGGCCTGGGGCTCCCCGCCCAGCCCCACATGCGCGCACGGGGTCAGTGTGTGGGCACAGCTGTCATCTCACGGTGTGAACACACCTGTGCAGGAAACAGAATTTAAAGATAATTCATGCCGTCCGTGAGCTTGATGAAGATCCTGCCTACGTGTGTGGACACGTGTTTCACACCTCTGCACATGTGTTCTATAAGACACGTGTGTGGACACGTGTTTCACACCTCTGCACATGTGTTCTATAAGACACATGTGTGGACACGTGTTTCACACCTCTGCACATGTGTTCTATAAGACACGTGTGTGGACACGTGTTCCACACCTTGCTGTGTCCCCTGCACACACATGTTCTGTAACACAAGACATGTGCATGAAGACGTGTGCATGTGTGGACTCAGCATTTCCACTTTGCTGGCTGTTTCCGGTGGTTCTGCAGGCGTTGTTTGTCTCGAGGAATGAGGAACTCTGCTCTCCACGGGCGCTGAGGGTGGGGTGGCTGGTGTGCTGGGGCCTCTTTCCCCGCCCTGGCCCTGTAAGTGGGTCAGCCGATGGGTGGTGGGGGGCCTCTGGTGCTGCCTCCCTCACCGCGGGGTGCTGCAGCCTCTCAGACGTTGGTGCCAGCGAGTGCTTTGTTCTGCAGCTCCACTGGGCAGGGGGAGGGCTCCCTGCTGTCTGTGGGGGGCGGGGTCCAGCCAGGGCCTGCCTCCCAGTGCCTCCTGCCTGTAGACACCAAGGGCTTGTGGCCTGTGGACGGGCACATCCATGACCCAGAGTTCTGGGGACTGCAGAGGGAGGGCCAGAGGTGAGAGCTGCCTGCCTGCCCACCTGCTGCCAGGTTTATAGGCCCGTGTGCCAGCCTGGAGTTCGAAGGTGGCGGTTGGCATGGGTCCCGCTCTCTGCTCAAGGCTGCTGGCCATCCGCCAACTCCAGAGACCCTTGCGGGGTGGCCCCCTTGGCAGCAGGTGGGCACTCCATGCCCCCCAGCCCCATTTCACTATTTGCAAAGGAAGAGGACTTGTTCTGTGAGTACCCCACTGCCCTGCAGCCTGGTGCGTGGTGCCGGTGGGTGCCAGGGTTGGTGACTGCACAAGGTGTTGGACCCCTGTACCCCAACACACAGCCCCTCCTGGCATCTGTCTCCAGAATCGTCCATGGGCACCATGTTGGGAATCCCCAGGCCGGACCAGGACCTCACTGGCAGGGCCGAGGGCAGCGAGGGGACCAGGCAGTGAAGAGGAACCCCTGGGGTGTGCCTTTGGGAAAATCACCCAGGAAGTGTCCAGCCGCGTGTGGTCTGGCTGACTGGGGGCTTTGCTGTCCGCCCAGAACTGCCACAGAGGCACTGCAGCGACTGTGGGGTCCTCTCTGCCCCCAGGCTTTAGCAGGGACCTGCCGTGTGCACCGAGCCCGCCTCCCACCCAGGTCCCAGTGTTGGCTAAAGCCCAACTTTCCTGCTGCTGTGCCCAGCACACCTGGAGTGTCACGTGCCAGTCAGGAAGCTCGACCACTGCTTTGAGAAGCTGCAGGCCAGTCCCTGGGGCCCCCTGACCTCCCTGGCCAGTCCCCGGGACCCGGCAGGAGCCCGACCTCCCTGGCCGTGAGACGCAGCGGGAGTGCCGGGCCTCGCAGCCAGCACAGCTCCGAGTCTTACAATCTCGTACAAGCACATCAGACAAGGACCTTGCCCTGCTGTTCCCTGGACACACGCCCACGTGCCCAGTGTGCACTTCCCATGGTCCTGGAAAAGTGGCTGTGGTGGACGTAGCCTATACTGGCACATAAGCTTTATGCTTCCTGTGTGGAGTGAACAAACAAACCCCGACATGAATCCCTGAACCCAGACTGGGAGGGGGGGCACAGGCTCCTGCAGCAAGGATGTTCAGGCCAAAATCCTCTCCCTCTGTGGTTCGCTTTCCCCTCCACGTCTTCTCTCTGTCCCCTCCCATGCATGGCCCTCCCTCTCTGTCCCCTCCCCTGCATGGTCCTCCCTCTCTGTCTTCTCTGGTCCTCCCTCTCTGTCCCCTCTTTGGTCCTCCCTCTCTGTCCCCTCCCCTGCATGGTCCTCCCTCTCTGTCCCCTCTTTGGTCCTCCCTCTCTGTCCCCTCCCCTGCATGGTCCTCCCTCTCTGTCCCCTCTGTGGTCCTCCCTCTCTGTCCCCTCTGTGGTCCTCCCTTTCTGTCCCCTCTGTGGTCCTCCCTCTCTCTGTCCCCTCTGTGGTCCTCCCTCTCTGTCCCCTCCGTGGTCCTCCCTCTCTGCCCCCTCCATGGTCCTCCCTCTCTCTGTCCTCTCTGTAGTCCTCCCTCTCTCTGTCCCCTCCATGGTCCTCCCTCTCTGTCCCCTGCATGGTCCTCCTTCTCTGTCCCCTCCCCTGCATGGTCCTCCCTCTCTGTCCCCTCCCCTGCATGGTCCTCCCTCTCTGTCCCCTCCCCTGCATGGTCCTCCCTCTCTGTCCCCTCCGTGGTCCTCCCTCTCTGTCCCCTCCGTGGTCCTCCCTCTCTGTCCCCTGCATGGTCCTCCCTCTCTGTCCCCTCCGTGATCCTCCCTCTCTGTCCCCTCTGTGGTCCTCCCTCTCTGTCCCCTCCGTGGTCCTCTCTCTCCTCCTCCCCTCCCCTCCCCTCCATGGTGATGAGAATCTGTTTTGTCTCATGGTTGATTTTCTTTTTCCTGGTCACAGTTGTCACATGCTGAGTCCTATGCACTTTTCTGGGAATCGGACAGGAGCACAAGACACACAGGTCCCAATAACAGGTGAAAGTGGCTGAGATTTCCATAGATGCCCCCTTGGACTCTAATGATGCCTAATGCTGGCATCACCATGTGTTGGGTCTACTCCTCGTGGCCTCCACTCCCTCATCTGTGGCCTGGAGCTCCATCCAGACCTCCTACATGGGTGTTGCTGCTTCCCATGGTGTGTGGGAGCCAGAGCTGGGGCTTGAACCCAGGCCCCTGAAGAAGGGGACTCAGCGTCCACTGTGGGGTCAGCTGCAGGGCCTAGGACTCGCCCCCAGAACAGCAGGTTCAGGGGAAGGTGTTTGTGGACTGTGGTCAGTTGACAGCAGTGCTGCTGGACCAACAGACCTGGAGTGGATGCCGGACACCCTAAAGTGAGATGGAGTTCTCTGGGGTGGAGGGGAGTTACCCTGTGCAGCAGAAATAGGCGCAGGCCAGCCCCTCAGCCCCCGGCCCCAGGAAGGCACGGGCTGCTTGGTGGACTTCCAGGGCACAAGAGGCCAGGAATGTGTGCAGCTCCTGCAGCCCTGGCTGACTGCACAGCAGGTGGACTGCGGGGTGTGCACTGAGCCAGCCAGCTGCAGGCTGAGCACCAGCACACAGCAACTCTGCCGTGAGGTCTCCGCAGTGACACCAATGGCCTGTCCCCAGCCGGTAGCTCCATGTCCGCCCTGAGGGGCACATGCTCAGGCATATCAGGATTCTGGCAAGCGCTGTGCCGGATGGAGGGAAGGGGGGGAGACAGCCCCACCCCACCCACCACCTTGTTTTCTTTGCTGCTGCTGAGTTTGTCCTGAGGGGACAGAACAGGCATGCCTAGGGAGAATGCGAGCACCCACCCGTCAGCTCTCAGGTGGCGCTCCTGCCCTGCGCTGTCCCCACCGTCAGCTCGCAGGTGGCGCTCCTGCCCTGCGCTGTCCCCAGTGTGAAGGACAGACAGGTGGTGACAGCGACCGAGCGGCTTTTTATCAGTGATCACAGTCTGCTGACAGCTAGGCAGGATAAGGAGTTTGGTTCAAGTAAATGTTGGAGACTGACAGGTGCTGGCTCTGGCAGGTGCTTGTCCCTGGGCAGGGCACGCACTGGTCAGGTTACAGGGTCTCCACAGAGAGCTTCCCCCGCCATCTCGAGACACTTTGCCTTCTGTCGATGGGCAGGCAGCTCAGCTGCAGGCTCAGCCTGTGGGTGTCCATCAGGCTCCCCACACCGCAGTCCAGGATTCCAAGGTGGAGGGCACCCCTCTGGGAGGACACTACAAGCCCCTGGTTACTGCATACTTGCAGGCCACACCCCCACACCTGCAGGCCACACCCACGGAGGGCGGGAACTCCACAGGGCACAGAGCAGGCTCCCTTGGGGAGTTATGACTGGTGGGTATGGAGCAAGCCGTTGGGTTCCAGGAGGTCCCTGGGCCCAGGACTGGGAGTTTCCACTGTGACATGGACACCTGCAGCCCTTGAGGCTGTGGGGCCTGCTGGCCATTCTGGGGTCGGCTGCACTGCAGGACCGGGAAGAGGCAGGAATGGCAAGGTGTGGGGCCATGAAGCGCTGTGTGCCAGCTAGGAGGGTCCAGCTTTGTTGCAGACTGGCCCTTGTGAGATGCCGGCCGTGGCAGCTTCCCCAGCTCCCTCACCCCCACCCTGGGCAGAGAGCCCGGCTCCTCCAGCCCCGCCCCCGGCAGATTGTGTATTTTTTTTAAAGAGAATCAATTTGTCATCTGGCTGTCAGCACAACAGGAAGATGGATTGCTTTCCTGTAGGGGCGGAATGCACCTTATCGAGCCTTTAAGACCGATTTTTCTCACTGTGAAGAATGTCCCCAGGGACTTGTCAGAGTCCCCGGGGACAGAGCCACGGTGTCTGTCGGACAGCTTTGGCGTCCTTCGTCCTGTGGTCCCTGGAGACGGCTCAGCCAGCGCTGGAGTGACAGCCGGCCCGTGCGTGTGTGCGTGCCTCGCAGGAGAGCAGGCCATGAGCGTGGGATGCCCCTGCGCCCTCGTGCCTGCAGCCCAGCAAGGCCCTGCCTCTCAGGGTGGGGTCTCTTTCATGATGTGCCAAGGGTTTGTTGAGTGACTGAATGTGCCTGGCTCCTGGTGGGGCTGGCAGGCACTAGCAGGCTCCCTGCTTGCCGGGGCGTGCCCGTGGGCGTACTCATAAGGAGTATCACACCCAGCTCCTCACCTGTCGGCCCCGGGGTCCCACGGTCACAGGGCACAGCTGGAGGCCGTTCCTTGAATGGCTGTGGTTAGCTGTCCACCAGTCCTGATCAGTGCTGGCTGGTCACCGTGTGGTGTGACAGGAGGCCCGACTGGGCACCTACATGCTTGCTGAGGGGGCAGTGGGAGGGCAGGCTCGGGCCAAAGCCACAGGCATCCTGGGGCGTCATATCCAGGCCTTTTTTTGACCGAGGACATTGGGGGGGCCAGCCCAGAGTTGAGGGACTCAGCTGCCACCTGCCGGTCAGCATGGGAGACCTGCAGTGCAGCCATGGTAACTCACATCACATAAGTGGCCTGCTGCTGTGGCCATTACTGCAGTCTGGCCACGGCTGCCGCCCCAGCTGCCGGACATCCATGGCGGCACGGAGGCACGTGCCGCTCAGGGTCCTAGCTGTGTGCCGCTCAGGGATGGGCATCCGTGGCTCCCACGCTGCCATGGGGCCACACTGGCTCTGGACGGTCAGCCCCGGGTTTGCCACAGCTGCAGCTTTGTTGTCCTGCATGAGGGGTGACCTGGTGACACCGCCATGGGTTTGTGTGGTGCACTCGTGGGGTGCCAGGTACCAAGCAGACAGCCAGCATGGCCTGCCCTAGTGAGCTGCAGGGCCTGGCACTGAAGGAGGCCCTGGCTTGTCCCTGCGCGGCGTGGCTGCTGTGGGATCTGGGGCAGGCAGGGAGGAGTTGGACTCTGAGGTGTCCTCTTTCAACCCAGCATCTGCAGCCACCATGGAACGTAAAGCAGGTGCCCCAGGCCCCTGTGAGAGGTGATGGGACTGTGCTGTCACATGTCAGGTGCAACTGTCAATAGCAATCCACAGGGCTTCAGTTCAAGTCCCGGCCGCTCTACTTCTGCTGCAGCTCCCTGCTGATGCCCTGGGAGGCAGTGGAGGTCGCCCCAGTTCTGGGGCCCCCGCACCATGTAGGAATCCTGGATCAGAGAGAGGAGAGCCAGGTGTAGCTGGCGGAAGGGGAAGGCAGACGGGCGGAGGAGAAGCAGGACCAGGCGGGCTGCAGAGCGTCCTCTGCTGGCAGCCCGGGGGCCACTCTTGACTTGGGCTATTTCTAGACATTCCTGACACCCGCAGCTTAGGTTCTGTCTGCCAGGAGCCCGGCAGGTGCCAAGACTCGGGGCTGTGAAGCGGTCATGCTGTGGAGTCGTCTCTGATGGCAGGTGGACTTGGCTGGAAGGCCTTGTTCCTGCCAATCGCCTCTGCTTTCGTAGGAGCCCAGGCCACCCTGTCAGAAGAGCTGGTCCACACGACTGCCACAGCTGCGCTCCAAGGGGCTGTGTTCCATGGACACAGGCATGCCAGCTTTGGCACCATGTAATGCCCTGTCAAGCACTTGCCCCACACCTGTGCTGGGCCAGGTCAGTGACCTGTGACCCTGCACCACCCAGCACACCGTGGAGAAGACCTCACTGAGCAGGCCTGGGAAGCCCTGCCACCCGCCTCAGCCAAGGGGGTCCTGCGGGAAAGCCCACAGTCTCAGCGGAGCTGGGGCTCTACCCTGGGTGCCTGCTGCAGGGGGTAGAGTCAGGTGCCAGGGGCGGAGCCCGGTGCCTGAGGGTGGGTCCTTGTGCAAGGAGGTGGAGCCTTGTGCCAGGGGCGTGGCATTGTGCCACGGGAGGGGGCCCGGTGCCAGTGCCAGGGCCTTGTGCCAGGGGCAGGGCCCAAGGCTGCTTCCTGCCCAGATGAGGCTGCACCTCTAGACTGCTACCTTGGGGAAGGGAGTCGGGAGACTTGCCATGGGGAGGGCTGTGATGGGGGAGGGGCATGGGACCCAGGGGTCTGTGATAGGGGAGAGCCCTAACCAAAGCTTGCACACATAAGCTGAGGTGGGGCCCAGTGTCACGTGTGGGGCCTGAGTCCAGCAGGACCTGGCGGGTCATGTCTGCCCTTGTCCTGCAGGGAGGGCCTGCCTCACAGCCAGCTCTGGGAATATAGGAATGTGGGGCTTTGCCCTGGCTGTACCCAGAGCTTGGGACCCTCCCATGAGGCCAGGCTGCTATGTGCAGGCACACGGCTACATGCTAGGTATTCAGGGGCTAACTTAGCCATCGTGATTTCAGCCTCGACTCCCACCCTGCACCAGACACGGGGGAGGAGTGAGCACACAGGGCCGGGGTGAGTCATCCGCGGTTCAGTCCATGCCCAGAGACAGATCCTGTGACTTGGCTCTTCCTGAAGACCCGGCCCTGGGCTGGCACCTGCTCACATTCTATTGGAGTTGGGTGGCCTGGGTCTGCCTGCATGTCATCCCTCCTGTGCCAGCCGTGGCTGCGGTCAGGCTCCTTGGCAGCGTGGTTGGGCCGGCACTGTCCATCTCTGGCAGGTACCCTGGGAGCCGGTGAGCTGGCGTGGGCTCAGGGCAGCCCTGCGGAGTGTGGCAGGTGTGATGTGATGGGCCTGGAGGTCACATGTCATCAGCCAGCTGTGGGTGGTTTGTCGGGAACCCTGATGGTGCCCAGACAGGACATGGCGGGAATCCAGAGGGGTGTTGTGAAGGTTGCAGGGGTGAATGGGAGGTGGCATGCTGGAGCCGGAGCTGGGAGGAAGGCTGGGCACGGAGAGGGCGCAGGCGGCAAGGCTCCCCAGGCTGCTTGTTGTCCCAGGAAGCCTGCTTTCTTGTCCATCTGCTCTGGAGCACCCCAGGGCGCCGCTGGGCATGGCCAGCTCCCCTCCTCCAGGCAGCAGGGGAGGCAGGCAGCGGGCACCCAGGCCGGCTGACAGCCTTGGGTGGGTGTCTTATCTCCTCCAGGTCACCGTGTACTCTTTCTGCCCGCCATCCTGTGTGACCCACCCCCACGCATCCACCTGCTCATGCATGTATCCGCTGGTCCCCGTCTGCCCACACATCTGCCCTCACCCCAGCCCATGCTGATTTACCAGGGTGTTCTGATGCTGCTCCCAGGACGCAGCAGTGGAGTCCAAGTGTAAGGGCAGGGCCACCATGCACCCCTGGACAGGCAGGCTGCACCTCCTTGTGGGTGAGCACCCTGAGTCCCCCCCCCCAGCTGCCATGTCAGAAATGGAGCGAGCCCACAGGGGGGCCCATGGACCCAGGGGCAGCTTGCACCTGGAGTCTCCCTGACCCCTCCCCAAGCCCACCTACAGCCATCACACTGACCGCCCTCCATCCCAGCATGGCTGTCCTAGGTCCCGGTCATACACATCCCCCCAGGAGCACAGGCAGGGGCGGTGGGCACCCCAATTCCTGGGAGGTTACTTGGGTCACTTCTAGGCACGTGGGTCCAAGCAGATGGCCCTAGCCCGGGGTGGGATGTTTCGTTGCTGTTTGGTTCACAAAGTCCCCTGTCACCAAGTACACTGGCCTGGCTAACGTGGAGGTGCGCTCTGTCCCATAACACATGGCATAGTTTCTGCCCCAGGGAACTGGACAAGCACACATGTGGCTGCAGGCTCCCTCGGGCGTAGCCCCTGTCATAGCCGTTGCTATCTGAGAGCCCCCACAGCTACAGCAAGGGCCAGCACTGCCCACGGCACAGGGAAGGCACCGGTACCCAGCCACAGGAGCAGGGTGGTGCCGCGTCCAGGGCCCAGGAAGGGCCAGCACTACTGCCCACGGCATGAGGAAGGCACCGGTACCCAGCCACAGGAACAGGGTGGTGCCGGGCCCAGGGCCCAGGAAGGAGCAAGGCCGCCATAGAAGAATTTGTATTTATACTACTCAACTCACTGGCTGCTGGCATCCACACACGCACACCCCTGTCTGTCTATACAGCCAGTGTCCACACATCCACACCCTGTCTACACAGTGTCCACACACCCACACCCTCCCCTGTCCACACAGCCAGTGTCCACACACCCACACCCTGACCCGTCCACACAGCCAGTGTCCACATACCCACACCCTCCCCCGTCCACAGTGCCAGTGTCCACACCCACACCCCGGTCTGTCCACACAGCCAGTGTCCACACATCCTCAGCAGCAGGTGCCACAGGGCAAGGGGCTCGCCTTCTATAGGATGCGGCATTGGTGCGGGCTCTGGGCTGTCAATGCTGTGGTGTAGCTGCCTCCAGGCCTGAGCGGTCCTGTGAGTCGACCAGGGCCCAGCCTGAGCTTGGCTTTGAAGTGTCCCAACTGCTCTGTGAATGGTCTGGTCCCTAAGGGAGGCCCATGGAATAGCCAACCAGAGGAGCAGGGAAGGCTGGGCCAACTACCTCCCTCACCTCCTACCCCATCTGACCAAAGCTAGGTGGAAGGCGCCCCAGTCCTTCTCAGAGGTGGCAACATCTGGGCCCACAGCACAGACCTAGGTTGCACCCATCCTGGGGCTGGGCTGGGTTCCTGAGTGCTTCTCCTGGTACCTCTCAGAGCCCAGCTCACGGTTAGGAAAAGAATGCACACAGAGGGTTGGGGAGCCCTTTGGCCTTGGGGGCCCCAGCACGTCGTGCCCCTGACTGCAGTTCCTGGGCACTGTAGCTGAAGGGATAGGAGCAGGTACCCCTCCAGTCCGAGTCCGTGGCCAGGGTGTGGCCAGAACATGCCTGTAAGCACCCCAAGTATGGGGTCAGGACTGCGTCCTCCCGCCCTGCAGAAGTCCCTGGAGTGGACATAGCAGGGACTCAGGCCATGTCCGGCCCCACGGGTGGAGTGGAGGAAGTCCTAGGGGCTGGCTCTAGACCCTGTGCCTGAGGTCCTGCATGGAGTGCCCGCCCGTTGACAGCGGTTAGGGGGAGCGCTGAAATCACCCTGGACCCAAGTGTGGGATGTTAGGAGGAGTCTTTATTCCCCAAGCTTGGTGACGCGGCTCCTGATATACTCCTGGAGCCACTGTGCCAAGCAGCGAAAGTCAGGTGCACTGAGGCTGAGCCCCAGGCAGGACCAGACCCTGCCCCGGTGCTGTGGCACCTGCCCCCGGTGGTCCTGGTCAGACTGCCGCCTCCTGGCTATGCAGGGGTCCCACTGTGTGCCTGACCCCATGGACCCCACCCCTGCCTGGACTTTTCTGGGGCTGCCTGGCTCCTGCAGCCCCCGTGGCACATGCCGGGGTGACAGTGGCTGTGGTCCCTACAGATCTAATCTGGGTTCTGGGGCAGAAGCCACTGTGTGTGTATCCTCAGGCTGTCTCTCCCTGCCCCCGGGGTCCTGGGGGGTGATGGGGGGAGGAGGGGGTGAATGTGGCACAGCCCTGCTGGCTCCTAAGGAGCGATGGGGAGAGTGGTCCCCAGCAGCCTGACCGTGGCCTTGTGGCTGTGAGCATCTCGCCAAGGAAGCCACTCGCCCCAGTGGGCCCCACCTCTGGCCTGGCCTGGACTGGGAGTCTGTCTTCAAACTTTGTCCCCATCACGTCTTGGTATGTCACTCCCCAATTTCCAGGAGCCAGCCCACCTCCTGGGCCCCGGAACCCAGTGCGGGTGCCATATGCTTCCCCAGGAATAGCTGGGGAAAAAATACACTGCTTAAAATAGCGGCTGCTCCCCGGCTGGAGTGCAGTCTGCCAGCCCGGCTGGGGTGCTGCTAATTGATCTGTTGTCTGCCTGCCTGCGAGCCTCCCCACATCAGCGCTTTTGTCTCCTGCCTTCCCAAGCCCAAAAATAGCCACCAATGTGGGGTGCTGGGCCCCTGGCCAGAGTAACCGCTGCCTTGGGGGCTGGGCAGGCAGACCCCAGCAGGTGGGAGGAATGGCAGGCCTCCACATCTCTGAGGGCTTCGTGGAGGAGGGGCCTCTGGGACGAGCCTGGGTGGGCAGGTTGGTGAAGGAAGGGCTTTCTCTTCTGAAACTCGGGCCAGGGTGGCACATGGGGGTGAGTGAGCGAGCAGGCATTGTTTCCCAGGCGTGGAGCTCTGGGGGGCAAGAGGAATGAGATTGTTTGGGGCTTCCCCTCTCACACTCCTGGAAGACCCCTGAGCAAGAGCTCCTTCCCGGAGGGAAAGGCCCCCGCCCGTGGGTCACTGTCGGTGACAGGTCCCACCCTCTGTCCCCACACACATCCCTGTGTGTTGCAGGTGTGGCTCGTGGCCAGCCTGGGCCATGTGTGTAGGCGTGTGCACATGAGTACGTGTACATGTACATATGTGCACATGCACGTGTGAGTATGAATACACGTCTGTAGGTGTGTACATGCATGTATGTAAATGGGTGTTTGCACTGTGTGTACATGTGTGTATATAAATGGGTGTGTGCACTGTGTGGGCATGTGTGTACATGTGTGTATATAAATGGGTGTGTGCACTGTGTGTGCATGTGTGTACATGTGTGTATATAAATGGGTGTGTGCACTGTGTGTGCGTGTGTGTGCATGTGTGTATATAAATGGGTGTGTGCACTGTGTGCGTGTGTGTACATGTGTGTATATAAATGGGTGTGTGCACTGTGTGTGCGTGTGTGTGCATGCGTGTATATAAATGGGTGTGTGCACTGTGTGTGCATGCATGTATATAAATGGGTGTGTGCACTGTGTGCGCGTGTGTACATGTATGTAGATGGGTGTGTGCATGTGTGCATATGTGTACATGTATGTAAATGGGTGTGTGCACTGTGTGTGCATGTGTGTGCACTGTGTGTGCATGTATGTATGTAAATGGGTGTATGCACTGTGTGTGCATGTGTGTATGTAAATGGGTGTGTGCACTGTGTGGGTATGTGTGTACATGTATGTATATAAATGGGTGTGTGCATGTGTACATGTGTGTGCATGTATGTATATAAATGGTTGTGTGCACTGTGTACATGTATATAAATGGGTGTGTGCATGTGTGTACATGTATGTATATAAATGGGTGTGTGCACTGTGTGTGCGTGTGTACATGTATGTAAATGGGTGTGTGCACTGTGTGGGCATGTGTGTGCATGTGTGTATGTAAATGGGTGTGTGCACTGTGTGCATGTATGTATATAAATGGGTGTGTGCACTGTGTGTACATGTATGTAAATGGGTGTGTGCACTGTGTGTACATGTATGTAAATGGGTGTGTGCATGTGTGTGCATGTGTGTATGCGTGTGTGCATGCAGTCTGATGGGGGAGGCGGACACGGAGGTCTCGCCTCACAGTGGCATCCTGAGGAGTGCATGATGGGAGGTGCCGTGAGTTGGGACCCCAGCGGTACACCTCTTGAGGCCGATTCTGGAGTCAGCGAGAGCCGGAGGTTGGCGGCTCACAGGCTGCAGAAGGAGGGTGAGGTGGGAGGGGCAGAGCTGCAGGGTAGGGGACCCGAGTGGCTCAGGGGGCTGTCCCCCTCCCATGGGGACACCGCGGGGGGAGGGACTGAGGGCAGAATCCAGCAGAGGCTGCTGCCATAGCTCACGCAGGCCCCGCAGCCCCAAGACCATTATGGCACAAAGAGGGGCAGCTAGGCTGCTGTGCTGCCTGGGGGGCATCCAGCCGGGAGGCCCCTCAGGCTGCTGGGTCTGCAGTCCATGACGGTGGCGGAAGGGGAGGGGGCATGGGAGAGTGGGCGGGGGACACAGATGAGCTGGGTGCTGGGCCTTAGTTCAACTTTCTAACTGCCCCCCGCCCGGACCACCCAGCATGGACAGGGGGCCCAGGGCTCACTGGCCCCACCACCCTTTCTGCTCACACCAGGAGCCTCATCTAGCCTTTGGGGTGAGGTGTGTGTGATGGGGCCAGTGGACTAGGGGAACAGGAGCGGCCCCTCTCTGCAGCCAGGAGGCCTGGTTCCAGTGGACTGAGCTGGCTCTTGCTGTCGCCCAGAGGGACAAACTGCTCTCCACCAGCCCCTTGGCTGTCCACACTGCCTGTCCTGTCCACTCCAGGGCCACAGTCCCTGACTTCCGGCCTGCCCTCCAGTGGGTGCTCTCACCAGGCACACCACAGGTCCTGGGGCCAGGATAGTGGCACTCAGGGATGCTGCTCAGCCCCACAGAGCCAGACTGGTGTTCTTCCCCACCAGGCCCTTGTGCCTGCTCTGAGATCCTGGGGCACCCCCAGCTCCCCTACATGGCTGCTCCCCAAGAACCCCAGCCAGCCCCTGGCTCAACAGGTTTGCAGATGTGACAGCTGACTCACCCATGTGTAGAACAGGTTCTTGTGTGTGGCAGGGACCTGGGACATCATCCACCATCCCGGCTGGCCCTGGGCTCTCTCGTGCATGAGAGGGAGCCCTGCAGCAAGCCCGGCCATGGCCTCATGTTCCTACCCCTCTTCCAGATCATCCTGGCAAGTTCCTCGCTCAGTGACCGGGAGCAGAGCCTGTTTGTGAGCACGGACGAGGGTGCCAGCTTCCAGCAGCAGCAGGTTCCCTTCTCTGTGGAGACGCTCATCTTCCACCCCAAGGAGGAGGACAAGGTCCTGGCCTACACCAGGGACGGCAAGGTACCTGTGCTGCAGCTCGGCCTCCCCCTGAGGTGCTTGGAGAAGGCAACCTGTAGATTTCAGTGTGTGGACTTCAGAGGCTGGAAGGCAGTGTGTGGATTTCAGAGGGTGGAAAGCAGTGTGTAGACTTGAAGGGTTGATTACAAAGGACAGGACCATGTGCACTAGAGGTGCTGCCTGGTGAGTGAAGCCCCTTGGAGGCAGGAATAGCCTGGTTTCTTTTCCCCATTTTTACCCGAAGTACTAGGAGGGAAATGCTTGTTGAGTAGATGTGTGGGTGGCTCCCTTATGCATGGTTGGGTGGGCAGGTGGGTGGATAAGTGGATGGGTGGGTAGATGGGTGGATGGGTAGGTGGGTGGATGAATGGGTGGGGCCCTACGTGAGTGGCAGCTGGGTGAATTGATGGTGGCTGTTTAGACATGTGAAGGAGTGATTGCTACCAGCATGGGTCAACCATGCCGAAGACCTCCAAATGGAGACTCTTGCCCCTCGCTCCTGGGCTGCCCCTCCATGCCCAGGCTGCCCTTGTTCCCTGGCTGCCCTTTCCTGCCCAGGCTGCCTTTCCCTGCCCAGGATGCTCCTTCCTGCCCAGCTTGGGCTGAGCCTTCCTGCCAAGGTTGACCCCACTGCTGGGCTGCCCCTCCCTGCCCAGGCTGTCCCTCCGTGCCCAGGCTGCCCTTCCCTGCCCAGGGTGGCCTTGCTCCCAGGCTGCCTCTGTGTCACCATGGTCCCGAGTACTGACAGCGCTGCCTGGCCTTCCGGCAGTCCCACCCACACAGTTACTGAGCCTTCCCAAAGACATCAACTGCCTTGCGATTGCTCTTTAATTGGAGGTGCCCTGGGAAATTCATGAAGCTGAAATTGAGGTTGTGTTCTGGGTTCTCCCCTATGACTGAGGAGAGGCCCAGGAGAACAGAAGCTTAGTTCTGTCGTTAGGGGGTGAGGGCCCCGAGGGAATTAGCGATGGTGACAGCAGGAGCCTCACAGGCAGGGCATTGGGCCGGGGTGGTGCCAGCTCTTGGCTTCAGCGGGTCTGGGGCCTCTGTCAGGTGGCTGTGACTGTGGCCATGCCCAGAGGCATCCTCGCCAGGCTCTGAGGGCAGCGAATACTGGCATTCAGCAGCAGGTGTGTGAGGCAGCTGAGGTCCTGCCTGCCATGCCCACGGCAGGCACAGGGGCAGGGCATATCTGGAGGGCACTCTGGCTTGGATGACCTGCCTCCCCCACTGCCCCTGCCAGCCCCCAGGTGCTGGCCAAGCCTGGAGGGAGCAGGGTGAGCATGAAGCTGGCTTGCATGATCTGCCTGGGCACCTGGTCCCCGTGCCTGCTTCTATGTACCCCTGCCCGCCGCTCCTAGCCCGGGCGGCCCTCCATCAGCCCCTCCATGCTGCAGCTAAACCTTGGGGCTCCCTGAGGCTCCTTTCCTCCCTCCCCACCATCATGGAGAGTGGGCGGAGTGTGTGACGTCCCAGGCACATGCGCCAGGTGTGGTGGCAAGGATGGTGCCAGCTCAGTGCAGGCGGCAGCCCGGAGGCCTCCTGCCTGGCCCCCAGCCCAGGGTGCCACTCACTGTCTCCCCATGTAATTGTGAGCCATGCCTTTGTCGTGTACAGGTGGGGAAACTGAGGCATAGGGCAGTGGGGCCCTGGCCCAGCTCATGTTGGGGACTGGGCTGGGGCTAGTGAAGGGGGCTCCTTGCTACTGCGGGGTCCTGGGCCCAGGACGGTGGATCGGGATTGGCACTGTGAGCAGGCGCTGGCTGGCCTCAGGCTACTGACTCACCTCTCTTAGCTGAAGCTCTGTCAAAGGGGAACGGCCCAGCATGGGCACTTACACGTGTAAGTGTGCAAGTGAACATGAGGTTGTGGGGAGTGTGGAAGTGTGTGTGTGAGTGAGGGGTGCTTGCATGTGAGCGTATGTGTGCATGTGTGTAGTGAGCACTTGAGTGTGCCTGGAGGGTAGGAAATTCCTTTCACATGCCACACGCTCAGCACACTTCCTCTAGGAGGTCTCCCTGGATTTCACCCCTGCCAGCCACACTCTTGGGGGCACTTTGCAACTGGCTGCTTTGCTGCTGCTGCTGCCCATAGACGGTCTTGACCCTGCGACCAAGCCCACGTCTTCCTCTTTTCTTCCTGAAGCTTCTAGTGTCATGGGACCTGGGGAAGAAGTGGACACCTCTGCGGGAGCGAGTGACGAAGGACCATGTGTTCTGGTGAGAGCCCTGGGCCTGGGCCCTGCAAAGCCTGCTCTCCCAGGCACCCTGCCACCTGCTGGGGTGGGGGCATCAGGATGGTTAAGATCTGGGCCTCTCATCCCACGTTTGCGCTGGGAACCAGGTGGGCGCTGTGGCACGTGATACAGTGGACAGAAGGGTTGACATGGACATGGCCAGCAGCCAGCACGTGGAAGGCCCAGGCACAAGCTGCCCACTTCGTGCTGCCCCGTGGCGTGGCCGCCTTAGCCCTGCCCACTTGCCCCCATGGGCCCAGCATGTCACCCTGCCATGGTACAGGGCATGTCCCAGACCTGCCGACGAGCCAGCAGGACGAGGGTTGTGGCACACTGCGGGTAAGGCAAGCTCAGCGTGTGCATGCCCACTGAGGACACCAGCCCCTTGCCTTGGTGGCCCTGTGGGGCCTCTGACCACCTCACACAGGGCTGTGGCCTTGGCACACCAGCTAGGGAATCCCAGTGCTTCTAGGGTGCAGCAGTTGGGTCGGGGCAGGCGTGGGCCTTGCCTAAATCCCTGGTGGCAGGGCAGAAGTCAAGATCAGTGATCTCAGCAAACATGTGCCTCCCCCTGCCGTGGGCAGGATAGGTACTTTGGTTCAACCCATGTCAGCAACAGCCCTGTACGCTCTGCAGCCACACGGCCTGTGCACACAGCCCTGTACCCTCTGCAGCCACACGGCCTGTGCACACAGCCCTGTACGCTCTGCAGCCACACGGCCTGTGCACACAGCCCTGTACCCTCTGCAGCCACACGGCCTGTGCACACAGCCCTGTACCCTCTGCAGCCACACGGCCTGTGCACACAAGTCCAGCACCTGGTGCTCCTCTATAGATGCATGTATGTTACACATGTGCAGCAGAACACCTGTGCATGCATGCAGCCTGGGCACTGCGCGTGCCTCCTGCACTCAGTGCGCGTGTGGATATGGACACAGGGCACATCCATGGCATGGGTGTGTGCCAGCACCTCTCGCCTGCCCTTCTCTTCTTGTTCATGTTCCCTCATGTGTGTAGCCATGACTGCCCAGGCTTCCTCACTGACCTCAACCCTGTCTGTACTGTCCCTCGCCCCTCCCCCCATGCCCTTGGGGCTCCTGCGTGAACAGGCAGGGTCTCACCTCCAGGCCTGCGGCACCAGAGTGCAGGAGCTCCTCATCCCTCCTGAGGGACACTGGCCCCTGGTCCATGCCCTTTGGGGCAGAGGCCATGGTGGACCGTCCACGCACTCTCAGTGGGAAAGCATTCTGTTTTTGCGGTCCTCAGCCCACCCACTGTGTCACTGAAGTCCCCTGTCAGGACCTGAGCCTGGGGATGCCTGGGTGCCAAGGGCTCATGACAACAGGCGTGGGAGCAGGTGCGGGAACAGAGGAGGGTGATTGGGAGAGAGCAGCAGGCAGGAGGGGCACTCCAGTGTCTTTCTAGGGACTTGGGGTGCTAGCCAGCTCTGCAGGACTTGGGGTCCTGGGCCTGCCAGGGGTTCCCTGTCAGCCAGGTCCAGAAACCTCCCCAGAGAGCAGCCAGGGGGGCTCTGGGATGACTTGGCACGTCACCAGTTTCTCCCCCAGGTGGCCCAGAGCCCCTGGCTTGGCAGGGCTGGGAGGAGCCATAGCTGACCCAGCTGCTGTGAGAAGCGTGGGTCAGCCACGGCCATGGCCACCAGCAGCTGGGGAGAGGCCGAGCCAACCGCATTGCCAGGAGCCTAGTCCTGGGGCGGCAGAGCCAGGCTGCCCGGCCGAAGTGCCTTTCGGGGGTCCTGGTCCTCCCTACGGTCTCTCAGAGCCCCCCAGCAGCTGCCCCACGTGTTGTCCCCAAGTGTCACTGAGGGGACACTGAGGCCCGGGAGGCCTTCTCTGACTACACCCCCAGGAGCAGTGGAGCCTGTCCTGAGGATGGGCAGGGAGGTGCCCACAGCACGGGTCTGGGGGTCAGAGGGCTGCCCTGTGTCCCAGCTTGAGTGGGGAGCCACGCCCTGCTGGAGGGTGGCTTGTTCCAGCTCCTGTGACCACAATCAGGCCCAGCTCTGCCCCCAGGCCCTCCTCCATGTCCCCCATGTGGAGATCCCTGGAGGAGTTCTGGGGGGTGATTGAGGTGCTGCAATGCCCTGTGGGAGGGACACTGGGGGGACATGGGAGCCAAGTGGCTGTGGACCCCATGCCAGGCCAGCCAGAGGCTGTGCAGAGTTCAGGGGTGGGGCTGCTGTGTCACTGGGATAGCAAGTGGGATCCAGGCCCAGTGTGCAGGAGCCTGGCCCTGCCTGGCCGGTGCCTGGCTTCAGGGGCAGCTCCCATGTGCTCGGGCCCAGCTGGAAGAGTACATGGGCAGTGCCCAGGGCAGAGGCAAGAAGTGCCCAGAGCTCAGCTGAGCCTGCCCCCCAACACGGATCAGGTCATTTCTGGGGCAGGGGTTGGTGACCCGTAATCAGAGTCAGCACTCCCCATCGGGGTGCAGGCTCCGCCCTGGTCCTGGCCGGGTTAGGTGCTCGGGGCCTTGGGCAATGGCAGGGTGAGGTCAGGGGCCGGTGGGGGGTGGGCAGGGCTGGGGGCTCTGTCCCTAATGCCAGCCTGTTCTCTCCCAGGGCTGTGTCTGGAGTGGATGCTGACCCGGACCTGGTACACATGGAAGCCCAGGACCTGAGTGGAGGTACGCAGGCATGGGGGCAGGGCAATGTTCTCCCAGTGCTGCCCTGTGTGCCACGCCGTGGGCATGGGGCCAGGGGTCAGCAGGTGGCTGCCCAGCGGCCAGCAGAATGGGGCTCACGGAGGGACCAGGCTCGCGGAGGCCACCACTGAGTCCAAATCCGGAATGGTCCCGGGCTGCCAGCAGGCAGCACAGGATCCGAACCCAGCAGGGCCAGGCGGAGCGGCACAGATGGTGCTCACGGCACGGGGAGGGGCAGCCGAGTGTACCATGCTCAGCTGCTGCGGGTGCACCCGAGATTGCCCACCCCAGCGAGGGGCCTTGCCTTCCAGAGCCCCCAAAAACCACTGCCCCTCTACCCTAGACCCCAACCTCAGGTTCCACTGGGAGACGTGGTTGCCACCTGGTCCTGTGAGGGGGGACCACATACAAGGACTGTCGTGGGCTGGCACAGGTGCACCCTGGGTGGGGCTGCGTGCATGCCGGGGGCTGGCTCTCGTCCCTGCAGATGTCTGGTATGTCACCTGCCACATCCACAACTGCTCGGAGCAGATGCCGCCGGCTGCCGGCCCCCTGGCTCCAGGCTCTCTGACCGTGCAGGACGACTACGTCTTCTTCAAGGTGACAGCTTCCGGGCACCCACTGTGGCCCTCGGGGTCCCGGGCCTTCCCAGCATGCCCCAGGAGGACCTAGCACCCTCACTGGCAGGTCCTGGCGGGCTGACCGGGCACACCCTCATTGCCTGGACACCCTCCGTGGCTCCCCAGGGTCCTGGCTAGGGATAAGCTTCCCCAGGAGCATCAAGCCTGCTCAGGCCCTGTCCTGCCTGAGGCACCTCCTCCAGGAAGCCCGTGAGCCTCGCCCAGCACCAGGGGCTCCTAGGAGCCCTGTGCAGCCTGTCCAGGGGGCGTGAGGACCAGGGCACGTTGTGGGTGCGTTGTCTGGAGGCCTCACTCTTGGCACCATCTCCGTGCCCTGTCGTCAGTTGCTGTGCATTTGTTGATTGGCAACAAAACCGTTGGCACCGTCTGGATTCCTCTTGTGGCTTTGCCAACCACAGTCCCCACAGCTTCCCACCCGGCATGCCTGCCCGCTGTCCTGTCCGCCAGGACCGCTGCGCTCAGGAGGGCCACTGGGCCGGGACTGGAAGGCCTGTGGTGTCTGTTTCTCACTGTGACACGCGCAGATGTGGACAGGTGGATGACACAGGCACACATGGGCACACATGGGCACACCTGCAGACATGAGCACGCACAGACACGCATGGACTTGTGCTCACATGTGTGGAGCGCACTTGCACCTCCCTAGGAAGCACACTCACGTGTCCCCACCACGCACAGGGTGCACACGGGTGAGAACCCAGGCCCAGGTGCTCACTTGTAGCAGGTCACCTGCACACACGTTTGTCCTTTCTGCCCCAGTGGATTTGGAAGGCATGGGACATGGTCCCCAGGGAGCCGCCCGCCTGACCCCCTGCGATGGGTGTTGGGGTTGGGCAGAGGGCTCAGAGGCACTGCCCTGGGTCAAGCAAGCAGGACAGTTTCCGGTCCTGGTGACAGGGCCAGGACGTGAGCCCAGGAGCCCAGTGCTTGCCTGTGCGACTTGAATGCCCTGTGGCCCATCTTGTCCATGGCTCAGGACAAGCTGTGGGCCCCGGGGAGCGGGAATGTGCGGGCGTGGGGCTGTGCAGGGAGAGCCCCAGCCTGCAGCAAGCACTCTCTCACTGGGGACCAAGCTCCTCACAAAGGTCTCCCCTCCCCTCAGGCAACCTCCATGAACCGGACCAAGTACTACGTCTCCTACCGCCGCAATGAGTTTGTCCTCATGAAGCTGCCCAAGTATGCTCTGCCCAAGGTGAGGGGGTCCTGGGGGCTGCTCCGTGGCCAGGTCCAGTGCATGTGTGCAAGTCTGTGTGTACATGTGTGTATTTGCATGTCCACATGTCCTCCCATCCTGTGTCCTGTCCGCCGAGGTGTGAGCACCACGTCCCTCAGTCATCGTGAGACCGGAAGGAACGCATGTTGCCCGGCACCGGCCAGCAGCGTCCTTTCCTTGGGGTTCACGGATCCTGAGGTTCTCACTAAAGGAGTTGGATGGCAGGATGGGTGGGGCGTGGCGTCAGTGGCATCCTTCGCTGTGGCACCTGGAGCCCCATGCCCAGGGCCCGGCAAGGGCAGGCAGGGGGCACTGTTCCTGCCCCCTGCCCCCTTCCCTGCCTCTTCCCCACCACCTCCCATGATGACACAGTGGTCAGAGCTCCAGCGCTCCTCCTGGGCCACTGTGGGGGAGCAGTGAGCGACCCCGAAGATGCTCTGACCCCGTGACGTACAGGGCTTCTGTCCTGGCTTGTCTGCCTCTCTGGCACACCGGATGTAGTCTGATTAGTCACACACCCCGCCCCCAGGCCCCTCCTAAACCCACGTCTCTCCTAACTCCCCACGGCTCTTCTAACCCTAACCCCCCATGGCCCTCCTGACCCCCACATCCCTCCTAACCCCCCATGGCCCTCCTAACCCTAACCCCCCATGGCCCTCCTGACCCCCACGTCCCTCCTAACCCCCCCATGGCCCTCCTGACCCCCACATCCCTCCTAACCCCCCATGGCCCTCCTAACCCTAACCCCCCATGACCCTCCTGACCCTAATCCCCACATCCCTCCTAGCCCCCACATCTCTCCTAGCCCCCCACGTCTCTCCTGACCCCCCACGTCTCTCCTAATCCCCATGTCCCTCCTAACCCTAATCCCCACATCCCTCCTAATCCTAACCCCCACGTCCCTCCTGACCCCCACGTCTCTCCTCCCCTGTGCCCCTGCCCAGGACCTGCAGATCATCAGCACAGACGAGAGCCAGGTGTTCGTGGCGGTGCAGGAGTGGTACCAGACAGACACCTACAACCTGTACCAGTCAGACCCCCGTGGCGTGCACTACGTGCTGGTGCTGGAGGACGTGCGCAGCTCGCGGCAGGCCGAGGACAGTGTGCTGGTGGACATCCTGGAGGTGGGCTGTCCCTCCCCACCCACCCCAGTGGGGCTGTCCACCCTCTCCCAGGCAGTCCAGCTCTGTCCCCGCGTAGGATCCTGACCACCCCATGTCTCCACAGGTCAGGGGGGTGAAGGGGGTCTTCCTGGCAAACCAGAACATCGGTGGAAAGGTGAGGACACTCATCACATACAACAAGGGCCGCGACTGGCACCTCCTGCCGCCACCCAGCACCGACCTGAATGGGCGGCCCACACACTGCGAGCCCGTGAGTGCCCACCCCACTCCTGTCAGAGACACCCCATGTGTCCAAGGCCCAGTTTTCACTGTCCTAGCTGCCTGAGCCGCTGCCCAGGCTGGGCGTGATGGGGAGGGGCTGCCTTGTGCGTGTAGGGGACAGTGGGTCCCCCACTACCACCTCGCTCCCAGTGGTGTGGGCTCAGCCAGGGTGCCCCGGCCCCCAAGGCTACAGCCAGCTTCTCAGGTTGGGCAGCCCTGATGCAGCCAAGTGCCAGGGGACAGCAGAGGCTCAGGAAGGCGGCTGGGACAGGTGACACACCAGCGGATCCCTGTGGCCGGGGTGCAGGGCGGAGGTCTCAACTTTGCATCTGTTGCCAAAAGCAGGGAACGTGCAGGGCCTGAGACCCAGCTTCCTGAGGTCAAGGTTGGTTGGTCCTGCTGCCCAAGGAACCTCACCCATGGCACAAGGGTGCGCAGCCTGTGTCCCGTGGCTGCCCATGTCTGTGGCGGCCTGTGCCCATGGCTGCCCATGTCCTGTGGTTGCCTGTGCCCATGGCTGCCCATGTCCTGTGGTTGCCTGTGCCCATGGCTGCCCATACCCATGGCTGCCTGTGCCCTTGGCTGCCCATGTCCGTGGCTGCCCGAGCAAGCAAAGGGGATCGTCCCTGGAGGAGCCAGGTGTTGCCCAGAGCTTCTGTGTGGTTCCCATTCCTGCACCAGGGGACCTGGCTACAGGGTGTTCAGCAGGCAGCCACTGCAAGGGAGGTGATGGGCTGACCACTCAGCACCCAGCATCCCTGGCTCTTTTCCCAGTGCTGGGCTTCTTAGGGCAGCCCCTTCCATGGACCCTGTGACCTGGGTCCAGCCAGCCACTCCTCAAGGCTCTGTGTGCAGGGACCAGCTCAGGATGTCCCCACCCTGCCACGACTTGGCCTCGTAGAGGCGGCAGCTGCTCCCTCAAGGCCTAGCTCCCCTCACCCTGCCTCTCCTCCCCCACACACTTGCCCTGTTTCCTACCTGTATCCACCACCCCGGCCCTGCCTCCTTACCAACAAAGCCACAAGGTGGGTTTGTGCTAGGCCTGGGTGGAGGGGGAAGTTAGTCAAGATTTCTTTGTTCATTCATTCATAAGGCAGAGTGATGGAGAGCTCTTCCATCTGCTGGTTCATTCCTGGCCAGAGCCGGGCCAAGTGGGAGCCAGGACTCCCTCCCAGGCTCCCACGTGGGCCATCCGCTTCCTCCTTGCCAGGCACCTGGTTGGAGTTGTGGGTGCAGGTGGCCCCTCACCCAAGGACTGACACGGCTTCCTCCTCCCCTCCTCACAGCCCGACTGCCACTTGCACCTGCACCTGCGCTGGGCAGACAACCCCTATGTGTCCGGCACTGTGCACACCAAGGACACCGCCCCTGGCCTCATCATGGGCGCAGGTAGGTGACTGCCACCTCGGTCAACATGGAGAGTGCCTCTGTGGGGTCAGGCAGGTGGAGGGTGGGTGGACAGGCAGGTGGACACACGGGCAGGTGGAGTGTGGGTGGGTGGACAGGTGGACACACGGGCAGGTGGAGGGTGGGTGGACAGGCAGGTGGACACACGGGCAGGTGGAGTGTGGGTGGGTGGACAGGTGGACACACGGGCAGGTGGAGGGTGGGTGGACAGGTGGACACACGGGCAGGTGGAGGGTGGGTGGGTGGACAGGTGGACACACGGGCAGGTGGAGGGTGGGTGGACAGGTGGACACACGGGCAGGTGGAGGGTGGGTGGACAGGTGGAGGGTGGGTGGACAGGTGGACAGATGGGGTGTGTGTAGATGGTGATGGAGGATGGACTTAGAAGTGGAACCCGGGCTCTCTCACGCTGCCGTCTGTGTTGGGGTCACTTTAACTCGCGTGTCTGTGGGCAGTCCCTCTCCATGGGGATTTACTAGCGATCTTGAGCTCGACTCCAGAGGAAGTGCTTTTGCCAATGACACAAAAATAAGGCTCCCAGAAGCACATGATTGACAGGGCCCTTGGGGCGGGCCCCTGGGGTCCCACTAGGGTCTAGAATGGCGTCAGCCCCCTCCTCCCGGTCCCCTGGCTCCTGGCCCTGTGCGCACTCCACGCTCAGCCCCCTGGGCCTCAGCCTGAGCCGTTGCAGCACAGGGGCCCTCGCCCCTCATCAGGCCCTCCTGGGCCGGGCACCGGCAGGGCGTGGGGATCCTCAGCGCCGTGCAACTCCTTCCGTTTGGGCCAGGGAACCTGGGCTCCCAGCTGGTGGAGTACAAGGAGGAGATGTACATCACTGCAGACTGCGGGCACTCCTGGCGCCAGGTAAGGCGGTGCTGGGGATGGGCCCGGCTGCCAGCCCTCCCTGTCCAGTGGCTGCATGGGGTCTGCAGGCCACTCTCTGGCAGCAGGTACAACTGTGGGAAGCTGGCTGGCCTGGCTGGCCCAGCTGGCACCCGGCTTGAGAAACTGCCCAAGCAGACATGTCACCCCAAACACCCAGGAAAAGGGTGTACACAAAAGGAAGTGGGTGGCAGAGGGGTCTCGGCCAGGCGGCCCCGCAAGGCCCCCTGCAGCCAGGTGCAGGGCCGCTGCTGACTCCCAGGGCCGGGCATTGGTGGCCACAGAGTCCTGGGAAGAAAATGAAAACCTGAGGCCAGGACAGGTTATGGGGTCCATGGGGAGCCAGCGGGTGCCTAAGGGACATGCTGGGTGGTGAGGTGACGTTAGCCCGCCACATGCAGCTGAGCTCAGCTCACCTCAGGCGCTGGGCCTTGGGCAGTGGAGGGTGGACTGCTCTGCTGTGGCAGCTCCAGGCTCCCCCTGCCTGGCTCGCACCCCGACAGGACCTGACTCTGCTCTGGCCCTGGGTGTGAGAGGCCCCTGCTGGTCACTGGTCCACCCCGTCACGGGGCGCCTTCCCATCCAAGCATGCTGACCCCACCCTGCGAGCACGCGTGCTGCGCAGCACCCAGCCCCGGCGTGTTTCAGTCCTGTGCAGGAGGCAGGAATTTCTGAAAAGGTTAAAGGATATTTGCTGCATTGTAATGTCATGTCGGTTCACTGCATGATGGCTGGGGCCTCTGGAAGGTCACCCCTGCCCTCCTGCATCCGGCGCCCGCCCCATCAGGACCTAGAAGGGACTCCTAACCAGACAAGCCCACCCCCCAGCGCCCACAACCATCATGGCTGCCAGGCCATCTGCCCAGCTTACAGATGGGAGCCCCTTAACATGCTGATCACAGGCACTGCCTTGGTGCACTGGTCTCCCTCTGAGGTGTCCAGGGCTGAGTCTGGGGGTGGGGGCAGGAGCTGGGGCCAGGCTGTGATGGGGGCAGTGACCCCAGCTTCCCTGGTCTGCGTGGAGGCGAGCAGCATCAGAGTAGAACCTGTTCTGCCATGTGCATTGGCAGCCTCACACACGTCCTTCGGCTGGCTTCACACCAGCAAGAAGCCTTCAGGGTCAATCCCAGGGACCAGTGCCAGCAGCCACCCACTCTACCCATGCCCAGCCCTGCCAGGTTCCCAGCTTCAGGGCCAGCCACTTTTCTTGGGGTCCCTGAGGGAAGCTGCCCAAGGATGGAGCAGAGTTTGGGAGTCACAGTCCAAGGCTGGGCCAGCCTGTAAGACCCCTCCCTTCTGGGCACACCTTTCCCAGAGGCCATGACGGGGTCACATCTCCTCCCTTGACCCTGAATCTGCTTGCTCTGGGGACATCTCAGGAGATCCCACACCAATACCCAGACCACAGCAGCATCCATGGCCCACGTGGTTGGACACAGTCAAGGCCACCCACAGGAAGTGGGTGATGAGCAGGCCAGCCAGGGCCCCAGCCGTGCAGCTGCTCACATCAGCTGAACACCTCAGGCAGGCGTTCTGGAGCTCTCCTGTGGGCAGAGGGGTTGCCAGCAAGACCAATCACCAGCAAGGAGTGCCCAAGGAAGTTTGCACATGGGGCAGCATGTGCAAAGGCCCAGAGACAGGTTCTGAGAGCAGCGAGCAGCGTTCCAAGGCCACCTGGACCCTGGCGCCCTGGGCATCGCCCTGGGTTGGGTAGGCCTTGGGCACCAGGGCTGAGAGGCCAGTAGAGCCTCATGCCATGTGGGTCTTGTGTTCCGTTTGTGCTCCCCACTTGGCTCCCCACTGCTGTGTCCTGGCGGCCCAAGTGAGAGAGATGAGGCTGGAGCTCCTGTGACCACCTGGGGAGCGGGTCAGTGGCTGGAACTCCTCCCTCTCTCGCTTTCCATCAAGTGATAACGGGAGTTTTAATCCCGCTGGTGTGGACGGAGCCAGCGAGAGCTGTGTGCACACTTCCTCTGCCCAGCCCCACCCCACCCCTCTCCACCCACTGGAAGGCATGGCCAGCCTTTTGCGGCTGGGGTCCTGCTGAGCTGATCTGTGTGAGGGGCTGGTGGGAGGGGTGTAGGTGGCTAGGCAGTCCCTGAGCGCAGGTCTGGGGGACAGATGGGCAGGGAAGGGCAGTGCCGGCCACCACTAGTGTCTGAGATGCATGCTGGCTGCCTGTGTGTGTGCCTCCCCACCCAACCCCCAAGGACCCAGAGATCAGTCCTTGGCTGCTTGGTCCACTGGCTCGCCTCCAAGAACTCCTGGATGGGGTGCTGGCCAGGGCTTGGGGGCCCAGGGGGGGCCCTAGCATGCCGAGCCTCGGGAGGAGCTGGTGGACGAGACGCACCCGAGTGGCCCTTGCCTTCCCCGGGGACGTCAGTCCCAAATCCCAGGGCTCCATGGGCTCCTCTGCGTGGTCAGGCAGTCCGTGCTTTCTCCTTGGAGACCCTGTGGGGTGGGAAAGACCACTAGGGCCTGGGGCCACAGGGACCCCTTGGGCCAGCCCTGCGCTGCCCACATCCACAGCCAGGGGCCTGGCAGCCCTCTGCTTCCCGCCTCGTGATCCGCCCCCCTACAACCCTACCTCCTAAGGCCCTTGCTCCTGGTGACCTGTTCCCAGTGCCCTGTCCCAGTTGCGCCCAGCGGCCCCGTCCCGGGTCCCTTGCCCCGAGTGCCCCCAGCGGCCCCGTCCCGGGTCCCTTGCCCCGAGTGCCCCCAGCGGCCCCGCCCCGGGTCCCTTGCCCCGAGTGCCCCCAGCGGCCCCGCCCTGGGTCCCTTGCCCCGAGTGCCCCCAGCGGCCCTGCCCTCCCCCAGGTGTTCGAGGAGGAGCACCACATCCTGTACCTGGACCATGGCGGCGTGATCGTGGCGGTCAAGGACACCTCCATCCCCCTGAAGATCCTCAAGTACACCCTGCTGAGCCATGTGGGCTGCGTGGGTGGTGTGGGCGGATCCCTTTCTGGGGGATTCCCTGAATAGGGTCTCCGTGTGGGGCACAGCAGAGCAACCTGGCATGCGTCCCTGGGGTCAGGGATGGAAGAGCCGGGAAGGTGCATTAAGCCTTCCTGATGGTATAACTGGAGCTGTGGGGCAGCAGGACCCAGGCAGCGGCTCAGACACCTGCCAGGGCCTGTGGGGAGCCCACTGCTGGGAAGCTGGCCATGGCTCCTGGGGGACAGAGGCCCGGCCCTAGGGTCACGGGTGCCCCCGCACCTCCCCAGGTTCAGCGTGGACGAGGGCCTCACCTGGAACACACACAACTTCACTAGCACCTCCGTGTTCGTGGACGGGCTGCTGAGCGAGCCAGGCGATGAGACGCTGGTGATGACGTGAGCACCAGGGGCCACGACCCTGGGCTGCTGGCAGGGACCTGGCCCCTGCCCCTGCTTGCTCCCTACCCAGGCCCCCTGTGCAGGACTAAACCAGCACCTCAATGAGAAGCCATCTTGGAGCCAGCCCTGGGCCCCACCCTCAGCCCCTCAGGGTCTCAATGAGGGCCTGAGGGACTGGAGTCCCTCCAGAGGGGTTCATGGGCGTGGTGGCAGGGTCCCTCTGTCCAGTGTCCCGTGAGGTTCCCTGGGCTTGGTGACAGATAGATGTGGTACAGGATAGCCACACCAAACCCAGGGTCCTACCTTAGCCCTAACACTAAGCCATATTTCATACCATGAATTCTTCATTCCATGAACTTCAAACCATAAAGTAACCATAACTCTATCTAACCAAGCCTTAACCCTAACCCTAATCCTAATCCCAAACCTAAGCCTTCAACGCTAGCCCTACCCGAAACCCAAACCCGAACTTCTAACCCTAACCCTAGATTCTAGCCCTAAACTAACTCCGGCCCTGCCCTGTGGAGCAGTCCTCATGGAGCGGAGGTCCGCCTCGGGCGCTGGCTCAGGCCCAGGACATTCTTGGGGTGTTCTGCCAATCTGAGGGAGGACCCCATCACCCTCAAGGCCCTAACTGGCTGATGGGACTGCGTGGCCCGTGGCTCAGCTGTGGGGGTTGGGCCCTTCCAGATGAGGCTGCTGGAGGCTGGGGCAGGCAGCAACAGTGCACACAGCTGTGGGGACCCACATGTGGACCCCAGCTCCCCTCCCTACCGCCTTCTAGGGTATGGGGGGTCAGCTGAGTGACCCTGTCAGTGGCAGCGTGGTGGGGTCACTCCTACCAGAGGCTGCCTCACTCCAGCCGCCGTGGAGGGACGCTGTGCCCACTGACTCCCGGAAAGGGGAGTGGCTGCACAGTGGTGATGGTGGGTTTCTGTCCTGGCTCCCTGCCCAGGGTCTTTGGCCACATCAGCTTCCGCTCTGATTGGGAGCTGGTCAAGGTGGACTTCCGGCCGTCCTTCCCCAGGCCATGTGGCCGGGACGACTACAGTGCCTGGGACCTCACCAACCTCCAGGTGAGCCCGGGCACGGCTGGCACCGGGGGGGCCACCTCTGCCTGCCTGCTGACCCCCTGGGAGGCTGTGGGGATCCATCCTGCAGGAGTCCTCCCAGAACCTGCTGCGGGGAGCAGGGTTGTGGCATGGCTGCTTGAGACGCTGTGGTGCAACCCCAGCTCCTGCATGGGCCCTGCAGCCTCGGGCTGGTACACAGCAGGAACTCAACGTCCAAGTGCCATGTCCACCCCAGGGTGACCGCTGCATCCTGGGCCAGCAGCGGAGTTTCCGGAAGCGGAAGTCCGGGGCCTGGTGCATGCAGGGCCAGAGCTACACATCGGCACTGACGTCACGTGTGTGCACCTGTCGCGCCTCAGACTTCCTGTGGTGAGCCCTGTCCCTCGCGGGCCCCCGGTCTTCTGTGTCTGCTCCGGCTGGGAGCCGGCGCCTCAACCCAGCCACTGCCCAAGGGGGTGACTCCTGCTTCACCTTGGGCAGGGTATCAGGGGTAGGCTTTGGGGGTTCCTGCGTCCCCCAGGTCCATCCTCCAGCAGCAATGCACCTGGCCACCTCGCTCTGCTCAGTAGCCACTCATGGCTGCTCGCTGCCCAGTGTGGCTCTCGTAGCCTCACCTCCGCCAGTGGGCCCTGTCCCTAGCCGCCCCCCACTTCGGGGAGCTTCCTCCCAGCCCACCTGTTTGTTCATGTCCCCCCACAGTGATTACGGGTTCTCCCGCGTGCCCTCCACACAGCCCAATGCCAGCAGGTGCTCTGCCAACTTCTGGTTCAACCCCTTGTCCCCACCCGAGGACTGTGCCCTGGGCCAGACCTACACTAGCAGCCTGGGGTGAGTATGGGCCTGGGCAGGGCCTGGCCAACAGAGGGCCGGGGGCATGTGGCAGGGCACTTAGGAGTGAGCTTGGTGCCCTGGTTCATGGTGCCCATAGCCTTCTCCATCTGAACCCCAGAGGCTGCCATCAGGCTGGCTCTGGACAGAAGCAGCAAGGATCCCCCAGGGAACTGCCCAGCCTCGTACTGCTGGTCTCCTAGGCCAGGCCCTCCCTTGGGTGCTGGCACCTTGTTAAGAAGCCTAGGGGTCACCTGGGGTGTTTGGTGTGTGAGCAGGAGCACTGCTCGCCCTGGGACCTCACCAGCCTCTAGGTGAGCCCGGGTACATTCCCCATTGCTGCAGGGCTGGCATCCAGCAACATACCAGGCCTCCTACCCCACCTCCAGGAGGGACATGGGGCAGGAGGAAGTGCCGAGCGAACAGGGACAGGAGTGGGTGCTGCTGGCTGTGGCCTCACAGCTGCACCTGCCACCTGTCCACTTCACCCTGTAGCTGCAGTTAGGCCCGCGTGCCGCCTGCTGTCCCTGCCGTCCGGGGGCTTTCTCCCCACTTGCTGGTTTCTAGGCGGCTGGCCGCTCACCTTCTCACTTGCCTGTCTCTGCACCACCATCCCGGGTGTGCCCTTCATCCCTTCCGCCCGTCCATCACCTGTCCTGGCCTCCAGCAGCTGTGGCAGCCTGCCCAGTAGGGGCCCCTCTCAGCGTCACAGACAGGGCCTGTGCCAGGACACAGGGCTTGATTCCGTACTGTGAGTGCTGGGCACTGTGGGCGTCGCTCACCGAGAAGGGTGCTCTCTGCTAAGCACTGGGTTCAGGAGGGCCTCTGTGAGTGCCCTGGGGTGCACTCGGGGTGGAGCCATGGAGGGAGAGCTTGGCACGGAGGCAGGGAGGCAGTGCTGCGCCTGTACCCCGGCAGGCCACGGGGGTCCCTGCCCACCCAGACCCAAGTGACAGGCCCTGCCCCCCACCGCCCTAGGTACCGGAAGGTGGTGTCCAACATGTGCGAGGGTGGCGTGGACCTGCAGCAGAGCCCTGTACAGCTGCAGTGCCCGCTTACGCCACCCCGGGGCCTGCAGGTGAGCCTGCGTGGCGAGGCCGTGGCCGTGCGGCCGGGGGTGGATGTGTTCTTCGTGGTTCAGCAGGAGCAGGTGAGTGGAGGGAATATGAATTGTAACAGGTACACCCACCCACCCACACATGTATGCACTTCCCCGTTTCAATTCTTTTTAACAACGGATTTGAAAGATGGAGAGTGACAGATCCTCCACCTGCAGGTTCACTCCCCAGATGGCGGCAGCAGCCGGGGCTGGGCCAGGCCACAGGCAGGGAGCTGGGTGGAAAGTGGGGCAGCCTGGGCATGAGCTGGTGCCACAGGTGGCAGCTTCACCGTCTATGCCCGTTGGTTTTTTCTTTTAAAACAGATTGTTTCCTTGAGAGTTCAGAAATGACTCTAGGAAATCACATAAAAACATGTGGTCTGAGGCGGGTGTGGGGTTCTTCCACCTCTGTGCTCTGGCCAGGCGAGGCGCACATGTTCCGGGTCTGGAGGTCACTATTGCTGTGTGGGGAGCAAACATGGGGTGCCCAGGGACCTCAGCACCCCCAGCCAGGGCAGGCACTCAGTGTCCTGCTGCTGTGACATCATGGCCCTGACTGCTGGGTCCCTGCATGGTTTATGCCCCAGATCCCGGGGCCACTGAAGTCCCAGGGCATCTCAGGGGACGGGGTGCTCAGAAGGGAGGCCTGGAAGAAGTGACCTGACCCCCGCAGTCATCTGCACCACCCGCTCACCCGCTCAGAGCTGGGAGACCTGGCCCAGATGACAGGGGCAGGCTTGCAAGGCCTCCAGCAGCCAGCGGCAGGGCCCGGCAGCTGCCTGTGGCCCTCTGTCCTGAGCGGTTTCCTGGTGTGAGTTCCGGCCCCCTTTGCCACTTGGGCCCAGGCTGGTCAGTTCCCTGGTTTGGTGGGGCACTTCTGCCCGCAGCAATGTTTCTGGATGTACAGGGGAGATTCCCAACCTGTCTAGCACCACCTGGTCCCAGTCCAGCTGGGTTTCTGGGAAGCGTGGCCGTTACTGCCCCCGGCAGCTGGAATCTGTGGGAACCGGCTCAAGTCCTGGCCACCCAGGACCCGGGGTCTAGGGGGCTGCCCTGGCTGTGGCTGGAGGAGGGGCTCCTCTGCACCCTGACAGCCTGCGAGGGCGGGGGTAGGGCCTCCTGGAAGAAGGCAGTGTGGGTGTGGGAAGCTGCCTGCACCTTAGGGGAGCATTCCCTCAAGGGGGAAGGTGGGCCCTTCTGTGTGGAGTTGCCAGAAGGAAGTAGGCAGCCAGTGGCTGCCCACCTTGTCCCTAGGGGCAGTTTCCTGAGGTTGGGGCTAGGGCGGGGCAGAAGCTACAATGGGGAATGTGAGGGAAGTATGATTCCTGGCCAGGGGCAGGGCCTGGTGCGGGGGCATCCAGCCAGGTCCATGGCCACATGGCAAGTGGGGTGAAGCACAGAGGTTTGGGGCTCCCAGAAGTGTAGTGAGCTGCCGAAGAGCCCGATGCCCCCTGCCTGGCTCAGGCCGCACACCATGGATCCCTGTAAGGGTTGGGGGGACCCCAGCCTTGGCCCTGCCATTCCCTCCCTGGCTGCCTGCTCTCACCCCTAATGTCCCCACACCCGAATGGGACACCAGGAGGGCTGCTCCTTACTGTCCCCCTGGTATCCCTCAGGGGGACGCCCTCACCACCAAGTACCAGGTAGATCTGGGCGACGGCTTCAAGGCCATGTACGTGAATCTGACGCTGACTGGGGAGCCCATCCGGCACCGCTACGAGAGTCCGGGGGTCTACCGCGTGTCCGTCAGGGCCGAGAACTCAGCTGGGCAGGACGAGGCCGTGCTGTTTGTGCAGGTCACCTGTGAGTCACCGCGGGGCATGGCGGTGAGGGAGGGGACGGGGCCACAGAGGACGGAGCAGCGGCCACGGCAGGCACCGGGCAGCCCTGAGCCGCCAAGTCCCACTGCCTGACCTTGGTCGCACCTCAGCCCCCCTGCAGGCCCTCTCCCTCGAGGTGGTCCCTGTGGTCGGCGTCCATGAGGAGGTGACCCTGACGGCCTTGCTGCTGCCCCTGAACCCCAACCTCACCGTCTTCTACTGGTGGATTGGCCACAGCCTGCAGGTGCAGCCCTTGGCAACCCTGCCTGTGTCCCCCACAAGACAAGCACATGTTGGCAGAGTTAGGAATGAGGGCTATGGGGAGTCGGGAGGCAAGAGATGGGCCGGCGACAGGCACTGGAGGCCGTTCTTGTCCCGCACTCTCGCCCTGCCTGCCCAGGCGGGCCAGCGGCTGATTTGGTGCCAGCTTGGGGCCCTGGCCTCCTGAGGGTGCCACAGAGCAGACCCTGACTCCGCTCGTGCCCCCGCAGCCCCTCCTCTCCCTGGACAACTCGGTGACGACCCAGTTCGCAACCCCCGGGGACGTGCGTGTGACAGTGCAAGCTGCCTGCGGGGGCTCTGTGCTACAGGCCTCCAGGGTCATCCGTGTGCTGGGTGAGCCCCCCAACCCAGGGCCAGTCACTTGGGGGCAGGGGCACCAGCACCCAAGGGACAAGGCCACTGCTGGGTGAGCCCTCACTGTCAGTGCCCACCTGCCTCCCAGTACCCCCTTGGGATGCAAAGCTTAGCCGGCCACACCGCCTGCCCCCATCACTCCCTAGGGATCCCAGCCATTGGTAGTGGAACCGTTAAGGAGATCCTTTCCCAACCAGAACGGCCACCTGGCCCGCTTGGGTGGCTGCCTTCCCTGCTAGGGCACCCCAGGGGGCAGAGTGGATACCTCGGCTCCCCTGGGATGGGGAGCTGTCACAGGAGGCCCACTGCAGGAAGGGTACCTAGGAGCAGGCAGCCCTCTCCCCCTCCCCTCCCTCAGCATCTTGGCCAGCTCCACCAGGTGGTTTCAGTGTAGGGCCCAGGGCTACCCCCTGCTGGAGGCCAGGCCAGCACAGCCCGAGGCACCCCTGAGCACCCCTTACCCCTGCCTCTGCCCTGTCTCAGATCAGTTCCAGCGTGTGCCCCTGCAGTTTTCCAAGGACCTGGATGCCTACAACCCCAACACACCTGAGTGGAGGGAGGACGTTGGCCTGGTGGTCGCCCGGCTGCTGGCTAAGGTGCCTGTCTAGGCCACTGGCACTGTGCCCAGACCAGTGGGGGTGGGCGAGGTGTCACCAGGCTGAGCTACCCTCTCCCTGCACGCCTCCTCCAGGACCCAGCTTCCATCTCAGCTTTGTCCCTGGGTTTCTCCTCCAGCCAGGAGTGGGAGACAGGGATGAGGCGGACATGGAGCACTTCCAGGAGGGAGGGTGCGGGCGGCCCTGGGTCTGCTGCTGCCCCATGCCTGTAGGGTCAAGGGGTGAGGCTGCATCCTGAAGGGGCTCGCGTGTCCCCTGCCCAGGAGACGGGCATCCCGCAGGAGCTGCTGGTGGCAGTGGTGAAGCCGGGGCTGCCCACCCTGGCCGACCTCTATGTACTTCTGCCCCCGGCCCGGCCCACGAGGAAGAGAAGCCTTACTGGGGACAAGGTGCGGCCTGGCCCAGCTGCGGGCTCTGGGGGCGGGGAGCGGGAGGAGAGCAGAGAGCACTCCCCCCAGGACCTGGGCTGGAGCTGGTCACATGGCCCAGCATGACTACAAGGGCTCCTGGGACAGGGGAGCCAGCCAGCACTGGCCTGCTGGATGGCAGAGGACCAGTAGGACATCTGCTGGGGACAGCCCCAGGAGGGGGCTAGCCACACAACGGCCAGGTGTCCTGGCACCCCTGGGGCAGAGCCTTGCAGTGACCACAGGAGCCAGCAGTTGTGTGGTCAGGGGTGTACTTGAGAAATGGCTGTGTTCTTCCACGTGGGCCCCACATGCAGCTGTAACCTGTGGGGGAGGCTGGGGTCGCCTGCTGACCAGGGAATGAAGGGGCACACGGGTGCCCATGGCTCCCACCTCCAAGGAACCCTCCATGACCCCCTGCATCCCAGTAGTGTCCATGGTGCCTGCCAGGGCTGGGCTCACCCCACATCGCACAGGGAAACTAGCCTGTCCACCCAGGACACCCCCAGTCACCTAACCCCACCCACGACCCCTAGTCCTGCGGACCAGCCCTCAGCCCCGCCCACAGCCCTCAGCTCCCCCTTTGCTTTCAGCGCCTGGCTGCCCTGCAGCAGGTGGTGGCGGCTCAGAAGATCAGCTTCCTGCTGCGCGCGGGGCTGCGCATCCTCGTGGCCCTGAGGGACACGGACGCAGGTGAGGGGGCGGCGGCGTGCCTCCAAGGTCTGGCGCATCAGCGTGGTACCCTCTTACCCCATCCTGGTGCGCACAGGCCACTAGCACAGGCCTCCCTTGCTCTCCTCCGGAGACACCACTGGCCGAGCCGGGCCACGCGGTTCTGCCTGTCCTGGCCCCCTCACGGCTGCTCACTTGCAGGTGCACAGAGGCTGGGTGGTGGCGGGGGCTACTGGGCCGCCGTGGTTCTGTTCGTGGCCGGGCTCTTTGCAACAGCTGCCTTCGTCCTCTACAAGTTCAAAAGGCAAGGCTGCCCTGGGAACCTAGGGGGTGAGCGGGCCTCCCAGGGCACACCATGTCTAATCAAATCCCCACACCCTCACACTGTGTGACACGTGGGGGGTCCCTCCACCTTGCATTTCCCCCAAACCCATGGAGAACTCTAGCATACCCTTAGCTAGCAGGGGGCACTGTGTAGAGCCCCTGCCTCCTGCCTGTACAGTGGGTGTGCACAGCTGGGCCCCCGGCTGCAGCCCCTTCTATGCCTTGGATTGGAATGACGGCTGGCTGGGGCTGGAGGGTACACACTCCCGGGACAGGTGAAGAGGGCTCAGGGAGGAGGAGGTAGGGAGAGGCTGTGCCGAGCCTACACGGGGCAGGGTCCTCCCCAGGCCCAGCGCCCCCCAGCCCAGCAGTCCCCACCTGCCCCTAGGAAACGGCCGGGCCGGACCGTGTACGCCCAGATGCACAACGAGAAGGAGCAGGAGATGACGAGCCCCGTAAGCCACGGCGAGGACGCCCACGGCGCTGGCCAGGGTGAGTGCTGGCTGCCCGCACCCTGCCCCAGGCAGTGCTCGCTGCCAGACACCTCGGCCCGAGGCACAGGTGGATGGAGACACAGCCAGTGAGACGAAAGCCGTGCTGGCTTCTAACCCAGCCTCAGAGCTACCTACCCCGACTGTCGGCGCCACAGGAAGGCCCAGCCAGGGAGAAAGCCTCCTGGCCTGGGCAGCTGGAGACCAAGCACCTCCCAGGCAGGCAGGCCTCCACTGGGGCCCTCACACAGGTTCTCTGTTGCCCACTGGCCATGAAGAGTTGGTCTAAGCATGGAGATGGCACCATGTCCTGGGTGCTCCTTATGGCTCCTACCTGTCGCAGGTGTTAGTGGCTTCAGAAGGTCCCCCAGCCCTGTCCCGAGGCCCTCTGTGCCCAGGCTGCGGGTGCCTCACAGGGAAGCTGGGGCAAGGCAGGCCATACCCACTTGTGTCCATTTCACAGATGAGCAAGCTGAGAGCTAGAGCACCCCCCACCACGTTAAGACGGTCAGCTCAGCCTCCACCTGACCCACCAGGCCCACCAGAGGCCCCTAGACTGGGGGAGAGGCAATGCTGTTGGCCCAGACCCCAGGGGTGCTCTCAGGCTGGCCTCCAGGGTGCCACCACAGGACCCTCGGCCAGGCCTCCCAGGCCATCGGGGTCCTGCTTTTTGCACCCAAGACAGAGCAGCAGGGCGCGGGTCCCTCGGCCCATTTCCCTGTTATGTAACCAGCCCCACACTTCCTCTCTCCTGCTCCCCCATCCATGTCATGCCCTGCAGTGCCCAGCGCCAGAAGGGGGCCTGGCCTCAGTCCCTCGCGCACCCCCCTGCTGCCACTGCCAGGGGGCAGCCCCCATGCAGGTCAGTGGGTGCAGCCTCACCTCGGTTGGCTGCTCTGTTCCGCACACTGTGGCACCCACCTGGGACTCCTGGAGCCCCCCAGCACCACCTCTACCCACCCCCACCACCGCCTGAGCCCACCACCTATGCCCGTGCACAGTGCACAGCCCACCACTCTGCTGGCCCCAGTGGCTGGGCCTGGGCTCAGGCCATGTCTCTGTTTCCTAGGCAACCACTCGGGGGTGGTCCTGAGCATCAACCCCCACGAGCGGCGCAGCTACCTGGTTAGTTGAGGGTGCCTTCCAAGCCCCGCCACCAGCCAACCCCCCTATGAGACGGCCGGCGGGACCTGCAACAAGGCTGCCGTCACCCCGGGATAGACTCATCTTCCAGGCCATGGGCCTCCCGCGGAACACTGCCCCTGGACCCCGCACACACTGGCCAGGCTGCAGAGCCTGGGGTACACCCCTGCCTGCAGCTCCAGACACTTGGCAGCAGGTGGACGTGGGCTCCTCTAGGAGGTACCCATGGGAAGGCAGCCAGCAGGGCGAAGGAGCGGCCCAGCCAGCAGTCCCCTAGCCCCGCAGAGCGGCCATCCCGTGCCAGGAAGGCAAAAGGCAAACAGACCGGGTGCTGTGGCCTCTGGTCTGCCCCCCACGCCAGCAGGGGGCTGAGACCACAGGGACTAGGGAGGCCTTTCCCCTGGGAGGGGGGTGTTCCCACTGCTCCCCTACTGGCCCCCGCCCCGCCCACGGACAGGGGGACATGGGCTGGCTCCATCTCGGCTCAGCAAGTCCACAGCCAGCGGGGTCTTCCCGTAGCTCTCTGGCTCCTGGTGTTTTATGTCATTTCTGTGTGGGCGGGGGCACAGCCTCATGCAACCCCAGCAGAGACACGATGCACCAGGGCTGCGTGCAGACCCAGCGTGGCACCTAACACCCGAGGGGCGCTTTCGTACTCTCCTTTTTAAAGATCAATAAATCCGTTGTGATGCTTTTAACAGGTTACCAAGTGTGATGGCTCTCACCTTGTCATGTTTCCCTACACGGGTACTCGTGGGGTCCCAAGGCGCCCAGAATTGTCCAAGGGCTGACCCACTCACACACCTGTCCTGGGCTCTTCCACCCCACCCCGCCTGTTGAGACCCCGTGGGGAGTTCGGCAACCTGTTGGTGACACAGCACAGACCCAGGAGGGTGGCACGCCAAGGCTGAGACGCCGCAGGTCACAGGGGTGGGGGGCAGAGAGGACAATGGCTGCCCTCGCCAGTGACAAGCTGGCCATCTCCACAAGGCCGCAGAGACAGAGCGCATGCATCTGTGTCCTGGGGCGCCGGGGTCAGCCCCATTTCCTGGCCACCCGCTGGCGAGAAGGGCACCAGGCTGAAGGACACTGGGGCGGGAAGAAGCAAGTGGGACGCTTCTGCCAAGGGCCTGATGTGGCTGGGGAGAGCGCTGACCTGCCCACCGTCTGCCAAAGGCTGGGGGCACGTGGGGACCTCCACAATTTTCGCGGGGCGTTTTGCTGGGAGCCTGTGGCCTCCCAGGCGCTGCTGGGCACCCCCAACACCAGAGCTCCAGCCCCACACCACCCTTCTGGTCCGGACGTCCTGAGGCCACTGCTCCCCTCCAGGGAGCTCAGAGCTGCCTGGGCCATTCCCCCAGCCCTGGGTGGGGGGCACCCAGAGGAGCTCGTGGCAGCTGTGGTCAGGCCCTGGAGAGGGGTGTACAGCTCAGTGAGAGGCCACCAGGCAGGTGCACAGGACAGGGCAGGCGCCGTTGGAGTGAGGAACCCTGCACAGCACCCCGGGATCAGGAGTGCCAATGGAAACAGCTGGGAGCCAGCGAGAGGGACTCCAGCCAGCCAGGGAATGCACAGCTGGACTGGCAGCCAGGCCAGGATCATAGAGGAAGACCCTCGGCACATGGAGAGCTGAGCCTTCCTGGAGCGTGGGAGAGGAGCAGGCTGGCAGGTGGGGGGAGTGCTTCAGCAGGGCTGCCTTAGCAGGGACAGGGGCCAGTGACCTGCACATGGATAGCACAGTCAGCTGTAATCTCAAGAGCATGTGGGTGTGGAAACCCTTTAGAAGAACTGAGGGGCTGGCACTGGGGGGCCATCCTGTATGGGCACCGGTTCTAATCCTGGCAGCTCCACTTCCCACCCAGCTCCCTGCCTGTGGCCTGGGAAAGCAGTCGAGGACACCCCAGAGCCTTGGGACCCTGCACCCGTGTGGGAGACCTGGAGGAGCTCCTGGCTTCGGATCAGCTCAGTGTCAGACATTGTGGCGGCCACTGGGGAGTGAACCAGCAGGTGGAAGATCTCTTTTTGTAACTGTGCCTTTCAAATTAAAAACAAAAACAAAAACAAAAACAAAAAACACTCAACCATCTCATCTGATTCAGAGACCACATTTAATGATGCCCAGCATCCGTCCACACAGCAATCCTGGAGGGCCAGTGACCGAGGGGACACAACACCCACTGCAGGTGGTGTCAAGAGCTGCGCCTAGGGAGTCAGGCTGGGGTGGGGATGCTCACCCGCCACCCTCATCCCATGTGGCACTGGAAGTTCTGGCTGGAGCAGCAAGCAGGAGCAAGAGGCTCCGGGTCACGGCCGGTGTGAGCAGAGATGGGGATGCACTTGTGGGGGGACTGAGGGTGGGCCCTGGGAAGGAACGGGGGGGACTGGCACACTTTCAGTCACGCTGCACAGCATGCAGAATGGCAGCATTTTAGAGATCTTCTGTCTGCGGGCTCACGCCTCAATGACCACAACAGTTGGAGGTGGGCCACAACAGTCGGGAGCTCTTTCGGGTCTCACGCGGGTGCAGGGTCCCAAGGCTTTGGGCTGCCCTCGACTGCTTCCCCAGGCCTCAGCAGGGGGCTGGACGGGAAGTGGGCACCGGGATGTGAACTGGCCCCACATGACAGCCCTGATCAGCAGCACTCTATCGACCCATAGTGAGTCCAGTGACCAAGAAACCGTCAGTACTCACAAAAGCGACCAGTCAGACATTGGGATACACATTGCTAAGGATGGGAAAGCCCCCACGCAGAGAAATGACAAAACATCAATTAGAGGAATTGAAGATGACACCCCCAAAGGGAAGCCTTCCTGTATTCATGGAGTGAAAGAAAATTAACAGGACAGTCCTGCACAGCTTCCAACAACATGCCCATGAACCAGGCCCAGTGCATGGCATAGCACATTAACCTTCTCCCTGTCGCGCCAGCATCCCAAATGGCACCAGTTCAAGTCCTGGCTGCTCTACTTCCCGATCCAGCTCCTAAAAGTGTCTGAAAAAGTAGCAGAGAACGACCCAGGTGCTTGGGCCCCTCCACCCATGGAGGAGCCCCTGAGAAGCCCCTGGGTCCTGGCTCCAGGTCAGCTCAGCTCCAGCCACTGTGGCCATTCGGGGAATGAAGCAGCAGATACAGCCCTGGGGCAACGGATAGAGAGCTGAGAACCAGAGCCATGTGCCTGCCACTGGCCGACCCCAGTGCGACACGGCAGCACACCCCAAAGCCAGCCACAGTCCCTGCCACAAAGGGCATGGGGGAGGCTGGACGCCCACACGCAGAGACCCACAGCCCTCACGCAACCCCTGCAACAGCTCCCCTCTCCACACTACCCCCAGGAGGCTGTGAGCATGGAGACCGTGACCATCCCAGGGGAAGGCGTTGGGAAGTGTGCTGGCAGTGGAAAATGTGTGCTTGGAGAAGAGTCTGTGGACAGTGAGCAGCCAATGAAACAAATGGGGTCTCATCAGACTTGGCAAAGAAGCTGCCAGCGCTGAAGACACAACCGGCCAAGGGGGAGAAAACATCTGCAGACTCCTCAGGGGACACGAGCCGACGTTTGGGAAGCACAAGGAGCCCGACGGTGCCGTCATGGGGGCGCCAGCAGCCGCCTCAGCACGTCAGACCCGCCCAGGAGTGCTGGGCACCAGCGAATGCGTGTCCAGCCCCAAGAGGGTGGCCAGCTGGTGAGGTCATGATCAGAGCTGTCGCAGTGTGCCATGGGCAGCAGTGGAGAACTGGAGATGGGACCAGCATGCATCGGACCCACCGTGGGAGCAGATGAGCTCTGTGGGGTGGGGGAGGAGCCGCACAGTGCCCCCCACCATCAGCTGGAGATCGCAGGGCCTCGCTGCCCAGTGTGGACCCCAGCCCAGACCCAGAGGCGACCGTGACGATTGACAGCCACCATAGCTGTCACTGTCTCCAGCATGCCACAGCTCTCCTGCCCGTGCTGTCTTGTCATACTGCGACATTCCTGCTGGAGGGCTCGAGACAGCAGGCCCCCAGGGCACAGACCCCTCTCTACCCCGCCCTCCCCCCGGGCATGCAGTGACCTGGCTCAGGTCTGGGCATTGGTGAGAGCCCTCAGTTTGCTCCCCTTTGCCCAGCTCCATGTAGTCACGGGAGGCCATGCCCTCGGATCCCCACCAGGCCCCCACTGTGATGGCTGCCAGGACCTCGCCACATGCACACCCACCCTCTACCCTGGGCTTCAGGGCAGCCACCCTCCTGGTCCCTCTCCCCACATGACTCTGGGACACAGCAGCCAGTCCTGGATTTGGGAGCACTCGTCCTCCAGCCAACTCTTCCAAGGCCTCCTCTGCCACAGAGCCTGAATCTATGCCTGCCGCGGCCAGGCACCAGCTCACCACCCAATTCCAGGACGTGCAGCCCCAGCACCCTGGGTCCCAGAGGGCTCCCCAGGCAGTTCCCAGACCAGGGAGCAGGCTGGGCAGGAGGGAAGGCGTCATTCTACCAGGGAAGGCTGGCGGCAGGCTTGCCCCCTGCCCCTAAGGTGACCTGGGCACTTCACAGGCTGGATGGAGGTCCCTATGACCCCATGCTGAGGGCCAGTGCCCTGAGAAGCTGGTCTGGGAAGACCCTCACAGCGCACCCCTCCCCCCAGGGCTCCCATGGGTAGAGAAGCCACACTGCAGGCCATGCCTGAGCCCACAGGGCGCACTCAGGACGCACAGGTGTGTAGTGCTCCTGGGAGTGCAGTGGGGGCGGACTGGAGAAAGCCAGGGAAGCCTGGCCTGGCAACTGCCTGGGTGGACAGCAGCAGGGCACACTCCGGGCCCTGCACCAGCAGCCAACGCCTGCACCTGTGGGCCCCAGCCAAGGCTAACATCTGGGCACCCAAGGCCGGCTCCCTGTTGGGCAGTCAGGGCTGAAACACTGTGCAGGTCTCAGCCCTGCCCCGCAGTGGCTCTCATCCCACTGAGATCCAGCAAGTCCCCCCAGAAGCACCGCACATCTAGCCCCCAGGGATGGAAGTCCCGTGTCCTCACGTGTCACCCTGACCCGCCACTGGCCCGCGAGGGAGCCTGGCTGGCCCTGGGCCAGGGGGCTGCAGGGTATCTACTCATCGCTAGTTGGGAGCGGCAGTGAGGCTAACCCCAGGGAGACAGGAAACAGGGGACACTTCAAAGACAACTTATCACTCACAGTTCGTGGGCAGCGGGAGCCAGAGGGCTGGAGAAACAGGAGGCACCCTAGCTGGTGAGGGTGGAGCAGGCTCAGCTACAGGCCACTCCCGAGCTGGCCTCGTGGCTGCCCCGTGAGGGTGGAGCAGGCTCAGCTACAGGCCACTCCCGAGCCGGCCTCATGGCTGCCCCGTGAGGGTGGAGCAGGCTCAGCTGCAGGCCACTCCCGAGCCAGCCTCGTGGCTTCCCCTGTGAGGTTCAGCTACAGGCCACTCCCGAGCCGGCCTTGTGGCTGCCCCAGGTGAGGTTCAGCTACAGGCCACTCCCGAGCCGGCCTCGTGGCTGCCCCGTGAGGGTGGAGCAGGCTCAGCTGCAGGCCATGACCGAGCCGTGGTGCTGACTCAGGACGCCCAGCTGTGGGCAGTTGGGGGAACTGCCTGGGCTGTGCCACTGGGGAGCCTTGAGATGCGGGACACCTCCAAAGTCAGCAAGGCCTGCTGGGAGCCTGGGGCAGCCTTGCCAGGAGCCTCCCGGGAGGAAGAGGCCAGCTCAGCTGTGTGGGATCCTCCAGCCCAGGGCACAGCCCCGGAAAGTACCCCCGGACCCCCTCAACCCTGCTTCCCGCCTGCCACTCGATCCAGCCCCTTCCGGGAGGAGCGTGCTGTCAGCAGCACCACAGAGTTGCTGGGGTTCCCCTGTGAAATTCAGGGGTCAGACATCAGCTGCCGACTTCCCAGCCGCCCGTCCCACAGCTGGCCCTGATCGGGCGTGGTTGTCTTGCTCGATGAGTGGACCTGAGTACTCCACGGGGTTTTACAAAGTGAGCCTGAGGAGCCAGCGCTGTGCTGTAGAGGATAAGCTGCCATCTGTGGTGTTAGCCACACAGGTACTAGTTCAAGTCCCAGCTGCTCCATTTCCCATTCTGTCTCCTGCTATAGCCCGGGAAAGCAGCAGAGGAAGGCCTGAGTCCCTGGGCTCTGGCTTTGGCCTGGCCTGGTCATGGTGGCCACTTGGGCAGTGACCCAGCATATGGAAGCGCTCTCTCCTGCCCTGTGTCTCTGCTTTTCCGATAAATACATCTTTAAAAGTCAGTCCAGCAAGGGTGGGTGCTCTTAGGTCTTCTGCGGCATCTCAGAAGGAGGGGCAGCCAGCAGGCAGTGTGCCCTACTCGGGCTCTGGGACAGCACCTGCTAGCCTGGTCTTAGCAGGGGGTGGGGCAGTCCTTGGTCCGGGCTCCGCCTACCAGCCAGTGAACCAATTAATAGTCCTTAACACTGACTGCCCAGCCCCTAGGGTACCCCACACTTCCTAGATACTGTATTTATTATCCGTGAGAGGCCAGCCATGCTCCCCCAGGTCCCCCAAGCACTCTCAGGAAAGCAGAGCCACTGAGGGTCACTCGACCGTAGATGGGCAGCAGATAGCATGCCAATGGAGCACTGCAGAGCCGTGGGTCCCCTGGGGCTCAGCCCTGGCCTCCTGGGCTCACATGCTGACCTCCTGACCCGGCCCAGCTCAACCTCAACCTCAGGTCCTAGCCTTGGGGCTGAGGTGCTGACTGTGCAAGCTCCCAGATCACCTGGCCCCCGGTAGTGCCGGGGGAAGGTGAGTGCTTGGGGGCTCCCTTCTCTGCACACAGATGCATAGTCTGGCCTAGAGGTTAGGACACCAGACAGCCCCTGTTCCCTTGTAGGAGTCCTGAAGGCAAGGCCCAACTCCTGACTCCAGCCCGGAGGTGGTACTGACAGCTCCAGCCACTGACCCTCCATACCCACGTGGGGGCCTCCAGCTGGTGCAGAAGCAGCACACAGTCCCCTAAACCTGCTAGACCTGCACACATCTGTGCTGAAAGGCACGCATGGGCCCGTCCAACATCCTGGTCCTGCCACCTGCCACCTGCCACATGACCAGCACTCCACCCTGGGATGGGCTTTGGGAGCAGGGGCAGCTGCCTGGGGCCCACCCTGTTCCCATCAGTCAGACACACAGGCCTCACTGGGAGAGTACGAGTTTATTAGCAATACACAGTGGGTTGCGCCACAGGGCGCCTGTCTGTGGCTTCGGCCGGGTAGCACAGTAGAAAAGGTGGTTAGTAAAAGCAGGAGCTCCAAGTGAGGCCACTACAAAATGGGGCAGATGGACTGAAAACTAGCATGTGTTCATTGCATGGTTCTTCTCATAAAATTTTTGGCTTAGGAATAAATACATTGAGAAACACAGTGAAAATCTATTTACAGTCATTCAACACGGGCACTACCAACATATTCAATTAAAAATCTGTCCTGTTTCTTTGTTTCAAAGAATTTTAAATATGATTTTAGTTTTTTTCTAAAATATAATAAGGAAATAATTACATTCTTAATATGCAAACATCTTACAACCCATAGCCACGGTCGTTAATGCTGTGTATCTGTAATTAGCGGTGCAAAAGCCGCAGCACCTTCCTTGCTGCAGCTTGGGTCGCCTTTGGTCCCTAAGGCGCGGCCTGCATCCTCTGCCAGCTCTCCCCCAGGGCAACAGCTCCCCACACGGGCAGGGGAGCCCCCACTGCCTCAGCCCGCATGCCTCCGGGGCTGAGCTGGGTGTGGGAAATTTAGCTCATTTCACAGTATGAACCCCGCCAGTGGTGGGGGCAAGCATGAGGAGTAACAGGACCCCAAAACTGAAGTACCCTCTTTGGAACATAAATCCGAAATGACGGTTCTGTATGAATTCAGGAAAATACACACAAACAGGAAGGCGACACTGCATCCCTGGAGTGTGGCTGGCACCTATGAATGCTGGCTGGAGAGGGGGCAGCTGTGTGCACCAGCTGTGTGGAGTCAGGCCACACCCAGAGGCTGCCAGACCTGGGTGGGCTCCCCCGCCCCCCCAGAGAGGTGTGACCAGAGTAGACACCGTCTGAGAAAGCAGGGACCATAACCACAAGGGTGTGTTCAGCCCACAGGACCCATGCATGGGGGCCTGAAGGGACATCTAGCAGAGCCAGAGCTCTGCCCTGCAGTGGCCCTCTGTGCCCAGACAACATCTGGGGCATTGGCAGCCTGCTGGACAGGTCTGCTTATGCGGAACCAGCTAGAACATGGCGACAAGAGCGGGGGCAGGCGGTGCTGGGCACCACCACAGGGCACACCCTGGGGCGGGGGGGCAGCACAGGTCACAGGTTTGATTGGACAGTGGTCCCTGGGCAGCAGTGTGGCCAGCCCTTGCTCATCTGCATGGCCCAGCTCTGACCCCTGGCATGCTGGCAGACCCATGGCTGCTACCTTGCAGTGGGGCTGTGGGCTTCCTGGTGTAGGCAGAGCTGAGCGCCTGCCCGCTGTGGGCAGAGGGGGATGAGCAAGGGCCACGCTTGAGCCCAGGCCGGGGCCTGGGGGGCGACTTTGGCCTCAGAGACCACATTAGCACTAGCTGCCTGCCCCCTCGTGCCAGGTCAGCATACTGTTAGCAGTGGCCAGGCCCTGTGCCCTCACGGAGCCAGCTGTGCCCATGACTCCCAAGCCTGGGGCCCCTCTTCCTGGGGTGGGCGGGATCCGGGCGGGCGAGAACAAGAGCACCGGGGGTGCCCGACAAGGCGGCTCTGTGAGGCGAACTGTACAGACATAAATTAGACACTATTTACTCCACATGTACAAATAAATAACTTATTTGGAAGCAAGCGCTGGGGGTGAGGCTCTGACCCAATCTAAGCGTGCCCGGGGGTGGCCCCAGGGTGTGGCAGTCACAGTGCGCAGGTGCTGCACGTTAGACCTGTGGCGTGGAGCACGGATCTGTCAGCTGTCTCCTCACTAAGGCTCAGGCTGGAAAAGCAGCTACAGCCCCAGGGCCTCACACACACACCAAGTGGCATGCTGCAGCCACGAAGCACCTGAGGTGCTGCTGGCACTCTGCCTACCAGCTCAGCGGTGCCCACTGAGCAGGGCTGAGGCCGAGTTCAGTCTAGCCCTTTGCCTTGCTTCCTTCAGTTGCAGCTGAAAGCTGGCATGGGCTCATGGGTAAAGCAGCCTGTCCATCAGAATGACTGAAGCCCTCATCCCATAGCCTGGACGCAGGTGGCAGGGTCCACAGCAGCTCCAGCTGTCTTCTCTTTCTAGAACGTGGCTGCCCTGTGCCTTCAAGTGATGTACAAGTGCCAAGGAAGGCGTCTGCCTGCCCACCGAGCTGGGTTCCCTGCCGGGACTCCTGTAGCCACGCTCCATGGCAGCTCCTGTCCGGACACAGGGCCTCTGCCCTGCCCGTGCCTGTCGTCATGGCTGGAAGGCACGCAGGAGCACCGAGCCTCCTGCCAGTGCTAAGCTCGTGCTGGGTGGTGGCAAGCACACTGCCAAGTGTGCTTACAGCACGTGTAACAGCTGCACGCTTTGAGCAGAGTCCACTGCCTACACTGGGACTGGCCCCCGGTCTGCAGGGGCTTCCAGCAGCGGCCACTCTGACCCTGTCCCTCGCCAGGACTGCGAGACCCTGAGGGTCCCTCTGGAGCCTGACACGGGAGGGGTAGAAGCCAGCCCCACCCTCAGAAGTTTCCTCTTCCTGCTCAAGCAGCTGGACTCTCCAAGAGGCATGGCACAGAAGGCGGGCAACAGGACAGACCCTGAGGCTGCCCCTGACCCTCTCTACTCGGTCGGTGGGTGGTCAGCGTTAGGCTAGGGTGGGGAGAGGGGCTCCCAGAGGCTCCGCCCCCCAGGAGCTGGAAAGCGCTCACCTGCAGCAGGACGCAGGGAGGGGCTGGGGAGGGTGCGCTCTGCTGCCCTGTGGAGGCAGCGTGGAGGGCTCACAGAGGACAGACAAAAAAGCTTCAAGTAGGTTACAACAGAATGGCAGCTTCTCACATTCTGAAGACAAAGCATTTGCCGGAAAGGAAAAGCGTGGGCAGGCAGCTTAGGTTCCACAGCACCTTCCTGGCCTTCCCGCTGGCTGGGGGCCAGGCGGCCACAGGCACATGGCTCAGGGCCTGGCAGGAGACCCAGGCTGCATGGTGGTCGCTGACTGCTCACAGCCATGGCGGCTGGGGGGGCAGCCAGGCCCTGCTCTGCCAGGGCTCACCCCAGCTTCTGTCCGCGCTCATGAAGCCGCCCTCTCGGGCCGGGCTGGGCTTGGTAAGAGCAAGTCAACTGGCTACCAAGACAGCGGTACCGAGACAAGTCAACGGCTGCCAAGGCAGCGGGCTGCCGGCTGCAGGGCATCTCTTCCTGTTCACCTTTTTTGTATATATGTATTTTTTCTCTCACAAATAGAGCTGGCGACCAAAGTCTTACCAGTAAACTTTTTAAAGGGCACCATCACACAGGAGCGAGAGTCCGTGTGGGCCAGGGCCCGGCAGTTGGCATCAGGACGCAGTCACATGGCTGTTCGTGCGTCCTGCCGTAGGTCATGCTGGTGCAGTTTCCCGCAGTGGTGCGGACGAGGGGCCGGGTGGCCAGGCTCTACCTGGGGCCCCTGAGGGCTGGCCTCCGCTTAGGTTCCGTTCTTCAGTTCCCATTCCTAGAGGGGAGGGAAAAGTGTGAGTGCACGTGGCCTAGGCCAGCCACACGGCTCCTACAGGCAGCTGCCTGATACGGCAGACCCACTTCTGGCACACAACAGAGAGGCTGGAAGCAGCCACCCAGTGTGACTTATCTGTGTCCCCCATGCCCAGCGGCCAGGGACAGGCATAGCCTCGGGTCTACGGGCAGGCAGCCAGGTCAACAGAAAGGGGCCTGTGCCCCAAATAGCCTCCTGGCCAGAGGTGGGGGAGCCCAGGTCTGCTGCCCCAGGGTGAGCCCTCAGACCGCACACTCTCCCCAGGACACACACCTGTGTGAGGGCCCTGGCAGCTACCCAGAGAGATAGCAGATGAGTGGCGGGATGCTGTGAAGTAACAGGGAGATGCTTACTCCACTGGACTGCACACCCCAGAACAGCTACAAGGCCAAGTTCATGTCACCTTCATTTTACCACAAAAAAAGCATTAAAATGTGTGTGTGTGTGTGTGTGTGTGTGTGTGTGTGTGTGTGTGCGCGCGCTCAGGCTGGCACTGTGGCACACCAGGTAAAGCCACCAACTGTGACACCAACATTCCACACTGGGTACTGGTTTGTGTCCCAGCTGCTCCACTTTCTGCTAACGTGCCTGAGAAAGCAGTGAAGCATGGCTCAAGTGTTTGGGTTCCTGCACGAAAGTGGGAAACGTGGATGAAAGTCCTGGCTCTGCAGCTATTGGGGAGTGAACCAGTATGTGGAAGAGCTCCCTTTTGCTAATTCATGGGTGCCGAAGTGAGCCAGCCTCTCCGTGGGGCTGCTCAGCCCTAGGTCTGAGTGCTGATTGGGTGGCTGTGGGGACACAAGAAACCGACCGCCCGAGTGGCACGGGCAAAGGCCAGATACCAGCCCTACCCAGCCTCACTCGAGAGCAGCTGGCAAGGTGAGGAGAACATGGACGCAGGCTCACATTGTCTGGGGACAAAGCTCTCACCCCATGCTCTCTCACCCACACCTGGCTCCCTCCAGCTGGCCCTGGGCATGTGGGCACCACCCAGCTGTGTGGCATATTCTGTGCTTTTCCCAGCAGTGGGTGAGACCCAGAAGCAGCCTCCTGGGAGGGACTAGGTGTGGACGCTGCCGAACACGCCCAGTAACAGCTGGGTGAAGCAGGCATGCCTCCCAGCACAGGTCGCATTGATGGCGGGCTTGTAAGGATGCTGCTGTACCCAGGGTCACAAGGCTGTGTGGCTGTCCCCACCTCCAGCAGGGCCCCTGGTACAACCTCAGAGGTTGTGACACTGCACCAGACACTCTGCTGGGCACCTGGTTCGATTCCTGCCCTTGGGAAACATGGAAGGGCCCAGGACTCAGGTGTGTCTGCTGCCCACGGGGGGCAGGATAGAGCCCTCCACACCAGGCCTGGGCAGCCCCACCCTGGGGCCCCTGCAGAGGGGCCAGCGGACAGGCTCGCCCATAAAGGAAGAGGTAGGGGTGATGATGAGGATATTGATAAAAGGCTCTGCACTGGAAGGTGCTATGGCAGTGAGAAGTACTTCCTGAGCATGCCCTGGCCTTTGGGCAGGCACACCCCTCTGTCGGGGCGGAGCTGCTCTGGACCCTCCTGTCCAACCTGAGACTGGTCCTGGAACAGGTTCCCAAGCTGTCGGAGGACTGGGACAGGGCAGGGGTCACGGTGAGAGAGGCAGCGCCTGAGACCGGGCCCAGAGCCGCCTACTGGGTGGCCAGGGGTCCGTCCCAGGCTCCTGGCAGTGTGGATCTGGGCACTGAGCACCATGAGTGGCCAGTCTCAGGACAAGACTGGGAGAGAGCGTGGAAGGTCAGGGAGCCACACGGCACGCCAAGGTGCATGCTGGGGCCACAGGGGCGGAGCCAGGGCCACAGGAAAACTGACTTCTCTTTTGGAAGGAATCACAGCACCCTAATGAAGCCTTGAGCAGGGGTCAGCCGGCCCGCCTCAACTCCAGAAGACGCCATGTGTGTGGCCTGCCTGTTCCAGACACTAACTGGAGCCCCTAAGGCAGGTGCAGGCTTCGCCGTTCCCAGTGGGGGCACATGAGCAGCAAGGGCTGGGGGTTGGCCACTTGGCCCACTGCAGTGCAGCATGGTAGTGGCGCAGAGACCATGTGCCCCTCCTTGTGTGCAAGGAGGTGCCCCCGTGCCAGGCTCTCACCTTGGCCTTGCGTAGCACATGCCCACGGCAGGGGGAGCTGCCGGCGGCTGGCTGGCTCTTCTTCAGGATGGCTGCGCTGTTGACGGGCAGGGGGCCCTCGGCGTCACTTGTGTCGCAGCTGGAGATGGGCGAGTTTTCCAGCGTCCGGGGCCGCAACACTGGAGACTGCAGAGGGAGACAGAGATGGGAGCTGTGTGAACCAGGGAGGCCACGTGTGCCCTCCAGCCACAAACTGTCCAACAAGACACAGGCTTGGAAGTGGGAGAGGACAACAAGAACAGGATGATCTGAGGAATGGGGCTGGCCCAGTAAGCCCATGAAGCCCCACCTCACACCAGGGACCTGGGAGCCCACAGCTGTCCCAGCAGGGCCACCCTGGTGTGGAGCTGAGAGGGTAGGACTCAGGTCCATGTCTTCTCCCCACTCTGTCCCTCTGTATCCACCACGCCAGTTTCCTGGGAGTTGCCCCAGGGGTCACTGTTCCTGGGGACTGGGCACAAGCATGTGGACCGAGGCTCAGCCCTGTAAAAGCGCAGACCCTGCCGACACGGTTTCTGGAAGGCTCAGCATGGAGCGACATGTCCCCAGCGCCACCCTCGATATACTTCGGGCCTGTCATCCCAACCTGGGAGCCAGGGTCCCCCAAGTTGCAGCTCTGCCAGCGTCCTTATTCTTGCTGCATCCCCACCCCGCCCACTGACGTCTGACACACGGGTGTGCTGTTTGCTCCTTCGGCAGGCAGCACCCTCCCTGGGTGCACAGGTGTGGCACGCAGAAGGGTTCCTAGGAATGGGCATGGCACAATAGTGACATGAGCTCCAAGTGGCACTAACAGGCAGGTAGTCATGAGTCTACTCGGGGGCGAATGAGCACTACACATGTAGTGGACCGCACAGCTGTGGGTGTGTCAAGTCCACGCAGGACATGGAAGCACGGGACCCGGCCCACACCAGGGCTGCCCTCCTGAGCCCCACTGTGCAGTGGCCCTGGGCCTGGGCACAAGGCTGCCAGGTGTTGCTGTCTTCTGATGCGAGGGCGCTGGCTGCTGCGGCGTGACAGAGACTAGGGCTTGTGGGGAGGGAGAATGAAGCGATGGGGACAGTGTGGTGGGACAGTGTTGAGGTGGGGGCGTCACGGGAACCTGTCCACCTTGCCTGTGTGCCCAGCCAAATGCTGGAGCTGGGCGGGCGTATGTGTGTGAGTGTGCATGTTACATGTGCACACGTGGATCCTGTGCATGTTTGTGTGTGCACACATGCTTGTGTGTGTATCTATGCTCGTGTGCATGGCGTCCGTGCACATGTGTGTGCATCTGTGTGCACATGGGTACACACTGTGTGTGTGTGGTACTGGTAGGACCACCCAGGCTGGCATCCACTGGCAGTGTGCACAGGAGCTGAGGAAGGAGCACCTGGGGTGAGAGCAGGGCGCACCGTCGGCGGCACGCTCGCCTCCCCAGCCGCGGTGTCTCATCTGTAAGATGGAAACAGCGTCACCTGGCTCCCGAGCCAGCAAGGGTCCACGGCCCCGTGCAGGACAAAGCAACAGAGTGACCTAGTCACGGGGACACGTGCCTCCTTCACTCTCGGTCCCAGCACCGGCCACCTGTACAGACTTGTTGCCTGGAATTGAATCTCACATGGGACCAGCCCGCAGCCAATCAGGACTCAAGGGTAGAAGACCGGGCTCTGGCATCAGATTCCAGGAGCAGCCAGAAAGGCCTCAATGGGTCCTTGAACCTCAAGATGTCAGTGAAAAAAAGCAAGAAGGGCCAGCAGCCGGCTGGCGCAGCTGACGGAAGCTGTGGCCGGAGCGTGAGGGTGAGCGCCCCTGAGGAAGCCAGGGCAAGCTCCCAGTCTCACCCGGGGCCACGGGGTCTGGGCCGGCGCACAGGACGCCTACCTGCGGGCTGGACGTCCCCGACCGGGGCTCGATGGCCAGCCCGAGCGTCACGCCGCCAGCCAGGGCCTTCCGCAGGCTCTCCTTGAGCTCGGTCAGCTCCAGCTCCAGCTCCACGCGCTCCGCCTCCTTCTGCTTGCACTCCTCCTCCAGCTTCTTCAGCTTCTCCTCCAGGACCACCTGCGTCTTCCTGCCTGAGACGTGGAGACAAGCACTGCCTCATTGGTCCTCGGAGTACTTGTGCCTCCCCGGGGGCCTAAAGCCCTGCGTGCTGGGCGCCCGGAAGCGCCTTCCCACAGCTGAAGTGGCAGCCCTCACAGGGCCAGAGTTCTTCTCTACCCGCTTCCCTGAGCCTGAGAGGACACAGGCAGGACACAGGGTCACAACCTCACAGGCTCAAGGTGTTCCCGAACTTGAACTACGACTTCAGAAGGCATCACAGATCCTCAGTTCTGACTGCCCTGGCAGTTGCTCCTCAGTCACCTCACCACCCCTGGGATCAGACGGTGGCTGAACCTACGTTGCACAGGACACCACACTTCTCTAGGCCACGCCTGCTCTGTGCTGTACACAGCGGGCAGGTGAGCACACCATGTGAGGCGAGGGCCAGTGCACAGGGCCCAAAGCTCCGTGGTCCTTCTTCGGCTCCGCCCTCAACCACAGAGGAGACCCGCCTCCTCCGCCCGCAGACCAGTTGCTCCATGCGGTTCTGACTCTGCACCCACAAGCCAGGGCAGTCCGATGTCACAGCCTGTCAGACCATAGCCATACTGACCTGCCAGCCCCAGCGTGCTCCTCCGGGCTCAGCTGCAGCAGTAACCACTTGGTCACCCCAGCTGCCCACTGCCGGTTCAGCAGACACATGCATCAGCTGCCACCTGAGGGCACACACCCTCTGCCCCTCCACACCCTTGCCTTCCAGGCTGGCCCCAAACAGCAGGACAAATGCACGTGGTCACATCCACCCCAACTCAGGTCCTCCATTCCTGGTTCCCATGCTCACAGAAAGTGTGAGCCAAGCCAGGCGCCGGGGCCGGTGGGATGCTGGTGCTCACCATGCCTGCGTTCTGCGCTCCTCCGGCCACTCTGGGGATCTGCCTCCCACCTCCTGGCCTCTGGCCGCCCACTCTCACTCCAAGCCTCAGACACTGCCTTGCTCTCAGCAGCACCTCTACCCCCGCAAAAACCCTGGCCCCCCCGCCGCCCCCACACTCCTCTCCCCAGGCACAGCCGTCCCACAGGGACACCCACAGCTCCTGAGCCCCTGGATAGCCATGTGCTCCACAAATCTGCCGTGGAGAGCATCTCTCTTGCCTGGAACTGCTTGGGACCAGGCCGGGCTCTGCCCACCAGCTGTACCATTCAACCATGCTAGCCCATGCCCTGGGCCTGCCAGCAACGCCTCTGAACCCCAAGAAGTGCCGCCTGCACTGACCCATGGCTGCCAAGGTGGGCCTGGGGGTGGGGCCATTCGCGCCACGCCTGGGAGCCTGGCCAGCGGTGGCCGCCTCTCCTACCAGTGTTGGCCTCGATGGCAGCCCGCAGGTCCCGCCTCTCTTTCCGCAGCTGGGCCAGCCTGTTGCGTAGGGCCTCCTTCCTGCGCAGCAGCTCCTCCTCCTTGCCCTGGAGCCGTTTGGCATCGGCCTCCACGCGATTCTTCCCGTATTTGTACTGGTCGGCACCTAGAACCAAGGCAACAACTGGCTGGCAGAGAAATGACAAAGGTACCCCTGCCCTGCCCACCTGCCCCTCAGCCAAGAGCCCAAAGCCACTGCTCTGGCGGCCTGGGGAAATGTGCAAGGACTTGAGAGGCCAGTGCCACTGTCCAGGGTAACGGGACGGGTGTTGTGCAGGAGGGTCACTCGTTCCCACGCCAACATGCCTGCACACCATCACCTAGAAACTCCGCCTCCACTCGGCCTCCGTGCTGCCTAATGCAGCTGCCTGAATCCAGCAAACACTCAGCCTCGCTTACTTTTCTCTTCTGTCACCGTTAGAGGTCACCGAAGTTAATACACGTTCCCCCAGCCTCAGGAATGGAGGAGTAAGTCATGTGTGAGGTGAAATCAGCACAGACGCAGAGACCGGTCAGCGTGCCACGCTTCCCTGCACACAGACCTGGCTCCTGAGACTGTGAGTCCCTGCCCTGATGCTGCCTGAGCAAAGGCAAGACCAGCCCTGGGCAGGCCCCGTGGAACCTGGCCCCGAGGACAGGCTGCCCAGGCTCCCAGCCCACAGCGCTGCCACGTGGGTCTGAGGAGTCAGGGGCAGCCAAGCTCATAGCGAGGAGAGGACACAGGGGCACAGGCACCAGAGCTGATGGGGAAACTCCAGGGCTGGGCCGGGCTGCAGCCTAGGACAGCCCCGCAGCTCCCACTGCGCACTTGCTGCCAGGTAAGCCACCAGGCGGAGGATGGCAGGAGCGTGCAGGCATGGAAGCCCCTCCTCTCGCCCTGGGGAAGGGTTGTGAAGTGGAGGTAGCTCCATGCTAATACAGTCTTGCCGTTGTTACCCCAGTCAGGGTGACTCCCAGGGGGGCAACAATGCTTGTCAGGGCCAGCTCAGCATTGGCATCCAACCGTCTCCCTCTGGGCCATGTCCTGGCCAGGCCTGGATGCTCTGGGACCAGTGTGGAAGTCCCTGCGCGCTGACCTGCAGGTGACTGCCTAGGACCCACAGCTCCAGACAGCGACAGCTGCACACCCAGCACTGGCCGGCTGGGCCTGGCTGGAGGAAACATGACAAGGGCCGAGTGGGCCCAGATGGGGCTGACTGTCCTCCCAGCAACGAGGGCCTCAGGTACCCAGGCTGACCGGGCAGCTCACGCTCGCCTCACGGCCCCCTTCCCAGTCCCCACTGGCGGGCTCTGGGAGCTGCAGGCCTTTCTTCCTTCCTGGAGGGAGGAGCTGCTGTCTCATCTCCACAGTGAGGGAGAGGACACCACCATGCAGAGTGGCCATGAAGCACCAGAAGATTCCTGGGTGTAGGCACTAACACACCACAGGAGTAACCTTCCTGTGGGTTCCCACGCACAGACAGGGCCTCAAGGCGTGGTGCACTGCCAGTCAGCGTCCCTGGAGCTGGCTGACAGGTGAGGGCAACAGCACCTGAGCTGAGGTGCTCCCGGGGCTCGCCCGGGCTGGGGCAGGACACCACTGTCCCCTGACTGATCTCCGGGCCACTCACGGGGGCTCTGCAGGCTGGACCTGCACATGGCTTCTATTTGCATCCATTTTAAACCTAGTGCAGGCTTTCCCTGCACACAGAGTTCGAGGGCAGCATTAAAACCCCTCTCCTCTCTCTGGCCCAGCAAGAACGAAGAAAGTACCCTGGCCCAGCACTGGTCTCTGCTGTGCGAACAGCTCACAGGGCCCCCGCGGCTGCACCGACTCCCATGGCCCACTTACTTGAAGCTGTGCGCTTGACGCCGGCCGTGACTTCGGCTTTCCTTTGCTGACTGCTCACAGGCTTCCCTTTGCCTGGAGCCCCGCTCGACGCCACGGGGGGCTTTTTACCCTTGAACTATTGAAATTAACAGAGAAGAACATTAAAAACCAAACCCTAGCTGCAGCGGTTCTCTGCAGCAGCTTCTCTCACTATGTTGGCAGAACCCAGCAGAGAAATCGGGTCGGTTTCTAGCCCGGGACTGTGGAGATCCTCCTGCAGTGGCTAAGGGGGTCCTAGCACTGGGGTTCGCAGCAAATGGGGGCTCTGAGAGGCCTTCAATGCTGCGGAAGCCACACGACCGGCCTCCATCTGTATGTGCGCAGACAGCACCATCTTAACCACTCTTCCCAGGGAGTCCCCACTGTCCCGAGGCACCGTGAGGAAGGGAAGGACGCCTTGAAGGGTACAGTACTGATAGAAGACAGCCAGGCTCAGCCTCCCACAGAGGCTGAGGGGCAGCACAAACACCTGCAAGGGAGCCGATCAGCCATGCACACCAAGCTGAGCTAGCAGGAGCCTGCCTCTAAAGCTGCGCAGCTGTCCTTACTGGAATCCTGGGAGGCTCTGCAGCCAGACTCCTGCACCCACGAGGGGTACATTGCTGCTCTGGCTGCAGGATGGGGCCTGAGGAGGATGCAAGAGCAGCTCAGGGGCCGCGTGGCGGCTAGCACGGGCTCCCAAGGTCCAACAGTGCCCCCACGGCTTTGACTGCCACGGCCAACAAATGGTGTATTTTACCAGTGTGGGATTAGAGCCCCTTAGCGCTGTGATCTGTCCAGCTCTTCGGCAAAGGCTAACTCTGGACAACCAAGCTGGACCTTTCCTTCAGCCCTGGGCCAGGCTCATGGGAGGCAGAGTCAGCTCCCAGCTCCCGCTCCTTTGTTCTGGGGATGCTGAGAGCCCCAGAAACATCCCTGGCCTCTGTCCTCTTATACGCCTCTCCCATAGGACACCAACAGGTCAACTGGCACAGCCCACAGTGCAGCACACAGTGACTCACCCTGTATGGTTCTAAGAATGGGGTCTTACTGTGGAATTGAAAGGTCCTTGGGAAAGCGACCGGATGGGGATGAGGACTAAAGGCACTGTCGGGGAGCACACAGCTGTGCTTCTGAGGGAAAGCAAAAAGTAAAGTGGACTTACCTTGACTTGTCCTTGCGTAACTCCCTGGAAGCCCCCAGGACCGTCTATCAGTCCTGGCTTGCTGGGAAAGCCACAGGAGCCCTCCCACCTGGCTGCGCCCAGGCCAGGGAGGACACCCGAGTGACTTGTAAAATAACCCACACACAGAGGTACGCTGCAGGCCACCACCACCTGAAAACTTAGGCTTGTCCCAGGCATGCACGAGGTTTAAGATTCCCCAGTACAAGTGAGAAGCAGGCCGTCTGCTCGGTGGTACTGTGTTTACATAAGGTGCTTGGCTCTCTGGGCAAAGCACAAAGCATTTACAGGGTAAAAATGCTTGGCAACATAAAATGAGTGTTTACTCTGAAATGCTACATTTTAGACAAATACGGGCTCCACCGACGGTCACACCCAGTGTGGGCAATTGGGGAATGAACCCGCACATGGAAGATTTCTATCTTTCTGCCTGTCTCTGCTTGTCCAAGTTATTTATCATTCAGTATTCATCAAAACTCCTCTTTAGCACACAGCTTCACACTCCAGGCTCAAAGGCCAAAAAGCCATCACCACAGGGCTTTCCTTTTCTCATTTGTATGCAAGAAACCACCACTTCAAGGAGTTTTATTAACTTTTTCTAAAATCTTTGCCCTGGTTCATGTAATTACTAAAGTTTTGGCAAATTTTCCAAGAAAGGCAAGAGTCAGAGGTTAGGTCAGACAGCTGGGAGAGCCACGGCGCCCAATGCGGGCTTCCTCTGCATAGGGGTCTGGGGCACCTCCCACTTGCCCCATTCTCGGTGTGTCCCGGGTAGTGAGCGGGGATTCTAGACTAGCAGAGGGCGAGGGGCAGTACCTGAGAGTGCGGCCCGCCCGAGGCCCTCCCCACGGAAGAAGTGTTAGTGAGAGAGGCAGGAGGCGGGCTGCAGGAGGCTGGGCGTTTGTAATGGTTAGAGGAGAGCTTGTCAGCAGGCAGCCTAGAGGCCTTTCTGTCAGCAGCAGTGGAGCGGGCAAAGATTTTCGGAGACGGCAAGTTATCGTAGGGGCCTGCGTTATCGTAAAGCACCTCTTCTCCCACGCCTCTGCTGCAGGAAGCGGGAAAGGCATCGTCCGGCTCCCACTGCAACACACACAGCTTGTTGTTAGTGACTCACAAGCAGAGCTCAGCAGGCTGCAGCAGGGCAGTGAGATGTTATGGGCACCCTCTAAGCACACAGGCTCACAGGCTCCGGATGTTAGCAACACTAGACACAAACACAGCCCACGCACTACACCCCCGCCCCCACATGCACACGCACAGGCAGGAAGACAGAAAAACACTTCCATAATTTTGGGGTCTTTTAGAAAAGTTAACTTTTCCCTTAACTGTCCCCAGGATCACTGGGTTATGAAGTCCTGTTTTGTTCTAACTTATTAAAACAGAGAAATGATGATTCGGCATTTTCTGCTGGAGAATCAGAATTCAGATGTTCCCAATACAGGACGAGGTGGTGCCATGAGGGGGAGGGCACAGCAGAGGCTCCCTTGGGGACAGGCCACGTGTACCCCTCGCTCCACTTGAAGACAAAAGACCTGAAATGTTCCAGAAAATAGGATATTTCCAAATCCACAGCCCTAATGGCATCGTGTCTGTGGAAACACTTCACCAAGACACCGGCAGAGGCGTGAGCCACTTCATGGGATGGCCGTTAGTGAATGCACATGTTAACGCAGAAATTCTAAGCAAAAATGAATAACCACAGCCGGCCCCTCAATGTTTTAAAGGTCTTTATAGATTTCTCTGCACTTAAGTAGAAAATAGTAATTTACATGCTCTGCTCATGGGCTGCTCCTGTGTTCCTGCAGAGCCGCCTTCTGCCAGCCTGCAGTTATCGTCTTTGTTATAAAAATAGAAAACCTTTAAAATGCCACAGAAGCATATTTATTCCTTTGCAATCATTTTGATGTGTTTATTTTTATGCTGCTGGGGACCATCTATAATCTAAAAATAATGGCACGCAAAGATGCACACAGGTGAGAGCTCCCTGACGACAGCAGCACGCACTGTCCGGAGCTCTTCAACTGTCTAAACTGTCCTGCCCAGAGTAGCAGGGGCTGCCGTGGGGAGGAAGGCTCAGAAAACACAGAGGTTTCTAGATCAGAAGTAAGTATGTACGTACTTCCATCCTGGATTAGTCACTGGGGAATAACGAATGGGTAGGAATGACTGATGTTGCTAAAAATGTCAAGTATGGGCCATAAAAATGTCTCAGAACCTAGAAGCAGAGCCCTCCAGAACAGCTCACCTGGCGGCACTGCACAGCCCAGAACCCTACGGGTGCTCTCCCAGTCCCAAGCCAGGGTGCCCATCAGCACCCAGCTGGAGCTGAGCCGGGCACCCCACTGAAGCACAGGCACCCTGAGTGGCTGTGGCTCGAGCACCCGGGTCCCGGTCGCACCCCGGGAGGCCTGCAGGATTTCTCAGTGTATGGCTGTTGCCTGCAGCTGCTGCAGGTGCTCGGGGACTGAGCCAGTAGATGGAAGATCTCTTTTATTTTTAATTTTTTTGTTCTTTTCTTTCTCTCCTTCAAATAAAAATGAAAAATAACAAAAATATTATTTAAAAAAGGATAGCAGATTTTTAAATTTCTGAATCACATTAAGCTGTGAATGGCTCCGCACCCCCCTCTCCTTCTGGGGGTACCTAAGCCGGCAGAGCAGCAGTGTGCCCCACGGTGGGCGGTGGAGCAGGGTGAGGCCTGCAGTCCTGCGGATTCTCTCACCCAGGTGGCTGAGGGCGCAGCTCCAAGGTGGGTCTGGCAGATCACTGCCGAGAGCTGGTGGTCGCGAACAAAGGCTCAGACGGCCCATTCTCAGGAAAGGAGCGTGGGGCCCACATCCAGGGAAGCGCTGGCTCTGCCTGCCAACACCCAGCTGGGCCCAGGCCGGGATCTGCCAGGGTCACAGTGGTGGGGTCCCCAGGGGGCAGGGCTTGACAAGCCATCTGGTCTGGCTGCAGGGCCGCAGGGCCGCAGGGCTGCGGGCAGTGGAGCAGGCGCTGACTGGTAGGATCTCAGCTCTACTCCACCGGACAGGGGCCTCCTGTGGGCCTGGCAGCCACCCTGGGAGCTGGAAGTCTGCTCCTGCTGACGCCATGTCCTACAGTGGGACACAGCCCCCCAGGCACCCCACCTTCTGACACTTCAGGTCTGCTCACGCCATGGCACGGTGAGCCCTCTGAGGACAAAGCCAGGGTGTCAGCCTTACTCTTCTACTTCCTGGCACTGACCTGCTCACTAGGAGAAAGGCGGCACACACGGCCAAGGAGGAATGTGACAGTGAGCAGCAAGGACAGGAGGAGGATGCAGTGGTGACAAGTGACAGCCCTGGGCAGTGCACTAAGGGCTCATGGTCAGACTCCTCTCCTGGCAGACCAGTGGGCTGCAGCTTGGGGAGTCTCTGGCCCACAGACCTTGTCATGCCCACGAAATCACTTGGTCTGGCTTAGCCAAGGTAACTGAAAGGAAAACTTTAAATGCAATCAAGCTATAGCTGGCTGTTTTTAAGCTGATGATTTTGAGTGGTTCATGAATGATGTGATTCTATTCAAACAGCTCTAGGCAGAGAAGATTCCCCAGCCCTGGTGACAGCAAGGCACCAACCCAGGGACTGTCACGGGCACAGAGTGAGGTGCGGATGTGCTGCTCATGGCTCCGGAGGGAACTGGCTGTCCACCTTTGATCCCCCCACAGGGACCTGGTCTGCTCACCTGTAGACACTAGCCCTTGCCCTGGGACGATGACACGGCCAGACCGGAGGATCAGTCACAGTCACCAGAAGGCGCCTCTGCCCAGGCTGGGACGAGCAGCACACACTGCACCTGCCTTCAGCAACGCCCTGAGATGCCCCCACGGAGAGACAGCAGGCCCAGAGGTCTGTCACATGCCTTCCTGCGGCTCTGAGCAAAGGCTGAGCCCAGGGGCTCCGTGGGCGTGCTCACTCAGTGCTCAGTGCTCGGTCAAGCAGCCAGCTCAGAGGGTGCCTACCAGGTGAGGGTAGGTGGGGACATGAGTGAGGCGCACATGCGGGGTGTGCTCTGCTCATCCAGGGGCTGGAGAACCTTTTTCCTGTAGGGGCCATGCGGGTGTTTCCAGCACCATCTGCAGGCTACGGAAACATCCAACATAGAAGGCTTAGCCTGCCAGGCCTGCCAGTGTGGCCTGCAGGTAAAGCTTCCTCCTGTCGCACCAGCTTCCCATATGGGTACGGGTTTGAGTTCCAGCTGCTCCACTTCCGATCCAACTCCCTGCTGATATGCCTGGGAAAGCAGCAGAGGTTGGTCCAAGTGCTTGGGGCCTGCACCCACGCGGGAGATCTGGAGGCAGCTCCTGGCCCAGCCTGGCCCTGTAGTCACTTGGGGAGTGAACCCAAGGGTGGAGGATGGCTCTTTCCCCATCTCTCCCTCTCTCTCACTCTGCCTTCTGAGTCATCAATACATCTTTTTAAAGCCTGCTACAGATTTGCTGACTTTCAAGTCCCACCTGCGGCTGCCTTGGCACACTGTCCCATGATTCTGTAGGCCTTACTTGCCCTGAGCACTAGGCTACTCACACCTAAGACACAAGCAGGAAAAAGAAAATGGCGCAATGGCCTAGTGGCTAAATCCTCATCTTGGAAGCACCAGGATCCCGTATGGGGGCTGGTTTGGGTCCCGGCTGCTCCACTTCCCTTCCAGCTCCCTGCTTGTGGTCTGGGAAAGCAGTAGAGGACGGCCCAAAGCCTTGGGACCTGCACCCATGGGGGAGACTCAGGAGAAGCTCCTGGCTCCTGGCTTCAGATTGGCGCAGTTCCGGCCATTGTTGTCACTTGGCGAGTGAACTGGCAGATAGAAGATCTTTTTCTCTGCTTTCCTTCTCTCTGTGAATCTGGTATGCCTTTCCAATAAAAATAAATAAATTTTAATAAACAAATAAATAAACTGAAGCCCCTCAGGCTGACTGGCTGCTGGCGAGCCAGTTAATGCCAACTGCCCTTCTGTGTCTATGGGCGCCCCGGGAGGCTGCCTGGCCTGAGACCTGTTCGCTGCTTGGGGTGGTATTTCTTTCTGGAGTTCTAGCAGATGAGAACGAACTGCTTACTGAAAGCTTGCACTGTGTTCTGTGTGGACTTGTCGAAGTTACAGAACCAAACACACTCCTCTCCTGCTAGCTCTGTAAAGTGTGCGAGAAATTCTGTTAACTACGTTGACAACCAGCGCCACAAGGTCTACCGGGTTAAACTGGTCACGTGATCCAAGGAAGTCAGCACATCAGAGACCAGGAGAGAGGACACACAGTCTTGTTAACCCTGAAGTGTCAAGATTAAAAAGTGCTACTTCGTTAGGGCTGAAGCCAGAGGAAGCAGAGTGCAGAATGTTCCAGACAGCTGGCTGTCTAAGAAGCCCTCCCGAGAAGAGCACTCACCGAGCCGTTGATGCAGGGGACGTCGTCGTAGTGCAGCGCCGTGCCGCTCGGGTGGGCATAGCCGTTGGAGTGGCTCCCTAGGTATGGGTTGGTGCAGATCCCACGCCTGTTCATGAAACTGAAGACAGAGGGAGGGTCAACACCCAACACCTGACTCTTGATCCTGCTCTGCTGTAGCACTAGGTCTTGCATGCCCAAGGCTGGGAGAGGAGGGCCGTAGGGGCAGGCCACAGTGATGGACAGCGTCGGGCAGGAAGGAGGTGTCTCCTGGAGGGACAAGGGAAACCCCTCCCCCCAGGATCTCAGTCAGGATAGCCCTCACTGCCTCCCTGTAGCCAGGGGCCGTGGAAATGCTCACCAGGCACACACAGCAATGCCTGCAAACAGGGACTATGAGTCCATGCCACAGGGGCCAGCTCCTGTTCACAGTCGGCTCCACTAGTCACAGCTGCGGACGTCCTGCCCACATGCCCTACGGCCTCTTCTGGTATCACGAGCTCTTTGATGAGAGTGAGTCTCACAGGCAGGGACCACCACGCGGCCTGCAATGCGATGTCACTTTCCCAGGACTTGTTGGTTAAAAGCTTGTGGCCTGGGGCCAGCACCATGGCTCAGTTGGCTAGTCCTCCACCTGTAAGCACTGGCATCCCATATGGGTGCTGGATCCTGTCCTCACTGCTCTGCTTCTGGGCCAGCTCCCGCCTTATGGCCTGGGAGAGCAGCAGTTTCTAGTGTGTATTCACCAGCCCTGCACCCCAGTACAACACACACTCCCTGAACCCTGCAGAAAGAGCCTCATACAGTGGCGAGATTCACGGCTTGGAAGGTGTGATATGGTGACACAGAGACACAGGGGCCTCAGGGCCCTGGGGTTCTCTAAGCGAACAGATCACAACAGCCCTTCCCACCATGAAGCAGGTGATTTCTGGAAAGTTCCTAGAGATGATGCAATGTGGGGGTCTAGGGTCAAACAGCACACACACCCAGTGTGCTGTGTGGGTGTCTGCCATAAGATAGCACACACACTGCAGTATGAAAGATACACGGCTGCTCTCCCCCATGGGGTCTCGGCCATGAACAGTCTGAACTCTGAAGCCGGTATGGGCCCACGCTGTCTCCTCACGGCAGGACCCTGGAGGGGTCACGGCAGGTACAGATATTTTGTTGCCACTGTGCGGGACAGGCCCCGCAGGAGGTCCCAGGTAGAAATAACCTCCAACCCAGGCAAGGCCACCTGTGATGGCAGAGAACGCAGACTGAGAAAGGCCATGCGTCCCAGAGCCAAGACGGACATGGGGCCCTTCGTGTCCAGGTGGGGCCGTGGCCACGGCAGGGCTTGTAGCTCAGTGTTGAAGTGGAAATGAGGCCAAGAACCATGAGCCCCCACAGGACCTGGGCTTCCTCTCTGCCTCAGGGACTGAGAGGGTGTAGGGAAGGCCGTTCCTCCTCTCTGGCCAGTACGGTCACGGCCACGGCTTCCTACCAGGCCTGCCTGGAGAGCACGTGCCCCACCTGCCTCCCCTGCGGATCACTCTGTGGCCGCGGCCCTGGAGCCACACTCGCTGACGACTCCATAGCTGAGTGCACCAGCCTCCCTGGCACACAGGGCAGGGCCGCACTGTTCTCTGCGGACGCTGCCTATTCTCACTCGGACACACCATACACCCAGCTAGCTCTCCTGGGAAAGGTGTGTCAGTGGAGTGGAGAGACCAGGGAGATGGCTTTCATCTTGGCCATTCTCCCACGGGAGTCTGCAAATGTGCATGGCCTCTGTCGCAGCAGTGTTTTTGTGAAAGGAGAAGATGAAAATGCATCCACGGCTGACCAGCCTCTCCCACGGAGACGCGTGAGGTAAAGCAGCCCTGTGGACACAGACTCACATGGCAGCCTGCAAACCTGCAGCTCCTCGGAAGACAAAGGGAGCTGCCACAGCGGGGCCACAGCTGGGCGTCGGGGGCCACAGTTGGGCGTTGGGGGCCACAGTTGGGCGTCGGGGGCCACAGCTGGGCGTCGGGGGCCACAGCGGGGCCACAGCTGGGCGTCGGGGGCCACAGTTGGGCGTCGGGGGCCACAGCTGGGCAGGTCTCCCTGTGGGCAGCAAAGCTTGCCCAGGAGCCTGATACGGGCCAGGCATCCTGATGGGGGCCTCAACTTCCAGGCCACCCACCAGCTCTTACGTGTATTTAACAGAAAATACTGCAAGGCTAAAATCTACCTGTCTTTCTCAAAAACTGTGACCTTTCCACATTTGGTTTAGGTTACAAAGAAAAGCCAAGCTCGGTCCAAGGGAGACTATCTGTAGTGAGGGTTTCCTTTAAACGTTCCTTACAGTTACAACGGAAGCACCTTCCTGCTAAGTAGAGACGACAACCCAGGACGCCATGTCACACTGGCTGTGCAGAGCTCCTTAAAACAGTCATTTCCAACACACTTTGGGGGGTGGCAGTGAGGGGCTGCACCACCTCCTGGGGTGCCCACACTGTAAGAGTGCCATGTCAGTCCTGGCTGCTCCCCTTCCAGTCGAGCTCCCTGCAAATGCACGCAAGGAAGCAGCGGATGACGGCTCAAGGACTGGGCCGCTGCCCCTGTGTGGAGATCTGAAAGGAGCTCCTGGCTCCGAGCTCCAGCCTCGCCCAGCCCAGGCTAATGTGGTCATTTTGGGACTAAATTGGTGAACTGAAGATATCTCCCCCCAACCCCTTTCACTGTTTTGCAAGTAGATAAAAAAAAATTAAAAACAAATATGTTTCATTTACTGCACAGCACTTAAAGACTGGCAGATGTGCTGGAATATTTGCAGAGTGCAAAGGACTCAGAACAACATGCCTGTGAGCAACAGCAAGTCCTGACGACATGCGCCGCTGTCCCCTTGTGTGGCGCAGCATGAGACTGCTTCCCACTGTCACGGCCTCCTTCCCTCCACAGGCAGCAGTCAGCTCTCCCTGGAGAACCACGCCAGCCCCACAACATCCGGGGCCGAGCATCACGCCAATGCTCAAGACACAGAGGAGATGGGCCACACTGTCCACGCAGCCCTGGCAAAGGAGATGGGCCACACTGTCCACGCAGCCCTGGCAAGGGAGATGGGCCACACTGCCCACGCAGCCCTGGCAAGGGAGATGGGCCACACTGCTCACGCAGCCCTGGCAAGGGAGATGGGCCACACTGCCCACGCAGCCCTGGCAAGGGAGATGGGCCACACTGCCCACGCAGCCCTGGCAAGGGAGATGGGCCACACTGCCCACGCAGCCCTGGCAAGGGAGATGGGCCACACTGCTCCACGCAGCCCTGGCAAGGGAGATGGGCCACACTGCCCACGCAGCCCTGGCAAGGGAGATGGGCCACACTACCCACGCAGCCCTGGCAAGGGAGATGGGCCACACTGTCCACGCAGCCTTGGCAAAGGAGATGGGCCACACTGCCCACACACACCCTGGAGTGGAAGGCAGACAAGGTAAGTAGCAGCCCCATATTAGCTTATCCTCCTGTGCTCACGGGTCTCTGCCTCAGAGCGGGCAGCTGGCTGACATGGGCAGGTGGACTGGTTCTTGCCACCTGCTGCTGACGTCATTTCCACGCCCTCCTGCAGGCCCACGCCTGGACTCTTGGGATGAGGGGCAAACATCGTCTTGCCTCGCCAGTCTGCCTGAAGGAGACAGAGGCATTGGGCATTTGGGAACGGCTCATCCACACATGTCCTGCTGGGGAAGACCTCACCAAGACAGGAGCCGGGACTCCCTACTGACTGCCTCCATGCTAGAAATGAAATTGCCACAGTCTCTTGCTGAAAAACAACAGCAGCGTGGCCGGTGCTGCCACAGCAGCTAAAGCAGCCACGTGCAATGCCAGCGTTCCTTATCAGAGTGTCGGGCAGAGCCCAGCAGCTCTGCCTGCAGCTGAGCTCCCTGTACTGTGTTAGAGTCCACGGGCCCTGCCTCCAACAGGGGAGGGCTGGCTGGGGTCCCAGAGGATCCGTGGTTCAGACTAGACTACAGCACACTCCACTACAGCACACCCCACTACACTCCATTCCATCATGTTCTCCGCTACGAGTGAGCCCAAGCACTGCTGCTCTACCTGTCTGTAAATCTTTGTGATGTCTGTGTCACCAGACGTGGGTAAGGGGAGCACGTCACACTCATCCCTATGGCCATAACCACTTTGTCTGGGCAGACCTGAACTCTAGCTCTCCTAGAGATGAGAGACACTGGAGACTCGAACTGGCGGCAACCGCCTTCCTTCCCTCTCCATGACATGTCTGGGGTGATCTCGGACGCACGCAGGACCGGGGCACACCTTCTGGCCTGGTCAGCCCCAGCCCACGCTGTCAGCAGTGGCCTTGTGTGGGCCTGACCGTGGGAGTCCGTGTGCCGGCAGCTGTCCAGCTCGCAGGCTCCCAGACGCTCACAGCGTAGCAAAGGCTCTCTCCATGCCAAGCAGAGTGGCTGGACGCTGATTTTCCAGACACGACAAGCGCATCAGGCTAGCTCACCCCATGAAAATGCACCTGGTGCCAAAGCGTGAGCGCTCACAGGTGTCAGCTGGTTTTCCAAGCACACACTGTAAACTCGTAGTGGCGCCACGAGCCAGGCAGGAGAGCGCTGCACATGGAGCTGGCCACTGCCCTTGCGTGCACACTGGCCTTCTGTGGCCGCTCCGTGCCAGCACGCAGATGCCTGGACAACAGTACCTACTGGCTGACCCTGGGCTAAATGCCACTTTCAGCACTTCGTCCAAGACGGCTTCAGGGGAACCAGCATGTGCTCTCGCTGTTGTGAATGCCCGGAAGCGATGGACCACAGGACTACAGGGTCCAAGTGTCAGCACGGTGGCGTCACTGACACAAACGTCCAGACAGGTGAAGCTCACAGCGTCCTCGTACATCCTGAACACAGCGTGAGGCGACGGCCTGTCCAGGACTGAGCAGCTCAGGGGTCTGTACCCCACCCTGGGACTGCTGCCACAGCTAAACCACTACAGCGACAATGAAACATCCACGGCTCAGCAGGACAGTTCAACCTGTAATAACACTTTGTAAAAACCACAGCTCGAATTTGAAGGCATGTGAGTGACAACTCTGAAGGCTTGGTCTTGTCACACATTATACAGCTCCCCACTGTGAATCTCAGGACTGTTCCTCCACCACCTGGGCCAGCAGACGGCAGCACACAGGCTGGACGCGGCCTCGGAGGCTTCTGCAAACAGCTTCCCTGGGATACGGCGACTGCAACCACCACATGAGTGTGCCTTGGCCATGCTGCCTATGACATGTGTGTGCTTCTGTCCCACCACCTACCACACATGTGCCTTGGCCATGCTGCTTATGACACATGTGTGCCTCTGGCCACAACAGCGGAGTCGAGCAGCCACAAAGCCAGAGACAGAGCTGCAGAGGGCCTGATACGACTCCTCCAGCAGGAAACCCAGGGAGGAGAAACAAGGCGAGTATTTAGGAAGTGTGGGTCAACAGGGAAAGGGGAGTCTCGAGGCTGCCCTCTGTTGAGCAGACAGCACGTGGGAGGAGCGTCTGGGCAGGGGCCGTGGGCTTACCAGAAGGTCTGCTTGGCCGTCTGGACGACACTCGCAGACACCTCCACGTCTATGTAGTCATAATGCAGGGCGCCGGGGTCTGCAGACGAGCCCGTCTCGGCCAGCAGAATCCCGATCCATCGGCCCATGTCTTCAGAGGAGGATGCCTACGGAGGGGGACCGGGGACACTTTATTTCAGCACAGAGAGGGCCCATCTCCAAAAGCATGCCACTGCAGAGGCAGGGAGAGGGACATGTGAGGTGTGGACGTGAACATGACAGGGAGGACGCCAGCGCACACGAGTTACGCAACAATGACACAGAAGGAGGAGTCGGAGAGCCTAAATAGCTGCCGATGGTTCAAGGGTGGCAAGCACTGTGATGGGTAAACACCAGTCCAGCAAAGGTGTTTAGAAAGGCTCTGTAATGCAGCCACACAACCTGCCCTCCCGTGGCTGCTGGCCAGCCCTGAAGACGGGCAAGGATCACCCAGGGGCCCCCCACGGAGCTGAACTGGCCGGCTGCTTTCTCTTGGACAAGCTGGCACTGAAAGTTAACGACTTTCAGACCAACTGTGTTTCTAGAGATATAGGAACATTTTGGAATCACTGGGATGTTTTTTAAAAAAATTCAACTGAGTGGTGCAGTTACAGACAGAGGGAAAGAGAGGGGCATCTTCCATTCGCAGACTCACTCCCCAGTGAGCACAACAGCCAGGGCTGGACTGATCCAAAGCCAGGAGCCAGGGGCTCCATTCAGGTCTCCCATGTAGGGGCAGGGTCCACCCACTTGGGCATCTTCCATTCGCAGACTCACTCCCCAGTGAGCACAACAGCCAGGGCTGGACTGATCCAAAGCCAGGAGCCAGGGGCTCCATTCAGGTCTCCCATGTAGGGGCAGGGCCCACCCACTTGGGCATCCTCAACTGCTTTCCCAGGCCATTAACAGGGAGCTGGATGGGAAATGCAACACCCAGGACGTGAGCTGGCACCCATATGGAGTAAGGAGATCTTGAGACTGGGGCATCTATGGCTTACTTCTATAGCTTTCTGTGAAAACAACTTCCAGCATGTAGTTCAAGAACAGGACCGTCTAACGGGCAGCTTTACCCTGGTGGCATCCCCACTGCGTGGTCACCACACAAGCATCTCATGGTCTTAGACCCCAGCACCTGGTGCCCTTTCACACCGCCGAGCAAGGCACAGGGGCACTGGTGGGGGCCCTGACACGTGTGCACCTGGCGACACCTCCCATGGTAACAGCCAGGACAAGCAAGAGAATAGACCAGGGTAGACAGGGTGGGAACAGGTGGGTGAGAAGGGAAACAGAACAGAACTTGTGCAACAGGCTGAGCACGCCAGTTGCGATGGCTGACTGCTGTGCCAGGAGCAGGGAGCGCAGGGAAAGCAGCTTTCCACAGCCCAAGGCGCTCCTTCTACTCCTGGGGCACACAGCTCACTGCCTGCTAGCTACAGGTGGACCCCAAACACCTGCTTCATCTGGGAGAAGTCTGGAATATTCCATACCAACTATCACCATTTAGGGGAAAAAGTTCACTGGCAACTTTGAAGCAAGCCATTTCCCCGGCACTCTGAAAAAGCAATCCACCAGATGGAACTGCCCGTGTGCTGTGGCTGCAGACACAGAGAAAACAAACGAAGAAGCAGGGAATGAGGCAGGGAGACCAGACGCGCACAGGTCAGCCGCAGCCGGCCTATGCCACCTGTCCACGGCAGGCCTGTGCCACCTGTGGGTCAGTGTCACTCAGAGAGAGGAAAGGCAGAGCCCACGAGGATGTGGCTCTGATAGCAAGGCTGCACCGTGGGCCCTGGCCACAGGGCAGGATGCGTGCACACCCCGTACCTCCAATACGGCCACCTCCTGGCCGTTGCGGAGCAGGCGGAAGGTCAGTGGGTGCTTGGCATCGAGGCCTGGGATCACCTCACAGCCACGCAGGGGGATGGAGACGACATGAGTCTTCAGGTCGGCCCTGTCCTTGTGCAGAACGAGCTTGTTGTCCTTGACCCTGCACCAGCGCTCCCTCCAGCGGTTATTGCAGAGCACGTTGAGGTAGCCTGTGGGGCAAGCGCAAGGGGTCAGGCACCCAGCTGCAACCAGGCCCGAAACAAACCAGTGCAGTGGCCTTAAACCCACATTCCAAGAACACGGTACACGGATTTCTCACAGGCTTTGGGGTTTTCACATGGCAGCAGAAATTCACAATTGAAATGGGCCAAGAACCAGGCTCCTGACACCTAAGGTCTGTGTGGGGCCCAGTGTTCCCCAGGGCATGTGGACTGTCCCGCAGGCACCCCAAGGTGACTGCGTGTCTGGATAAGGCACCCCAGATGTACTGTGCGGTCCAGATTATAGCTGCTGCCGCCATGGCATATGAAAGCTGTTCTCTCAAAAAATGGATAAACCTCTGTGCACACCTGCTGGTTCAGGCACAGGCTATGGTATGATTTACTGCTAAAGTTCATAAAAGTGAATTCCACTGAGCCACTTGCCATTCAGGAAGTCAGCATTACCTACTTCCTGATGTCTGACTGGCTACGACCCTGACCGGCAGCATTTGGAACCCAGTGCTAACACACCTGTTTTAAAGCATGCAAGGTGGCAGTGCCAGTGCAAGCACATGGCCAGGAGCCCCAACAGCACCCTCCCGCCATCATGTCTAATCCCACCACACCAAGGAGCCAATTGGCCTGGCACTGTGCTCCAGGCTGTGCCTTAGCCTGGCGTGGTGTCTGTGGAGCCCTGCCATGAAACCTCACCTACAGCTCCTCCTCGGGACAAGGCACACCTCAGCCAATCACAGATGTCTGTCACGGGGACAAGGCACATCTCAGCCAATCACAAATGTCCGTCATGGGGACGAGGAACACCTCAGCCAATCACAGATGTCCGTCATAGAGACAAGAAACACCTCAGCCAATCACAGATGTCCGTCATAGAGACAAGAAACACCTCAGCCAATCACAGATGTCCGTCATGGGGACAAGGCACATCTCAGCCAATCACAGATGTCCGTCATGGGGACAACAAAGCTGACTCTGCGATGGGAGCAGCAGGTGTGGGTCAGAGCCCCCGGGGCTGGCCCACCCTGTGCTGCACAGTCACACAGCTTATGCTGCTAAGGGAGCTGAGGGCAGGCCTGACGGCTGCTCTGGAAACAGACAGAAGACGGGCTGGGGATGCCGTCTTGGTTGGTACACCTCCCTGCAAGCCTGTCTGTGACAGGAGACAGATGGCTGCTGGGGGTGTCATCAAAGCAGTGGGAAGAAGGCTCTGGGACCAGCAAGGCTCAAAATTACTACTTTCTAACAGAAACAAGTTGACCAAAAATCTCTCACAAAATAAGGGAAAAAAGATTAAATTTTCATCTGTGTGTGTGTGTGTGTGAGGTCATTTCTAGTGAGATGCTAAAGAGAAAGTCTTGCGGCTTCCTCCAGCCCTAGAACTTTCTCTGGAGGTAAGAAGGCAGGCCACAGCTTCAAAGGCTGCAGCTTAGCGCCCTCTTGTGTTCAGAGCAGGCGCTTGATGGGACTGAAGGTCCCACACTTCAAACCAAAGGCCTTGCTGAGGGAGGAGGAGGCTCCTCTGGGAGCCAGAGGCCTCACCCGCGAGTTTCCATATTATCAAGCACTAATGGGAAATGACGCATTTATAACTTGGAAGGGAAGCTCTAGTACCACGCACAGTCAACTCTGCCCTCCCAGCCTGAGGGACCGTGGCGCAGGCTACTGCCTGCGTGTGCTCTGACCGCACATGGAGAGCTCGCCTCCTTGTGGGCATTTATGGAATCACCGCCAACAGCCAGGCTCCATCCTGAAAACCAGCCAGCACCTTGGACGAGAGCAGGAGTGGCAGCCTCACCTCCTGGGTGCAGCGGGGGAAATGCATGGAGATGCTGCGCGCTAGCAGCCCAGAGCGCAGGGCACTGCCGGAGGAGCTAGGACACGGGGCGGGCAGGTGCTGCCACACCCCAGCTCTGCCTGGGGGCCTCAAGCACAGAGGACCTCGCAGCGAAGGTGCAGAGAGTGGGCTTGGTCCAGGAGAGGACATGAAGTCATCATAGGGATGTGAGGGGCTCCAGAATGCCATCACCAGCTGGGGCCCGTCTGCCAGGGCAGTGCTGTCAGCCTCCAGGCTGCTTGTGCAACCTGCAGGGCAGCGAGGGCAGGCTGGTACCACTGGGCACTGTCCAGCAGCCAGAGAAGAGGGCCCAGCCTTCCATGCCCCCTTCCCCTGAGAGCCTGGCCCAGAGCTGAGAGATGGACATCACACCACAGGACGGTGACTTTGGATATGCTGACACTTAAGAGTATGACCTCAGATGATATTATCAGATTTCAATGCCTCCCTAGGATTTATTTAGTTTCAACTAGAAAAAATAATCACCCCGGCAACAGATGTGTTTACACAATAGGAAGCTCCACAGGGATGGGTCCAGTGTGGTTCTGCCTCCCATCTTCTCAGGAGGGCGGGCAAGGTGCCATTTTCTGGGTGGGGAAAATTGAAGGAGAGGCCATGCAGGCAAGAGCAGCCCAGCCCAGCTCAGTTCGAGCTGAGCCCCGGGTCGCCTTGGGGAACGATGTGAGGAGGTTACTCCTCCTGCAACGCAACTCTTCTGTCCCGGCACCCACAGTGGGGTGTTACTCTGTCCCGGCACCCACAGTGGGGCGCTACTCCGTCCCGGCACCCACAGTGGGGCGCTACTCCGTCCCGGCACCCACGGTGGGGCGCTACTCCGTCCCAGCACCCCACGGTGGGGCGTTACTCCGTCCCGGCACCCCACGGTGGGGCGTTACTCCGTCCCGGCACCCCACGGTGGGGTGTTACTCCGTCCCAGCATCTACAGTGGGGCGTTACTCCGTCCCGGCACCCCACAGTGGGGCGTTACTCCGTCCCAGCACCCACAGTGGGGTGCTATTCCGTCCCAGCACCCACAGTGGGGTGTTATTCCGTCCCAGCACCCGCAGTGGGGTGTTATTCCGTCCCAGCACCCACAGTGGGGTGTTACTCCGTCCCAGCACCCACAGTGGGGTGCTACTCCGTCCCAGCACCCACAGTGGGGTGCTACTCCGTCCCAGCATCTACAGTGTGGTGTTACTCCGTCCCAGCATCTACAGTGTGGTGTTACGCTGTCCCAGCATCTACAGTGGGGTGTTACTCTGTCCCAGCATCTACAGTGTAGTGTTACTCTGTCCCAGCATCTACAGTGGGGTGTTACTCTGTCCCAGCACCCACAGTGGGGTATTACTCTGTCCCAGCACCTACAGTGGGGTGTTACTGTATGTAAAACACTGGCCAATCTCAGTAAGAGTGTTTGCACAGAAAAGACTCTGCTCTGCCAGCCCTGGAGAGGCCTCAGGAACATCCTTCAGTGGAGTGCTGGGCTGACAATGAACAGGAACTGCAGCTGGAGGCGGAGCAGAGCACCGCAGGACAGGAGGGGCAGCTCTGCCTCCACTTGCTCTGGGAAGCTGGGAGATGTCTGCTGGGTGCTGTGCCCCAGCATGCCCCGGGCTTGCAGTCGGGCCTCTGCAAGCTGAGCCCAGCCTTAGCTCCTCCTGCTGCAATGCAGGAGACAGGACAGGCAAGGCCCCGAGCTGGGCAGCAGAGGGGCAGGGAGAGGCTTGTGGAGTGCTGGCTCACAGCATCACTGCCTGACTCCAGGAATCCCGTCGGCGGTCTGGAGAGATACAGTGAGGAGCGAGCAGAGGGCAGCAGGGCCCTGGAAAGCAAAGACACAGGCATGCACTCCCCAGTGACGATGGGCACCTGGAGAGTGGTACCCAGGGGGAACTTGCCAGCACAGGACAAGGGGACCAACAAGCTCCCTCCATCCATGGTTGGGATGTACGTCTCAGCCCTCAGCATGGAACCAGATGAGGCGGGGCCAACTGGACCAGCTCTGACACCCTCCCCCAAGGCTTCAGACAGGTAGGGACATGGGACGTGGGGCAGCCACAGCACACAGGGCCTGCCCTCCTGAGACTGTACTGCCACACCCCTGGGACAGCCAGGCAGCAGTGCAGACAGGCCAGAGGTGAGCTGGCTCTCAGGTTCTGGGAACATCCCCTGCTCATCCATGAATGTTGGTGACTGAAAGCCAAGAGGGAGCTGAGGAGTCACAGCAAGGGGCTCAGCAATGGCCCACTGCCCCCAGGGGTGCCCTCCTTATGCCCTGTCTGCCTGGGCTTATGGGCCGGAGGTAGGCACCTGCTGAGTCCATCTGGCTGTGTGCCCTGTCCAGCAAAGGCACTGTGGGCAGCCTCTCACTAACAGCCAGTATCTTGCATGTGAGGGACACTCATGGGGAGAGGGGGATGAGATAGAGGGGTGCTGGAGCCACACTGATGGGAGCTGAGTGCGCACTATCACTTACGGAAAAATCACTGCTCCCTCCGACCTCTGTGCAGGCACCCGCCCACGGTGAGCTCACGACAGCTCAGCAGCTTGGCCGCCTAGGGAACACCACCTGGGGGGGGCGAGGCTCACCCGGGAACCACCACTGGGGACAGGCTCACCGGGGGAACGTCACCCAGCTAGGGGCAGGCTCACCCAGGGGCAGGCTCACCTGGGGACCACCACTGGGGACAGGCTCACCGGGGGAACGTCACCCAGCTAGGGGCAGGCTCACCCAGGGGCAGGCTCACCTGGGGACCACCACTGGGGACAGGCTCACCTGGGAAACCACCACCAGGGGGCAGGCTCACCTGGAGACCACCACTGGGGGCAGGCTCACCCAGAGACCACCACTGGGGGCAGGCTCACCAGGGGGCAGGCTCACCCGGGGACCACCACTGGGGGCAGGCTCACCAGGCCCAGCTGGGGGCAGGCTCACCTGGGGGCAGGCTCAGCCAGGAACATCACCCGGGGGCAGGCTCACCCAGGAACATCACCCGGGGGCAGGCTCAGCCAGGGAATGTCGCCCAGGGCAGGCTCACCCGGGCCTCGCAGAGGCAGCCACAGTCCAGCTCTGCTTCCCATGGCCTCCCTCATCTGGAGTTCTCCCAGCTCACCAAGCAGAGCTGGCTGACATGGAGTTAACCCTGTGAGTGCAGGTTTTGTACCTGGCCTGGAAGCCACGGGAGAGCAAGGCTGTGTGGGTCACCGCAGTCCCTGATACACAGTGGCTGCTCCAAAGCCCCTGGCTGTGTGAGTAGTGGAGATCTCAGTCCGGAGGCCAGACTGGAAACTTTAACTTGAGAAACGCAACTCTGTAAGAAAGTTTCCTTTGACGACCTCAGCCCAATGGAAAGAACTGATCCCAGGGCCATAGGTGCTGGGCCTGACTTCACATTCCTGTGTGCGTGTGTGTGCGCGCGCATGTGTGTGTGTGTGTGTGTGTGTGTGTGTGTGTGTGTCTGGGCCTATTTCATATTCTCTCTGTGTGTTTAGCTCTAGTTCATATTCCTCCTCTGTGTGTGTGTGTGCGCGTGCTGGCCCTATTTCATATTTCTCCACTGTTTACCAATGTACACATACTTATGTTGGTTCACAAATATTTACAAGGAATTTGATTGCTTCATAGGAGCGAAGAGAGAATGTTTCTCTAAAATCCCAGGATCCTGGAATCACTGTAGCCCCTCCCAAGCCTCCTGCTGCGGAGGTAAGAGCAAGGCCGCAGGTGCAGGGCACTCCGGCAGCAGGGCGCGCCCTGGCCCAGGCCCGCCTTACCGCAGGTGGGCACGTCCTCCTCAGCCGATGAGGTCTGCTCATCTGTGGATGGCTTTTTCTTCCCCAGACCGATGATCTTGGTGATTTTTTTCCCAGTGACTTTAGACACGGTTCCCTTGGCCTCTGACTTGGAGCTTTTCTTCCTCTTCACTGTCAACAATGGAAACAGGAAAGCATGTTTTACCCACAGCACGTGCACGGCAGAGCGCACTTTCTCGCCTCTCTGTCACGAGCACACGCTCTGTGTTAGCTGCCTGGGCTCCCGGGGAGACGGGGAGGGCTGCCCTTGGGAGTGGTCGAGAACAGCACACGCACACGTGCAGGGTGGCAAATGGTGATGGGGACCACGTGGTGATCCAGGACAGGGTTCTGGGGTGAGTGGCTGCCTGGTCAGACACTAGCATTGACCGAGGTTGAGCTCAATAACCGATAGGCCCTGCCTGTCTCAGAGGACACTGTCCAGGCAGGGCCAGCAGGGAGCCCCTCACCCCCAGGAACCCCTTGGGCAGCTGCTGGCCTTAGGTAGCCTGCTTTCCGGCTCAATTAGGAATCGTTGGTCAACATGTAATATTCATGATGAGTCTGGAGAGGGGAGAGGGAGGTCCGCCCCCTTCCTGCACCCCTCTGCCACCTCCCAAGCATCCCACCAGCCTCTTTCCTCACTCCCCTCAGCACCGCCTCAGTGCACTGTGTTAACCACAGACGCGACTTTACAGTTCAAAAGAAACAAGCTTGCCTTCCTCCCTCTAACTGTGCTTTTGAAATAAATAAGTCTTTAAAAATCCCTGCTGCTCCATTTCCCAGATGTACCTGGTAAAACAGCAGAAGATGGTCCCAGTGCTTAGACCCCTGCCACACACATGGAAGACCCAAAAGAAGCTCCTGGCTCTTGGCTTTAGCCTGGCTCAATCCTGGCCACTGCAGCCATTGGGGTGTGAACCAACAGATGGAAGATGTCTGGCTCTGCAACTGCCTTTCCAATATATAGTTTGTTTGTTTGTTTCTGCCAGCTCTTAGGGTAAACACAGTGTTGCAGACTGGAGGGAAGGTTCTTCCCAGTTCATGTGCTGGCACCCTGTGTGCGTGTGCACCTGGGCCTCTGAGCAGAGATCAACATGACACACGGTCACCGGAGTGAGCTGGGTCGGGGTCCCCGCAGGAGGACACACACACACACAAACACAGCAGCAGAGCCAGGGGAGATGTCCCTCTGGGGGTCAGCAATGCCCCGACCTAAGGCTTGAAGATCTCACCGCCTTGCCCTGTGGGGTGCTTCCCCGCTCACCCACAGCCAGCGCCGCTAGAGACTCAGTAGAGTCTCAGAGCCGCCCCCGTGCCCCGGATCACACAGGGGCATGGATGTGGACCGGCCCTGCTGAGGTTCTCACAGCGAGAAGAGCTGTGAGTTGCAGAGCCTGCAGACAACACCATGTGGGAGTGGACGGGGTGGGGCAGAGGCCGCTGGCTGGTCACTTCTCACTGCATGCGGCAGCACAGCTCAGGCAGAAGGCTGGAGTGCACTCAGTCCTGCAGGGACTGTGTGCAGACTGTGTGCAGACTGTGTGCTTGAGCCAAGGCCCACACCACGCAAAAATCCAGTGTGTGGGCCCAAGGCACCACTGAATTCCAAAGGAGCTTGTCTCACAGATTCTCAATAAAGGCAGAGTGAGTGTCCCGCACATTCACACAGCACCCTTCCGAGCCTGACTGCAGCCTGGCGCGTGTGAGGAGGGAACTGACATAAGAGCATCTTAGCCCAGCCCGGCCTGCTACTGCTCAGCCACAGGGCACACCCTGAGCCTGCAGGTTACCGCCTCTCAGGGCAAACCTCAGAGCTCCTGGGCTCGATAACACAGCATGCGCCCTGCGGAAGGCACAGGTGACACCTTCTTCAGACGGCTTCTGGTGCGTAGGCCAAGACTGCTTCCAGGAGACTCTGAATACCACGGACGAGGAGGGTGGACTCCGCACCCTTGCTAGGTGAACCTGCCACTGCTCCAAGACCCCTGGTGGCCTGGACTGCTGATTGACGTGGTGACCTCAGGACAGGAACACACGGGCCTGCTTCCCACAGCAGCAGGGCCAGGCGGGCAAGGTCGCGGTTCAGCGAGCACCACGTCACAGCCTTGTCCCCAGCTCCAGCTCACACATTTCAGGGAAGGAAAGCTCAGACACAGATCCTCAGACAGGGACAAACACAGCTGAGGAAGCACCTGGTTCAGAACATACACGTGTCTCTTGCTCAAGGGTAAGAGCGAGCTACACAACACACGTAGGAGCCGAAGATCCGAGCAGGCACTTCATTCCAGCTGCTCCCCGGACGGCAAGTCATCCAGCGGAAAGCAACATCCAGCTGTGCAGGCGCAGGGCCGTGGCCGGGGGAAGCAGCACACGTCGCCACACCCAGCACGACGGCTGTCAAGAGGGCCTGCGTCACTCCCACTCCCGGGGACTCGGCAGAGATGAGGACATACCTCCAGGCAAGTCTGTCTCCGTGGGGGCACAGACGCTTTAGGAATTCTAAAAAGCCCCAGACCAGAAACCCAAATGTTCTTCACTTGGTGGGTGGATACATGTATTGTGGGACATCCACACGGTGGACACTCTTGCCATTGAAGGAACACACAAGGCACGCACGGGCCTGTGGACCAGTTAAGTCCTGGGGAATCACTGAGTCAGGTCAGCTGATGACTGGGCACGGCCCAGTATTAATGTTAGATACAGCAAATGGCCCTCGACAGAGGGACTCCCTACCCAGCAGAGGCAGCCCACCTGCTCTGTGCTGTGGGAGCAGCTGGCCTCACAGGTGGGCGTAATGCCTGTGACCTGTCCAGGGCATATCGGTCACAGAGAACTGAGCGGGGCTCCCAGGATGGAGGGAGAGGGGTGCCCGAGAGCCTGCGGGCCGGAGGACAGAGGTGTTCTTTCTCCCGCATGCACAGGTTACCTGCCTGTGTGTGCTGACACCACAGGCCAGAGGGCATGGGGATTTTTTGCTGTGTGGAGTTTGTATTTTTGTAAAGCTAGGTTTAAAAAGAGACATCTCAGTAGTTGTTCATTCATGTTCACAGTGGCATTTGTCTCAAAACTGGAGGTAGAAACACCCCAATGCCTGCTGACGGGCAGAGACACACACACTATGACTGTCCATGCAGCAGGACACAGGGTGGCCTCGAGGGTATGGCACTGGGTTAGATACGCTGGTTACACAGTGCCACATAGAGTCCACTTCCGCAAGGAACCTACAAGAGGCAGCCAGTCCAGCAGTGGCCACCGTGGGCTGTGATGTCAGCATCTAGTGAGGAGAGTTCCCACGCTGCGAAATGCAGAGTGCAGGCAGTGGTAAAGATGGAGCCACAATAAAAACCTAGGTACTGGGCCCGGTGCGGCAGCCTAGCTAGTAGCTAAAGTCCCTGCCTTGCACACACCAGGATTGCATATGGGCGCCAGTTCTAATCCCGGCGGCCCTGCTTCCCATCCAGCTCCCTGCTTGTGGCCTGGGAAAGCAGTCGAGGACGACCCAAGGTCTTGGGATGCTGCGCCTGTGTGGGAGACCCGAAAGAGGCTCCGGGCTCCTGACTTCAGATCAGCTCAGCTCTGGCTGTTGTGGCCACTTGGGGAGTGAACCAGCGGAAAGAAAATCTTTCTCTCTGTTTCTCCTTCTGCATATCTGGCTTTCCAATAAAAAAAAAAATAAATCTAAAAAAAAAAAAAAAAGAACCCAGGTACTGCCACGGCTTTGTATATTTCAAAACGGCCAAGATGTGTTTTATTTTTAAGATTTATTTTGGTAAAGACTAATTTTTATTTGAAAGGTAGATTGCTAGCAGAAGGAGGTACATGTAGAGAGATTTGCTGGTTCACTCCCCAAGTGGCTACAATGGCCAAAGCTGGCTACCCGGAAGCCAGAAGCTTCTTGCAGGGCCCCCATGTGGGTGCAGGGTCCCAGGACTTGGGTCATGCTCGTTGCTTTCCCAGACCATAGCAGGAAAGTGGATGGGAAGCGGAGCAGCCACAACAGGAACCAGCGCCCACATGAGATGCTGCACTCCAGGCAGAGCCTTAACTTGCCTTGCTACTGCATTGGCCCTTCAGACTTTTTATGCATGTATTTTATACTACAACTGAAAATAAACCAAATGAAGGTTAAAGTTCTCTTTAAAGCTCTGAAAAAAAACACAGACTTTAGAAATAGACAAATATGTCTTCTCCTCTGAAACAAAGGGCAACTGGTCTCATGCGAAGGGAGCACTTGCTTGAGGACAGGAAGCTCAACAGGCCGGCTCAGCTCGGACGGCAGGTCTACCTTGCACACCACTTCTCACTGGCACCACGGGGCTGCACAGCAGGCAGTGCAGAAACCAAGTGAGCAAATGACCCACAGAGAATCCCAATAGGACCCCAAAAAGCTTGCGGCTGAGTGGGGAGGCCCACATGTGGACGAGGGGCAGAGTGGGAGGCCCACGTGTGGACGAGGGGCAGAGAGGGAGGCCCACATGTGGACGAGGCGCAGAGAGGGAGGCCCACGTGTGGACGAGGGGCAGAGTGGGAGGCCCACGTGTGGACGAGGGGCAGAGTGGGAGGCCCACGTGTGGACGAGGGCAGAGAGGGAGGCCCACATGTGGACGAGGCGCAGAGAGGGAGGCCCACGTGTGGACGAGGCGCAGAGTGGGAGGCCCACGTGTGGACGAGGGGCGGAGTGGGAGGCCCACGTGTGGACGAGGGGCGGAGAGGGAGGCCCACGTGTGGACGAGGGGCGGAGAGGGAGGCCCATGAGTGGCTGCAGCGCAAAGGGCTCTCCCTGACTGTCGGTGTTCCAGAAGCCCGCACTGGTGCACCCTCTGCGCCACTGCTGCAGCTGACCCGCCGCCCACACAGATGCGGCACCAGGACTGCACCCCTCATCTCCCAGAGCCAGCCCGTCAGTCACGTCTGCTCACACATCAGACACAGGGCTTACCTGGCTCCTTCCCGTTACACATCGTAGTTCCAGTTTCCACAACGCCTTCTCCGTCTGAGCTGGGTCTTTCTGACGACAGTCTCTTTGACGATAAACAGGATCAAGTCAGTCTGACAGTCACACCGGCCTTGTGATGACAGATCACTAACACTCAGCTCAAAACTGAAGGGGAATGTAGACCAAACCCACAACAGCCAGAGAGCCATGGCCCTGTAGACAGACACTTCGGTCCTGTCTCTCTGGGAAACCCGGACCAACCAAGGGCAGACACAGGAGCTGTTTGTTCCCAGCAGGGACCTAAACAAAGTGGGTTCAGGCAGTTCCTAGGACACAACATGGTGGCCACAGTCACAAACAGCACAAACCAAATGAGCAGGTGGCGTGCACACAGCTGCTCTCCCTCACCCTGTGCCTGCTGTGCTCCTGCAGGGAGGGTGGTCAGTACGTGCCCTGGAGTGGCAGGGCACTGCCCGTCGGCTGTGCAGCCAGCACAGGGCCACTCAGCATGCCTGCTATGTCCTGGAAGCAGACAGGCTGCCCTCCGACAGTCACGTGACTGAATCAGACCCTGTGAGCTCACTAGTCCATCTGCAGCTGAACCAGGCCTGGCCAACCACCAACCCAAGCTTAGACAAAGCAGGTGCTTCTCAGGGATGCGAAGTGCTGAGCCCCTGCCCCCCGGGATACCTTCTCCAGCTCAGCCTTGTGCACTGGGGAGCTGCATGGCGGGGGGCCCTCGGAACCCACAGATCCACCACAGCCACTGTAGGCCTCCTTGATCACCTGCAAAGAAGCAGACATGGTAAGGTGTGCCCAGGCAAGACACATGCCAACAAGGACAGAGTCAGGAGGGGACAGGCAGGGAAGGACTGGCAGGAAGTGGGGGATCTGGCTCTGGGTTGGGGTGCTTTCATTGCTGTACGTCCACCCTGCCCTGACATGCACTCTGGATGCACAGAGCTGACAACACATGTCCAGCTTCTGCCCCAGGAAGTTCCGCACGCATGGGCAAGGGCAAGAGGGCCATGGGTCCCCATCAAGGCAGAGGCAAGAACAGCACGGAGTCCTGCAGGTCGTGGGCTGGGCACGCCTGTGGAGTTGAAGCCCAGGCTGAGTGGCCTCAAGGCTCAAGACATGTGAAGAATGACTGGGAAAGGTGGGGTGGCTGGTGCAAGCCCCCCACCAGGTGGACAGGAAGTATTTAAGGAAACCCTGGGGGGGAGGTGCGGTAGAAGATGAGGTGGGCGTGGCCACTTCAGGCCTACTAAGGAGTCTGAATTAACCCAGTGGGCAGACGGGTCCTGAGAACCCTCCAAGCAGAGGAGCAGTGGACTTGAGGGCCTGGACTCCAGGGCTGGCTTCCCCCAGGCACGCTCAGTGCACGCTGCTTCAGCAGGCTTGGCTGCAAAGCACAGAGGTGGTTGGGCTAAGATTCAGACGCAATGAGTACTCAGTTCCCTAGAGCTGGCAGCAAGCACTCAAGCTCCAGTGAGGGCCCAGTGAGGTAGCCTAGTGGCTAAGTCCCTGCCTTGCATATGTGCACCAGCTTGTGTCCTGGGAAAGCAGTGAAGGACGGCCCAAAGCCTTGGGACCCTGCACCCGCATGGGAGACCTGGGGAAAAGCTCCTGACTCCTGGCTTTGGATTGGCTTGGGTCGGGCTGTTGCGGCCACTTGGGAAGTGAACCAGTGGACAGAAGATCTTTATCTCTCCTTCTCTCTGTAAATTTGAATTTCTAATAAAAATAAATAAATCTTTTTAAAAAAAGTTACACCGGAGCAGGAGAGAAAGACAAACAAAACGTGTTGGGCGCAGTGAAGGCGGCAAGGGCTGCAGCAGTGGCAACACAGGCGCCAGGGACACAAGGACAGGCGGCATGAGTCAGCAGGGCTCGCGGAGAGGCTGACGCAGGCTCGGCAGGCAGGGTTCCAACATGACTGCTGCGTTTCTGTTCCCAGTGACTGAAACAGGCTGGGGCAAGGGGGCTGCACGCAGGAGAGTGGAGCGAAGGCCAATCTCCAGGCAGCCAGACGCGTACGGGGAGTCAGGGGCCATACGGTGATGCTGGCAGCTGTGGTCTCGAGCTCACCAGGAGACAGGGCAACGCCGGGGAGAGCTGAGACATGGTCACAAAGGCTGCAGGGACAGGGGCTGGATGCAGAGAGGCCAGGGCTGGGAACAAGCCCGCCAGCTGCTCGCTTTCTCACTGACTCCTGTGGCAATGCCATCAGTGCCAGCAGTGTGACTTTGGTTCTGAAGCCCTGAGTGCCATCAAAGAAAGGTGAGTCAACAGTGACCTGCTGCAGGACACAGCGAGATCTCGAAAGACGCCTGAGTCCCTGGGGGCCACTGTCACAGCTGCAAGGGTGCCGTAGGAGCCCACCCGGTGACTGTGGGCTATGTAGAGGGACATGGGCCTGCCAGCCTGCAGGCTGTGCCAGCTCTCAAGTGTGTGCCCTCACTGTGCAGCTCACACAACGCTCACGTGTGGTTCCGGTCACAGGGATGTGCAATAAGTACAACACATTCCTATGCTCGCGGAGCACACACTTGGCAACTGAAGGTTAATAGGCAAATTTTTCAAAATGTCTTCTCTGCTTTTATCTTTCAGCTTTCCACACCCAGAACAGTCACACTGCCCTGACCTGGTGCCCTGCCCTGGCTGACTTTCCCCAGCCGTCCTGTTCACCCTCCACCTGTGCCCATCAGCAGCCAGGGGAGGCTGGCATCACAGCGAGCTCAGGGAATACTTTCCAAAGCCATCCCAGATCATCTGAATGCTGAGCTACCTCCTGGACACTCTGTACCTGATTGTTTTCTGTTACCCACACCCAAGCTGGCACTGGCACTCCTGGTCGGGGCAGCAGGGCTTCCCGAGGTGCTGGCAGGCGACCAGTGTGTGCCCAGGCTGAGCAGTGCTGCTCAGGAGACTGCTTGCCTCCCCAGACTAAAGAAGACCCCTGCCTGCAATACGGGCAGACAGCCGAGAACACCAACGCGCATGCCATCTGTCGCGCCCGGGCCTCGCAGGCCAGTCACGATCTCAGGGCATTTCCTGAAACTGCCCACCTGGGATCTACATGCACCAACTGCACCTGCAGAGCTAACTCAGAAACAGAGAGGAAAGGGTGTAGCATTCAGATTCTATCAACAACTATAAGTAAAGTTTTTACACAAACGTCCTAAGTCCTCCAGGAGACAAACTGGAGGATGTGTTGTGGTATCCCGCTTGCTTGAAGCGGGGACTGTGTCTGCAGAAGCACACGCTTGGCCCATTTTTAAGGAAACCTGACCACTGTGCTTCTGGGAAGACTGGCTCTTGCCTCTGCCTGACCCATGGCGCCCTCCCACAGCTCCCGCTGCCAGGGTCGGGGTGCACGCAGAACATGGAGAAACAAAGCTGGCAGCAATTCCTAAAGAAGCATGTGCAAAGGCGTACATTGGTTGTAACACATCCTTTGTGGTTTTCTAACTGATTAGACGTTCAATTCTTATGTCGAAGCCATGTTTCAAAACACACTTTGAACAAGGCAGGACAACAGCAGTTTGTATGAAAACACAATGCATGTTTGGAAAAACAATTTCTGCTACAGAAACACAAAGAGATGATACAAATAATACCATATACACTTTGGCCACTTCTTACAGTTCAAAGAATGTGTTTATACCGCTTTTTCTTTTTACCACCATAGCACCTTGGTAAGTATTATTCACACCTGGCAGACCAACAGGCTGGCGTGTGCCAAGCCTTTTAGGAACATCTCAGACACTCCCTTCAAGTTCCTTCCACGCACTTCCTGCCGCCTGAGGGGGTGGTGTTTATTTTATGATAGTTCTACCATTACAGATTTTACCATATTTTGGGAAAAAAAAGACAAGGCAAGACTTGTAGGGTTTGAAAATGACTGTGAAAGAATGACCAACATTCCAACCATTGTGGAACACAAATCTCTCCCATGGGACATGTCAGAACTTTGCGTTGGGCAACAAGTCAAGACTGAAAGTTTTAACACATGAAATCATATAACGTTTCGAGATCTGGGGAAATTAAGCTAGAAGCCAAGAACAGATGACTTTTTAAAAATATCTCAAAACTAAGCACTATCTCCCGAAATAAGCCATCAAAGAGGAGATCACTATAGATACTAGAAAATATCCCCAACTGAATGTTAGTAAAAGCACAAAATAACAAAACAAAAAGGGTACAAGGAAAATTACATTTTGAGGGGGGAGATAGTTTTGTTTTCGTTTTATTTGAGAGGAAGTGACGTGTAGGTCCATGCCCCAGTGCCCCCCAGGCTGGGACGGGCCTCCAGGGGCGGCCAGTGCTCAGGTGATCAGCCAGCAGCTGCCTGCCTGGGCCAGCCTGGCAGGGAGGAGCTGGACACACACACAGCTCTCCCCACATGCAGGAAGTGGCTGAATCCCCGGGCAGGTGCTGTCCTTCTCCTGGAGCACTGGAGGCCATGGTCAAACTGAACACACAGCAGGGCAGAACTTCCTCCCCACACTGCAGAGCACACCTCTTCCACCATTAGACCCAGACTAAGCAAACACAACAAGCTGGTTCTGAAAGCTGACCAGTGTTCCCAACGCCCCACTAGTCAGATGGAAATTTCCCGATCCACCATTCTAATCAAACCTGAAGGCACTTGGGGTGAATCACAGAAAGGCCACAAACAAGTCCAGCTTTGCAGCAACTACAGTTAGGCTGCTTCTGGCCACGCGCTACAGCACAGCAGCTGCAGCCATGCTGGTCCTGGCCACTCGTGGCAGCACAGCACCCAGAGCCACACTGGTCCTGGCCACTCGTGGCAGCACAGCACCCAGAGCCACGCTGGTCCTGGCCACGTGAGGCAGCACAGCACCCAGAGCCATGCTGGTCCTGGCCACTCGTGGCAGCACAGCACCCAGAGCCACGCTGGTCCTGGACACTCGTGGCAGCACAGCACCCAGAGTCATGCTGGTCCTGGCCACTCGTGGCAGCACAGCACCCAGAGCCATGCTGGTCCTGGCCACTCGTGGCAGCACAGCACCCAGAGCCACGCTGGTCCTGGCCACGTGAGGCAGCACAGCACCCAGAGCCATGCTGGTCCTGGCCACTTGTGGCAGCACAGCACCCAGAGTCATGCTGGTCCTGGCCACGTGAGGCAGCACAGCAGCCAGAGCCACACTGGTCCTGGCCACGTGAGGCAGCACAGCACCCAGAGCCACACTGGTCCTGGCCACACACAGCAGCACAACAGCCAGAGAGCCACACTGGTCCTGGCCACACACAGCAGCACAGCAGCCAGAGAGCCACACTGGTCCTGGCCACACACAGCAGCACAGCAGCCAGAGCCACACTGGTCCTGGCCACGTGTGGCAGCACAACAGCCTGAGCAACACCTTTCCCTGGGCAAACAGGCTCTCTTACACACCATGGACAGAACACAACAAGAACGCAACAGAGCTGTCCTAAAGGTGGTCCAGACACTGAAGTGACCATGACAGAAATGCTAAACTGTCAGCACAAACAGAAGGAAACATGCATGAAGAACTGGAGAATTTCGGCAGAGATGGAAAGTTTTTTTTAAGCAGGAAAATGCTAGAAATGAGAAGCTGCCCTTCAGAAAAGGAGCTCAAGGATCCTTGTCAGAAAAGGAAGTGTGGGGTCACCTCAGCACACACTTGTGTCTACGCAGAGAATGCTGCTCTGCAGTATTCATCCGCCCGGGAGCAGGGGTGACGGTCCACTACTCTGCTCATACCCGGATGGATGTCTCCCCATCTCCCTGCAGCTCTGGCCGAAGGAGGGGCAGGAGACATGATAGAAACGCTCCCAGACTGGGCTGCTGTGCTCTCTGGATTTCCACACTGCCCAGCAGGGCTAGTGTGTCTGTTGAGACGCAGTGCTGGTCGGGTGGTACAGACACCACAGCCCACGTGCTCCAGACACAACAGGTGCCAGGCCAAGCACTCGCTATCCTAATATTCTTTGGTTCTCACAGCAGCTCAGGAAAGCAGACACTATGCTCTCCTGTCTGACAGGTGAGGAAACCGAGGCATCGAGAGTTTATTTAGCTTGCCAAAAACATCCAGTGAAACAGTCAGTTTTGTGCCCACGGGGATGATCTTGGTGTGGAAAGCCCACATCCCTTGTCAGTGTCAGGTCCAGTCCCGACTGCTTTTCTTCCTGCCAATGCACCTAAAAAGGCAGCAGCTGGAGGCCCCCGTGCGTGGGTCTGGGCCGCCTGTGGAGGAGGCCCCCGTGCATGGGTGTGGGCCACCCGTGGAGGAGGCCCAGATGGAATTCCAGCTTCTAGCTTTGGCCTGGCCCAACCTTAGCCACTGCAGGCATCTGGCCAGTGAGCCAGTAGATGGAGGAGCGTCTCTCTTTGTGTCGATGTCTTTTTTTCTATCACTCTGCCTTCCAAAAACAAACTGACTATATAGCCCCAACTATACAGCAAAGTACTGGGGGGCTTAGGAGGCAGGACACAGCATGGTCCCGTCTGTGCTCAGCCACACCATTTCTAGAGCGGCCTTGGGGACCCACGCTGGCTCTCACATCTATGACACTGAATTTCAGAAGCAAGTACAAAGATCAAGTGAGAATCCATTTGAAATGGCTTTGCAAGGCCATGGATCTTAGCTGTTCCTCCAGCTGTGGAAACCCTATCTGCTCTTCCACCCTCCCCCTCCCGTGAGGCCTCCTGGCACAAGGAAATGAGCAGACTGAACCAGAGCTGTGGTCCTCAGCCCCAGCTTTGCTCACGGCATCTGGCAGGTCCTTAACAACAGAAACAGAGGACAGAGATGGCAGGCGTAGGGGATACAAAGAGACACGCCCCGAGGCTCCAGCACACATCAGGGCGTCTCAGCCCTGTGAAAGGATGCTCGCGCCTGCTCAGAAAAGGGTCAGGCTGGGCGGATGCGAGCTCGCCCTTGCTCAGGAGGGGGACAGGCTGAGACTCCAACCCTGCTCAGAGAGACAGCCAAAGGCCTGGGGTCCCTGACATACCCCGTGGGCAAGGTGCGGGAGGAAAGGCCACTGCTGAGCCGGGAGCCTCCACCAAGGTCAGTCTCTTACACACACACACACACACACACACACACACACACACACAATCACTTCTGGGAATTTTGCCTACAGACAAGCAAGAGTGAAGTGAAGAGGAAAATCTATAAATACGCAGAGAAGGTAGGAAATGGTCCAGGGTGAGACAGTCTAACACATAGTTAACTGTAATCTCAGTGAGTGGGACAAAGCTATAGTTTTAGGAAAGGTAGAAACAATTTTCCAAACATAGAAAGATGACAACGCACACAACCAATAAGCTCAGTGATCCCAAACAGAGTAAGAAAGCCTCTGTGCCCGGTCAGCTGGAGGAGAGCCCAGAGCGGCCTGGGCCTGGCGGGGCGGACGCCTTCCAGCCGAGTCTGAGGGACCCGGGCTTCTGAGCAGAACATGCAGACAGCAGCAGCTAACTGCTCAGGTTCCCCTACTGTGCTTGAAAAGAAGCCCACCAAGCCCAGGGCCGAGAGCTCTCGGGGATGCTGGGCAAGCAGCGGGCTCAGCTGGCACGACCTACCTTCAGCCACTGCTCAGCCTGCTCCCGGCTCTGCACGGCCAGGACCAGGGGGTCGCTGCCCGGCGGTGTGATTTTCAGCTCATGTTTCTTCTTCTTGCTGTCCTTCGGGATGTAGGTGACAGTGCAGCCCTGCAGCGGCAGCTCCATCTGGGGCTGCTGGTCCTTGGAACTCTTGTAGCACTGCAGGCGACAGGACACAGCCACACAGCTATGAGGAGGGCAGTGACAAAGGCCCTGCCCAGGCAGAGGACGCAGGCGTGCCTGGTGACTGCAAGGTAGCTCTATAGGCCACTGGGCTGCACCAGGCACGCAGTCACCTCATCACGTGGATGCATACATGAACATGATACAGTAACATGTAAGTATGTAATACATAATGCATGACCATAGTACTGGACTTGCTGTTACCACACCATCCTGCTGGGGCAGATGACCCCACCACGTGACCACTGTACTCCATTGCCTGCGCTGCCAGATCCGGACTCCTGTCTCTGGCCCTTCTCTGAAGGACACAGGGGCAATTGTCCCAAAAGGAGGAACAGCAATCTGGGGAGCAGGTGCCTGCATGGTTCGCTTTCTAGGTGGTCAACAGATACTAAGCTCCTGCTGCTGTGCTGGCTCCCCGAATACCAACACAGGAGACATCAAGTGGCAAGCTCAAAACTAAAGCTACCGCATCTCCTTCCTGCTCAATTGCTAATAAACCCGCAGCCAAGTTTCCTCTGGAGGCTTGCCCGGCCCTGTCTAGTTTAACTGCAACTCCCGGGGCGCAGGCACACTGCTTTACAGAGGTCTGTGGTGCAAGAGGTCAACCCTCTGGGTCCTAGGTCCGTTCTGACTTTACTGTGCCACCTCCCTCCCCTCCCGATCCCTGCAGAGCCTGCAGTCTTACAAGAAAGCAAGCTTTAGGGCCCGGCGTAATAGCATAGTGGCTAAAGTCCTCACCTTGAAAGCCCTGGGATCCCATATGGGCACCGGTTCTAAGCCTGGTGGCCCCGCTTCCCATCCAGCTCCCTGCCTGTGGCCTGGGAAAGCAGTCGAGGACAGTCCAAAGCCTTGGGACCCTGCACCCGTGTGGGAGACCTGGAAGAGGCTCCTGGCTCTGGCTTTAGACTGGTTCAGCTCCAGCCATTGCGGTCGCTTGGGGAGTGAACCATTGGATGAAAGATCTTCCTTTCTGTCTCTTCCTCCTCTCTGTATATCTGACTCTCCAATAAAAATACATAAATCTTTAAAAAAAAAACAAGAAAGCACGCTTTGCCGTCATTGTTATTCACTACACACATTACTGGCACTAATAAAGCACCTGCTACCAAAATAACCCGAGACGGCCCACACAGCTCAGCTCTACAGCCTGGCCCGTCCTGGAGCCAGGAGGCCAAGCTGTGAGCTGGCTGGCAGACGCATCCAGTGTCAGGCACTGAGAGTGGCACACTCAGAACCTCCCAGCGCTCACTGACGGTGGGCAGCACAGATACTTGTCCCCAGAGTCCTCTCCCAGTCTGCAGCTCCAGGCCCTGCTGGAGAACAGCAGGTAGGGACACACACTTCAAAATCATTTCCACTAATGGCTAACACCAGCCAGGCTCCGACTGCGAGGAATGCTGACCACGTCCCTGTTATTGCATATACTCAGGAAGCGCAGGGTGGGGAACCAGCTGTGCAATGGAAGGAGTCAGGAGAATGTGAGAGCTTCAATCTCCTGATGTTGGGTTTTGGGGGAAGCTGTCTGTGTGGACTGCAGGATATAAAGAAAGTTCTCTTAGGAGCAACACCAGGTGGGGCGGGAGTGAGCAGAGAAGCGCTGCTACTGGCAGGCCAAGAACTGTCCTTGAACGTGGGCCTTGGCAGCTGCAGCGCAAACAGAGCCCTGGGAAGAATGGCAGCCATCATCCAGCTCTAGGAACCAGCTCCCGTCACCTCGCAGGTAAACATTAGCAGGAAGCTGGATTTGGGAGCAGACGCAGGACTCAGATGCAAATACTCCAAGAAATGGAGCAGGCCATCCCAGCCGGCATCTTCAGGCCAGGCCAAAAAGCAGCCATGCGGGACATGCCTCAGTAAAGAGTGCTGTCAATAGGCAAACAGCTGATTCTGACTGCTGGCCTTCCAACAGCCTCTTGTAAGGTTCTGGCAGTGACAATGAGGCTGAATGACAGGTGTCATCCTGGTGTTTGAAGGGAAGGGAACAACAGACAGCGCTGGGGGCAGGAGGACCAGTGGTGAGTGAAGGCAAGGCGGGCAGGCAGAGGCCCAGGGGCCTGGACACCACCTGCTTCTGCCCCACACAGCCACCAAGCTGCTTCGCTTTCCAGTGAGAGTGCCTGCATTCCCCACACACTCACGTAATCAGGTCACATCTGCAGCAGTGAGGTCAGATGGTAAATAAGGACCGTATTTGTCTCCATTCTCCACTGTAAAATTCCCTGTGGCATCATTTTTGGCACGTTTTAAATTTGGGAGAACAGGCCACACATGTGGAAAAAATATGTACTCACTTTGAAAAAGTTAATTCAAAAGACTTAAACAAATTAAGACTCTCATAATTTACAAATGAATTTTGATTTCTACAAAGCATTATCTGCTCTACTAAGGAGTGATTTCTAGAAAAGAAGCTTTCAACATTCTGTTTTAATTAGATAACTTTCAGCAATGTGAAAGTTTAACTGGAGGGAAAAACAAAGACAGTGGTGTCCTTGGAGGTCCCTAGTCCAGGAGTGACCCGTGGTGTCCTTGGAGGTCCCTAGTCCAGGAGTGACCCGTGGTGTCCTTGGAGGTCCCTAGTCCAGGAGTGACCCGTGGTGTCCTTGGAGGTCCCTAGTCCAGGACTGACCCGTGGTGTCCTTGGAGGTCCCTAACCCAGGAGTGACCCGTGGTGTCCTTGGAGGTCCCTAGTCCAGGAGTGACCCGTGGTGTCCTTGGAGGTCCCTAGTCCAGGAGTGACCCGTGGTGTCCTTGGAGGTCCCTAGTCCAGGACTGACCCGTGGTGTCCTTGGAGGTCCCTAGCCCAGGACTGACCCGTGGTGTCCTTGGAGGTCCCTAGTCCAGGAGTGACCCGTGGTGTCCTTGGAGGTCCCTAGTCCAGGAGTGACCCGTGGTGTCCTTGGAGGTCCCTAGTCCAGGAGTGACCCGTGGTGTCCTTGGAGGTCCCTAGCCCAGGACTGACCCGTGGTGTCCTTGGAGGTCCCTAGTCCAGGAGTGACCCGTGTGTCCTTGGAGGTCCCTAGTCCAGGAGTGACCCGTGGTGTCCTTGGAGGTCCCTAGTCCAGGAGTGACCCGTGTGTCCTTGGAGGTCCCTAGTCCAGGACTGACCCGTGGTGTCCTTGGAGGTCCCTAGTCCAGGAGTGACCCGTGGTGCCCTTGGAGGTCCCTAGCCCAGGACTGACCCGTGGTGTCCTTGGAGGTCCCTAGCCCAGGAGTGACCCGTGGTGCCCTTGGAGGTCCCTAGCCCAGGAGTGACCCGTGGTGCCCTTGGAGGTCCCTAGTCCAGGAGTGACCCGTGGTGCCCTTGGAGGTCCCTAGTCCAGGAGTGACCCGTGGTGTCCTTGGAGGTCCCTAGTCCAGGAGTGACCCGTGGTGTCCTTGGAGGTCCCTAGTCCAGGACTGACCCGTGGTGTCCTTGGAGGTCCCTAGTCCAGGAGTGACCCGTGGTGTCCTTGGAGGTCCCTAGTCCAGGACTGACCCGTGGTGTCCTTGGAGGTCCCTAGTCCAGGACTGACCCGTGGTGTCCTTGGAGGTCCCTAGTCCAGGACTGACCCGTGGTGTCCTTGGAGGTCCCTAGTCCAGGAGTGACCCGTGGTGCCCTTGGAGGTCCCTAGCCCAGGACTGACCCGTGGTGTCCTTGGAGGTCCCTAGCCCAGGAGTGACCCGTGGTGCCCTTGGAGGTCCCTAGCCCAGGAGTGACCCGTGGTGCCCTTGGAGGTCCCTAGTCCAGGACTGACCCGTGGTGTCCTTGGAGGTCCCTAGTCCAGGACTGACCCGTGGTGTCCTTGGAGGTCCCTAGTCCAGGACTGACCCGTGGTGTCCTTGGAGGTCCCTAGTCCAGGAGTGACCCGTGGTGTCCTTGGAGGTCCCTAGTCCAGGAGTGACCCGTGGTGTCCTTGGAGGTCCCTAGTCCAGGAGTGACCCGTGGTGTCCTTGGAGGTCCCTAGCCCAGGACTGACCCGTGGTGTCCTTGGAGGTCCCTAGTCCAGGAGTGACCCGTGTGTCCTTGGAGGTCCCTAGTCCAGGAGTGACCCGTGGTGTCCTTGGAGGTCCCTAGTCCAGGAGTGACCCGTGTGTCCTTGGAGGTCCCTAGTCCAGGACTGACCCGTGGTGTCCTTGGAGGTCCCTAGCCCAGGAGTGACCCGTGGTGCCCTTGGAGGTCCCTAGCCCAGGACTGACCCGTGGTGTCCTTGGAGGTCCCTAGTCCAGGAGTGACCCGTGGTGCCCTTGGAGGTCCCTAGCCCAGGACTGACCCGTGGTGCCCTTGGAGGTCCCTAGTCCAGGAGTGACCCGTGGTGTCCTTGGAGGTCCCTAGTCCAGGAGTGACCCGTGGTGTCCTTGGAGGTCCCTAGTCCAGGAGTGACCTGTGGTGTCCTTGGAGGTCCCTAGTCCAGGACTGACCCGTGGTGTCCTTGGAGGTCCCTAGTCCAGGAGTGACCCGTGGTGTCCTTGGAGGTCCCTAGTCCAGGAGTGACCCGTGGTGTCCTTGGAGGTCCCTAGTCCAGGAGTGACCCGTGGTGTCCTTGGAGGTCCCTAGTCCAGGAGTGACCCGTGGTGTCCTTGGAGGTCCCTAGTCCAGGAGTGACCCGTGGTGCCCTTGGAGGTCCCTAGCCCAGGACTGACCCGTGGTGTCCTTGGAGGTCCCTAGTCCAGGAGTGACCCGTGGTGCCCTTGGAGGTCCCTAGCCCAGGACTGACCCGTGGTGCCCTTGGAGGTCCCTAGCCCAGGAGTGACCCGTGGTGTCCTTGGAGGTCCCTAGTCCAGGAGTGACCCGTGGTGTCCTTGGAGGTCCCTAGCCCAGGAGTGACCCGTGGTGTCCTTGGAGGTCCCTAGTCCAGGACTGACCCGTGGTGTCCTTGGAGGTCCCTAGCCCAGGAGTGACCCGTGTGTCCTTGGAGGTCCCTAGCCCAGGAGTGACCCGTGGTGTCCTTGGAGGTCCCTAGCCCAGGAGTGACCCGTGTGTCCTTGGAGGTCCCTAGTCCAGGAGTGACCCGTGGTGTCCTTGGAGGTGCCTAGCCCAGGAGTGACCCGTGGTGTCCTTGGAGGTCCCTAGTCCAGGAGTGACCCGTGGTGTCCTTGGAGGTCCCTAGTCCAGGAGTGACCCGTGGTGTTCTTGGAGGTCCCTAGTCCAGGAGTGACCCGTGGTGTCCTTGGAGGTCCCTAGCCCAGGAGTGACCCGTGGCGTCCTTGGAGGTCCCTAGCCCAGGACTGACCCGTGGTGTCCTTGGAGGTCCCTAGTCCAGGAGTGACCCGTGTGTCCTTGGAGGTCCCTAGTCCAGGAGTGACCCGTGGTGTCCTTGGAGGTCCCTAGCCCAGGAGTGACCCGTGGTGTCCTTGGAGGTCCCTAGTCCAGGAGTGACCCGTGGTGTCCTTGGAGGTCCCTAGTCCAGGAGTGACCCGTGGTGTCCTTGGAGGTCCCTAGTCCAGGAGTGACCCGTGGTGTCCTTGGAGGTCCCTAGTCCAGGAGTGACCCGTGGTGTCCTTGGAGGTCCCTAGCCCAGGACTGACCCGTGGTGTCCTTGGAGGTCCCTAGTCCAGGAGTGACCCGTGTGTCCTTGGAGGTCCCTAGTCCAGGAGTGACCCGTGGTGTCCTTGGAGGTCCCTAGTCCAGGAGTGACCCGTGTGTCCTTGGAGGTCCCTAGTCCAGGACTGACCCGTGGTGTCCTTGGAGGTCCCTAGTCCAGGAGTGACCCGTGGTGCCCTTGGAGGTCCCTAGCCCAGGACTGACCCGTGGTGTCCTTGGAGGTCCCTAGTCCAGGAGTGACCCGTGGTGCCCTTGGAGGTCCCTAGCCCAGGACTGACCCGTGGTGCCCTTGGAGGTCCCTAGTCCAGGAGTGACCCGTGGTGTCCTTGGAGGTCCCTAGTCCAGGAGTGACCCGTGGTGTCCTTGGAGGTCCCTAGTCCAGGAGTGACCCGTGGTGTCCTTGGAGGTCCCTAGTCCAGGACTGACCCGTGGTGTCCTTGGAGGTCCCTAGTCCAGGAGTGACCCGTGGTGTCCTTGGAGGTCCCTAGTCCAGGAGTGACCCGTGGTGTCCTTGGAGGTCCCTAGTCCAGGACTGACCCGTGGTGTCCTTGGAGGTCCCTAGTCCAGGACTGACCCGTGGTGTCCTTGGAGGTCCCTAGTCCAGGAGTGACCCGTGGTGCCCTTGGAGGTCCCTAGCCCAGGACTGACCCGTGGTGTCGTTGGAGGTCCCTAGTCCAGGAGTGACCCGTGGTGCCCTTGGAGGTCCCTAGCCCAGGACTGACCCGTGGTGCCCTTGGAGGTCCCTAGTCCAGGAGTGACCCGTGGTGTCCTTGGAGGTCCCTAGTCCAGGAGTGACCCGTGGTGTCCTTGGAGGTCCCTAGTCCAGGAGTGACCCGTGGTGTCCTTGGAGGTCCCTAGTCCAGGACTGACCCGTGGTGTCCTTGGAGGTCCCTAGTCCAGGAGTGACCCGTGGTGTCCTTGGAGGTCCCTAGTCCAGGAGTGACCCGTGGTGTCCTTGGAGGTCCCTAGTCCAGGAGTGACCCGTGGTGTCCTTGGAGGTCCCTAGCCCAGGACTGACCCGTGGTGTCCTTGGAGGTCCCTAGTCCAGGAGTGACCCGTGTGTCCTTGGAGGTCCCTAGTCCAGGAGTGACCCGTGGTGTCCTTGGAGGTCCCTAGTCCAGGAGTGACCCGTGTGTCCTTGGAGGTCCCTAGTCCAGGACTGACCCGTGGTGTCCTTGGAGGTCCCTAGTCCAGGAGTGACCCGTGGTGCCCTTGGAGGTCCCTAGCCCAGGACTGACCCGTGGTGTCCTTGGAGGTCCCTAGTCCAGGAGTGACCCGTGGTGCCCTTGGAGGTCCCTAGCCCAGGACTGACCCGTGGTGCCCTTGGAGGTCCCTAGTCCAGGAGTGACCCGTGGTGTCCTTGGAGGTCCCTAGTCCAGGAGTGACCCGTGGTGTCCTTGGAGGTCCCTAGTCCAGGAGTGACCCGTGGTGTCCTTGGAGGTCCCTAGTCCAGGACTGACCCGTGGTGTCCTTGGAGGTCCCTAGTCCAGGAGTGACCCGTGGTGTCCTTGGAGGTCCCTAGTCCAGGAGTGACCCATGGTGTCCTTGGAGGTCCCTAGTCCAGGACTGACCCGTGGTGTCCTTGGAGGTCCCTAGTCCAGGACTGACCCGTGGTGTCCTTGGAGGTCCCTAGTCCAGGAGTGACCCGTGGTGCCCTTGGAGGTCCCTAGCCCAGGACTGACCCGTGGTGTCCTTGGAGGTCCCTAGTCCAGGAGTGACCCGTGGTGCCCTTGGAGGTCCCTAGCCCAGGACTGACCCGTGGTGCCCTTGGAGGTCCCTAGTCCAGGAGTGACCCGTGGTGTCCTTGGAGGTCCCTAGTCCAGGAGTGACCCGTGGTGTCCTTGGAGGTCCCTAGCCCAGGAGTGACCCGTGGTGTCCTTGGAGGTCCCTAGTCCAGGACTGACCCGTGGTGTCCTTGGAGGTCCCTAGCCCAGGAGTGACCCGTGTGTCCTTAGAGGTCCCTAGTCCAGGAGTGACCCGTGGTGTCCTTGGAGGTCCCTAGCCCAGGAGTGACCCGTGTGTCCTTGGAGGTCCCTAGTCCAGGAGTGACCCGTGGTGTCCTTGGAGGTCCCTAGTCCAGGAGTGACCCGTGGTGTCCTTGGAGGTCCCTAGTCCAGGACTGACCCGTGGTGCCCTTGGAGGTCCCTAGCCCAGGAGTGACCCGTGTGTCCTTGGAGGTCCCTAGCCCAGGAGTGACCCGTGGTGTCCTTGGAGGTCCCTAGTCCAGGAGTGACCCGTGGTGTCCTTGGAGGTCCCTAGTCCAGGAGTGACCCGTGGTGTCCTTGGAGGTCCCTAACCGAGGAGTGACCCGTGGTGTCCTTGGAGGTCCCTAGTCCAGGAGTGACCCGTGGTGTCCTTGGAGGTCCCTAGTCCAGGACTGACCCGTGGTGTCCTTGGAGGTCCCTAGTCCAGGAGTGACCCGTGGTGCCCTTGGAGGTCCCTAGCCCAGGACTGACCCGTGGTGTCCTTGGAGGTCCCTAGTCCAGGAGTGACCCGTGGTGCCCTTGGAGGTCCCTAGCCCAGGACTGACCCGTGGTGCCCTTGGAGGTCCCTAGTCCAGGAGTGACCCGTGGTGTCCTTGGAGGTCCCTAGTCCAGGAGTGACCCGTGGTGTCCTTGGAGGTCCCTAGTCCAGGAGTGACCCGTGGTGTCCTTGGAGGTCCCTAGTCCAGGACTGACCCGTGGTGTCCTTGGAGGTCCCTAGTCCAGGAGTGACCCGTGGTGTCCTTGGAGGTCCCTAGTCCAGGAGTGACCCGTGGTGTCCTTGGAGGTCCCTAGTCCAGGAGTGACCCGTGGTGTCCTTGGAGGTCCCTAGCCCAGGACTGACCCGTGGTGTCCTTGGAGGTCCCTAGTCCAGGAGTGACCCGTGTGTCCTTGGAGGTCCCTAGTCCAGGAGTGACCCGTGGTGTCCTTGGAGGTCCCTAGTCCAGGAGTGACCCGTGTGTCCTTGGAGGTCCCTAGTCCAGGACTGACCCGTGGTGTCCTTGGAGGTCCCTAGTCCAGGAGTGACCCGTGGTGCCCTTGGAGGTCCCTAGCCCAGGACTGACCCGTGGTGTCCTTGGAGGTCCCTAGTCCAGGAGTGACCCGTGGTGCCCTTGGAGGTCCCTAGCCCAGGACTGACCCGTGGTGCCCTTGGAGGTCCCTAGTCCAGGAGTGACCCGTGGTGTCCTTGGAGGTCCCTAGTCCAGGAGTGACCCGTGGTGTCCTTGGAGGTCCCTAGCCCAGGAGTGACCCGTGTGTCCTTGGAGGTCCCTAGTCCAGGAGTGACCCGTGGTGTCCTTGGAGGTGCCTAGCCCAGGAGTGACCCGTGGTGTCCTTGGAGGTCCCTAGTCCAGGAGTGACCCGTGGTGTCCTTGGAGGTCCCTAGTCCAGGAGTGACCCGTGGTGTCCTTGGAGGTCCCTAGTCCAGGAGTGACCCGTGGTGTCCTTGGAGGTCCCTAGCCCAGGAGTGACCCGTGGCGTCCTTGGAGGTCCCTAGCCCAGGACTGACCCGTGGTGTCCTTGGAGGTCCCTAGTCCAGGAGTGACCCGTGTGTCCTTGGAGGTCCCTAGTCCAGGAGTGACCCGTGGTGTCCTTGGAGGTCCCTAGCCCAGGAGTGACCCGTGGTGTCCTTGGAGGTCCCTAGTCCAGGAGTGACCCGTGGTGTCCTTGGAGGTCCCTAGTCCAGGAGTGACCCGTGGTGTCCTTGGAGGTCCCTAGTCCAGGAGTGACCCGTGGTGTCCTTGGAGGTCCCTAGTCCAGGAGTGACCCGTGGTGTCCTTGGAGGTCCCTAGCCCAGGACTGACCCGTGGTGTCCTTGGAGGTCCCTAGTCCAGGAGTGACCCGTGTGTCCTTGGAGGTCCCTAGTCCAGGAGTGACCCGTGGTGTCCTTGGAGGTCCCTAGTCCAGGAGTGACCCGTGTGTCCTTGGAGGTCCCTAGTCCAGGACTGACCCGTGGTGTCCTTGGAGGTCCCTAGTCCAGGAGTGACCCGTGGTGCCCTTGGAGGTCCCTAGCCCAGGACTGACCCGTGGTGTCCTTGGAGGTCCCTAGTCCAGGAGTGACCCGTGGTGCCCTTGGAGGTCCCTAGCCCAGGACTGACCCGTGGTGCCCTTGGAGGTCCCTAGTCCAGGAGTGACCCGTGGTGTCCTTGGAGGTCCCTAGTCCAGGAGTGACCCGTGGTGTCCTTGGAGGTCCCTAGTCCAGGAGTGACCCGTGGTGTCCTTGGAGGTCCCTAGTCCAGGACTGACCCGTGGTGTCCTTGGAGGTCCCTAGTCCAGGAGTGACCCGTGGTGTCCTTGGAGGTCCCTAGTCCAGGAGTGACCCGTGGTGTCCTTGGAGGTCCCTAGTCCAGGACTGACCCGTGGTGTCCTTGGAGGTCCCTAGTCCAGGACTGACCCGTGGTGTCCTTGGAGGTCCCTAGTCCAGGAGTGACCCGTGGTGCCCTTGGAGGTCCCTAGCCCAGGACTGACCCGTGGTGTCGTTGGAGGTCCCTAGTCCAGGAGTGACCCGTGGTGCCCTTGGAGGTCCCTAGCCCAGGACTGACCCGTGGTGCCCTTGGAGGTCCCTAGTCCAGGAGTGACCCGTGGTGTCCTTGGAGGTCCCTAGTCCAGGAGTGACCCGTGGTGTCCTTGGAGGTCCCTAGTCCAGGAGTGACCCGTGGTGTCCTTGGAGGTCCCTAGTCCAGGAGTGACCCGTGGTGTCCTTGGAGGTCCCTAGTCCAGGAGTGACCCGTGGTGTCCTTGGAGGTCCCTAGTCCAGGACTGACCCGTGGTGTCCTTGGAGGTCCCTAGTCCAGGAGTGACCCGTGGTGTCCTTGGAGGTCCCTAGTCCAGGACTGACCCGTGGTGTCCTTGGAGGTCCCTAGTCCAGGAGTGACCCGTGGTGTCCTTGGAGGTCCCTAGTCCAGGAGTGACCCATGGTGTCCTTGGAGGTCCCTAGTCCAGGACTGACCCGTGGTGTCCTTGGAGGTCCCTAGTCCAGGACTGACCCGTGGTGTCCTTGGAGGTCCCTAGTCCAGGAGTGACCCGTGGTGCCCTTGGAGGTCCCTAGCCCAGGACTGACCCGTGGTGTCCTTGGAGGTCCCTAGTCCAGGAGTGACCCGTGGTGCCCTTGGAGGTCCCTAGCCCAGGACTGACCCGTGGTGCCCTTGGAGGTCCCTAGTCCAGGAGTGACCCGTGGTGTCCTTGGAGGTCCCTAGTCCAGGAGTGACCCGTGGTGTCCTTGGAGGTCCCTAGCCCAGGAGTGACCCGTGGTGTCCTTGGAGGTCCCTAGTCCAGGACTGACCCGTGGTGTCCTTGGAGGTCCCTAGCCCAGGAGTGACCCGTGTGTCCTTGGAGGTCCCTAGCCCAGGAGTGACCCGTGGTGTCCTTGGAGGTCCCTAGCCCAGGAGTGACCCGTGTGTCCTTGGAGGTCCCTAGTCCAGGAGTGACCCGTGGTGTCCTTGGAGGTCCCTAGTCCAGGAGTGACCCGTGGTGCCCTTGGAGGTCCCTAGTCCAGGAGTGACCCGTGGTGCCCTTGGAGGTCCCTAGCCCAGGAGTGACCCGTGTGTCCTTGGAGGTCCCTAGCCCAGGAGTGACCCGTGGTGTCCTTGGAGGTCCCTAGTCCAGGAGTGACCCGTGGTGTCCTTGGAGGTCCCTAGTCCAGGAGTGACCCGTGGTGTCCTTGGAGGTCCCTAACCCAGGAGTGACCCGTGGTGTCCTTGGAGGTCCCTAGTCCAGGAGTGACCCGTGGTGTCCTTGGAGGTCCCTAGTCCAGGACTGACCCGTGGTGTCCTTGGAGGTCCCTAGTCCAGGAGTGACCCGTGGTGCCCTTGGAGGTCCCTAGCCCAGGACTGACCCGTGGTGTCGTTGGAGGTCCCTAGTCCAGGAGTGACCCGTGGTGCCCTTGGAGGTCCCTAGCCCAGGACTGACCCGTGGTGCCCTTGGAGGTCCCTAGTCCAGGAGTGACCCGTGGTGTCCTTGGAGGTCCCTAGTCCAGGAGTGACCCGTGGTGTCCTTGGAGGTCCCTAGTCCAGGAGTGACCCGTGGTGTCCTTGGAGGTCCCTAGTCCAGGACTGACCCGTGGTGTCCTTGGAGGTCCCTAGTCCAGGAGTGACCCGTGGTGTCCTTGGAGGTCCCTAGTCCAGGAGTGACCCGTGGTGTCCTTGGAGGTCCCTAGTCCAGGAGTGACCCGTGGTGTCCTTGGAGGTCCCTAGCCCAGGACTGACCCGTGGTGTCCTTGGAGGTCCCTAGTCCAGGAGTGACCCGTGTGTCCTTGGAGGTCCCTAGTCCAGGAGTGACCCGTGGTGTCCTTGGAGGTCCCTAGTCCAGGAGTGACCCGTGTGTCCTTGGAGGTCCCTAGTCCAGGACTGACCCGTGGTGTCCTTGGAGGTCCCTAGTCCAGGAGTGACCCGTGGTGCCCTTGGAGGTCCCTAGCCCAGGACTGACCCGTGGTGTCCTTGGAGGTCCCTAGTCCAGGAGTGACCCGTGGTGCCCTTGGAGGTCCCTAGCCCAGGACTGACCCGTGGTGCCCTTGGAGGTCCCTAGTCCAGGAGTGACCCGTGGTGTCCTTGGAGGTCCCTAGTCCAGGAGTGACCCGTGGTGTCCTTGGAGGTCCCTAGTCCAGGACTGACCCGTGGTGTCCTTGGAGGTCCCTAGTCCAGGACTGACCCGTGGTGTCCTTGGAGGTCCCTAGTCCAGGAGTGACCCGTGGTGCCCTTGGAGGTCCCTAGCCCAGGACTGACCCGTGGTGTCCTTGGAGGTCCCTAGTCCAGGAGTGACCCGTGGTGCCCTTGGAGGTCCCTAGCCCAGGACTGACCCGTGGTGCCCTTGGAGGTCCCTAGTCCAGGAGTGACCCGTGGTGTCCTTGGAGGTCCCTAGTCCAGGAGTGACCCGTGGTGTCCTTGGAGGTCCCTAGCCCAGGAGTGACCCGTGGTGTCCTTGGAGGTCCCTAGTCCAGGACTGACCCGTGGTGTCCTTGGAGGTCCCTAGCCCAGGAGTGACCCGTGTGTCCTTGGAGGTCCCTAGCCCAGGACTGACCCGTGGTGTCCTTGGAGGTCCCTAGCCCAGGAGTGACCCGTGTGTCCTTGGAGGTCCCTAGTCCAGGAGTGACCCGTGGTGTCCTTGGAGGTCCCTAGTCCAGGAGTGACCCGTGGTGTCCTTGGAGGTCCCTAGTCCAGGACTGACCCGTGGTGCCCTTGGAGGTCCCTAGCCCAGGAGTGACCCGTGTGTCCTTGGAGGTCCCTAGCCCAGGAGTGACCCGTGGTGTCCTTGGAGGTCCCTAGTCCAGGAGTGACCCGTGGTGTCCTTGGAGGTCCCTAGTCCAGGACTGACCCGTGGTGTCCTTGGAGGTCCCTAACCCAGGAGTGACCCGTGGTGTCCTTGGAGGTCCCTAGTCCAGGAGTGACCCGTGGTGTCCTTGGAGGTCCCTAGTCCAGGAGTGACCCGTGTGTCCTTGGAGGTCCCTAGCCCAGGAGTGACCCGTGGTGTCCTTGGAGGTCCCTAGCCCAGGAGTGACCCGTGGTGTCCTTGGAGGTCCCTAGCCCAGGAGTGACCCGTGGTGTCCTTGGAGGTCCCTAGTCCAGGAGTGACCGTGGTGTCCTTGGAGGTCCCTAGCCCAGGAGTGACCCGTGTGTCCTTGGAGGTCCCTAGCCCAGGAGTGACCCGTGGTGTCCTTGGAGGTCCCTAGCCCAGGAGTGACCCGTTAACCAGGATTCGTAAAGGAGGGAAGCAGGAGGGATGAAGGCAATCTGCTGGCCTCGAGGCCCAGCCCTGAGGGTGGGCGCCCACAGCAGACGCCTGTGTTCCCCGACTCCACCTTCCTGTCCTGCTAGCCCAGGTTTACAGGGGGGGAAGGGAGGAAGAGAGGGAGAGAGAAAGAGGGAAGGAGAAAGAGGGAAGGAGGGAGAGGGAGGGAGGAAAGGAGAGAGGGAAGAAGGAAGAGAGAAGGAGGGAGAGAGAGAGAGGGAGGGGGGGGAGGGACAAAGAGAGGGAAGCAGGGAAGTTGAGAGAGATAAATTGGCTTTGTGCTTTCCAGAAGAATCTCCTTGCCCGCATTTCTGAACCTCCCAAGGCCTGCCCGGCCCACTGCTATGACCTGGCTTTGAGGAATTCACTGACTCACTCCAGATGAGAAACTCCAGCTTGTGCCTTCTGGCAAGTTAAAATACTGTGCATGTCCATGACACAAACCACAGGCACTGCCCAGCGTGGGCAGACTGCTGGCCGCTCGCCTTCAGGGCTGGGAAGCCTTTGCAGAAAGCCACTGGCCTGGCTCTGACTGCTGCCTTCTCACTGATGTTCACGTCCACTGGGAACAGACCCCACCCCTCAGGTAGCCCACAAGGCCCTGCGGGTTCGCCATGAGAGAAGCCTTACCAGGAGCTTGGTGTCTTTGATGACGCAGAGTAACTTGGTCCACTGGCCGAAGCGCTTCTTTCTCAACAGGAAGGCACAGATCTTGGCGTCCCTCACCAGGTCCATGGAGGCCTCCTCGGAGGGCCACTGATGCCGGGCCTTCTTTCCCTTCCCGTCCTCCTCCTCTTCATCATATGACTCGTAGGAGCTACTCATCGCATCCGAGTCATAATCTGGCAAGCATAAATAAAACAGACCAGGGTCTGATCTGAAGCACGGGGTAGCGTTTAGGAGCCAGGATTCCCAGACCTGTGCAGTGGAAGCTGGGTGAAAACTCCCACCAAGGTGACTAGAAACGCTGGCTTTAGAAGCCCCTCGGCATGGGCTCAGGGCTCCTGGGTGGTGCTGCCACATGGCGCAGCTTGGCTGCCAGACGCCCCACCCAGCAGCTTCCTGATGCCCACATCCACAGCAGATGATCCTGCAAACTGCAGCACTGTCTGCCTCCTGGAACAGCCACACAGACCCTGCTGACCGCGAAGAGACTCAGAGCGCGCTCCCCTCGCTGTCACCTGTCAGCTCCCACAGGAAGGCACACCTAGCCTTCCCACTTGGAGACATCTCCCGGGCTGACGCCTCTGGTTGCTCAGGTGCAGCCACCTGCTTTCAGGGCTGCGGCCCGAGCAGCTCCTTCCAGCGGGCTTCCTGGTGCCACTCAACCCACCTCGGCCTGCACACATGTGCCTGGCTTTCACATTTTCTGCACAGGTGCCTGGGTCAGCAAGCTCTGTGGTCCCAAACCTGGTGCCATGCAATCAGCTGTCTGCTTCAGAATCCGTATATCTCCCTGTTGGGACTCTTAGCACGTGGAGCTATAAGACTAAATGAGGGTGTACAGGAGGCACCCTAATCCACAGGGCTGCTGGCCTCACAGGAAGGGAGAGACCACTGTCCCCATGTGAGGACACCATGAGAGATCCCAGGAAGACAGCCCATAGCTAACCCACCGTGCTTGGCTACTGTACTCTGATTCTCTGCCCATGTCTGCTGCGTGCACCCTGCCTGTGGTGCTCTGTAGCAGTACACTAAGAGACATGCCCACGTTTGTTCTCACACTGCCTAGCACAAATCCCACCACACTGCACCATCACTGTGCCACACCTGTCCCCGGGGCGTCACAGCCCCAGAGGAAGGCAAAACAGAACATCCTGCTAAATGTCATGTCCACCTTACAGCACTGCTGGCACCCAGGTCGGCTGGTGCATTGACATGCTGGCATGCCACAGCACTACACTCTGCAGGAGGCAGCTGTAAAGCCCTGGTCAGCTGGCACATTGAAGGGCTGCTGGGCTGCCACTCTCCCCCAGGCTGGGCAGTGAGGTCCTTCAGTCAGATCTGAGTCATCTCCAAATCCCCCTCAGCCCTCGACCCATCTGGAACACAGTTCCAGGAAATGACGGCAGGTAGAGGCGATGGCTCCTGTGGGTGAGACTGGAGAGGTTTTGGAGGACCTCTCCTCTCCACCCACTCCCACACGACACAGCAGCACCTGTCATCTACTGCCACCCACCTCACAGGCAGCTCAAAAGGTCACCCAACTTAAGACAGAATCGCATGCTGAGCCTGTTGAGCGGACACTGCGAGGGTGCACTAGCCCTGTGGAGGCCCGATGATACCAAGTGCCAGAGCACAGAGAACGCTGCTGGGGCTGTGCAAATGCCCGGCTGCGTCCTGCCTCGATGTCTGGCCATGCCACATCTGGCCCCTGCTGGGCCTTCAGCAGCCACAAGTGCATGCCCGCCTGAGCTGCCTAGCACGGACTCACACTGACCACCAAGGCACTCTCCCTCACTGGAGCAATGCTGCTGGCAGGGCGGTAGGGCAGCAGGCCCCAGCAGAGCTGTGGGAGCTTAGCCCCATTGCCGACACCCTGCCACTTGCTCTCAGCAGTGCCCACCACCACTGTCCAGGGGTATGTCTGGGTTGGGTGGTCAAGACTCGACAAGACACCCAGGACAGAGCTTCCCAGGTGGGCCCACAGCTTCTGTGCACCTGGAGGCTTGACAGGTCCCAGTGCTCATTCAACAACAGGCCCCTGTCTCCACACTCCCCAGAGAGAGGGCCATGCGGGCAAGGTTACACAGTGTCAGCACTGTGCCTCACCACGAGCTCCAGCTCATGACAAGGAACCCGGCTCACCAATGTCAGCCCTTCCATGTGACCTCCCTCGTTGGCTCTCTGCTGGCTCCGGTCACTGCTATCCTGGTCACTGTGCCCTCTCGGTCCACAAGGCCCTGGCCCACAGCACCATCCTTGGTGCACAGCAGGCCCTGCCCACTCCCGTGGGCGTCGAGCAGCCTCACTTAGCCCAGGAACTCACCTTGCAGCAAGTGAAAAAGGACAGTGGTTCCATGCTCAGGGAAGCCATGGGCCTGCCCCGCTCCCCAACACCCTGGAACAACCAACAGACTGGTGGGATGGGCTTTTGGTTTTGTCCAGGTAACACGTGTGGGGCTAGGGTGATCCCTTCCAGAATGCCTCCTGACAGTGGTTATACGGGCTCAACGACACTGTCTCCTGCAGACAGGGCTCCAAGCCCGAAGGCCTGCTGGACAGGCACCCCGTGGCACTGGACAGGTACGCTGTGGGACTGGACAGGCACCCCGTGGGACTGGACAGGCACCCCGTGGGATTGGACAGGCACCCGTGGCACTGGACAGGCACCTGTGGCACTGGACAGGCACCCCGTGGGACTGGACAAGCCCCTGTGGCAGTGTCATACTGTATCACCTGTTCACAGTGCTCAACACTTCCTTTAATGGACTGTTCTGAGTTAGGGCAGCCCTCCAACAGACTGGAGGGTGATATGGCAGAGTGCTAGGTGATGCCACCTCAGGTGCCAGGCTCTGCACACGCTGCTGCACTGCCTGAGTCCACGGCCCCTCAAGGTCCTGCAGGGAGTGCTCCACATCCCCGAAGCCCGGCTCTATGGGCTCAGGTGCCAGGCTCTGACAGGGCATCCTCGTGTCCCTGGAGCCCCATGGTGGGGCAGAGCAGTGACAGAGAGCCTCAGCGTGTCCCGCCTCCTGCCAGTCCCTCCACAGCCTTCTCTCCCTCTTTCCAAAGTGTCTTCCCTGGTTCCCACAGCAGTGGACACCCCCACTCCCACACAGAACGCTCTGCAGGGCAGGCTGCAGGTCCGCAGGCCTGTCTCCAAACTCCTGTCTAAGCAGAAGCAGCAGCACCACAGCCTGAGCTGACCGGGGCTCACCTGTTCCTCACGGGAGTGACTGTGCATGGCCGCTGGTGGCCACGCCTCCTCGGGCCTGGCGTCCACTTACAAGGTGTCTGCCCAGAGGCCGCTAAGAAATGGTTTCAACGAAGCCCACATAGAGTGTGGCAGAATGACAATTACCGAGAACTCTCAAAATCAAACCAACCACTCTCACTCACAGCCCTGAAGTACGCTGGGAAGAGGCAGATGCTCCCTGCCTGCAGCCTGGGAAGGCAGTGGGAGATGGGCCAAAGCCTTGGGACCCTGCACCCACCCACTGGCTCCTGGCTTCGGACTGGCTCAGCTCCAACTGCTGTGGCCACTTGGGGAGTGAGTCATCGGATGAAAGATCTTCCTCTCTGTCTCTCCTTCTCTCTGTATATCTGCCTTTCCAATCAAAATAAGTCTTTCAGAAAAAGGAGGGGAGAGGGGAGAGCATGGTGGGCGCCAACAGGGGACATTTCAGATTCCTGTGCTCCATTGCTTTGTGAGCCAGCAGGACAGTGTCTCCCAAAAGACCAAGAGGCGCAGGGCCAACCACACAACCCCAGCCCCCAGGGACACGTGGGCAGGGCGGCAAGCCTGCTCAGCAGTGTTCATGACCATGAGAGCTGCGCACCCCACGGGCAGCTGGCGGAGGACTCACACCCATGAACACAAACATGGCACCGGCCATCTTCCCATCAGTCAGAGCACAGCCGCGGCCAAGCTGGACACACAGATGTCACTGATTCTGGGTGGCAGGACTGGGTCCTAGGAACCAGCGGAGCCCTGTCTGTGCCAGCTCCCTTCCTGGGTCACCACTCACTTGACGTGATGTATTCCGGTGCTTTCCCAGGACTCAGCGGCACGGCTTCCTCGTAGTAACCTTCTGGGAGCGAGGCTGTTGGCAAAGGTGGAGGCCCGCTGTCCGGAGGCTGAGGGAAACAGAAACGGCACAGCGTTAGCAGCTGACACTCACCGGGCCAGGGCCGCCCTTCCCAGGCTCTGGGCAGCATCAGACCCTGACGGAGCCCTCCCCGGGGCTGCCGACAGCCCGCCCCGGCCCCGCCGCCCCACAACACCGGCTGTCTCCGTGTTCCTCCCCACGCTGCATTGTGGCAGGCACCCCTCTTCTAGGGCAGAGGGGGTGTCTCATGGCCCTTGGCAGAACCCTGAAGCTGAGTTCTCTCTGTGCCCACCTGGCGGGCAGGACTGTGCACATGTGCCTGCTGCCCACACATTTAGGACACACCTACTACATCTTAAGCAATCTTTAAGGGGGAAAAAAAGGAAAAGAAAGCCATCTATGAAGCACTCTAAAAGAAAAAGAGAAGTCTCCCCCAGTGGCAGAAGGAATCCGACCCTGTGTAAAATCCAGCAGATGGGGTGGGTGGCGGGCACCGCGACTGAGGCACCCACCGCACACTGGGGTGCCCGGCTCAGGCCTGGCTGCCGTGCCCTGGCCCAGCTTCCTGCCGATGTGTTCCTGGCTTGGACAGCCTCTGAGGAATCAGCCAACCAGTAAGCGGAAGAGCTGTAACTGTTCCTGCTACTCTTTTGTGTCTGTCTTTCACATAAAATGAAAATGAATGAATAAGGTAAGACCAATCAGATACAACTTCTAGACGAAGTCTGAAATGATACCACCACTTCGGCAAAGCCCGGGCGAGGGGCGCTCCCTGCCGCTCTGCACCTGGCCTTCAGGAAATCCCACAGCCCCTCCCTTCTTCACTCTCCCTGGAGGTTCCAGCTCCCACCAATCAGGCAGCCTTGGAGGACTCTTAGGGTCATCGCCTGACACTGGCCACGCCCACCCATCCACACAGGAAGCTCCCCAGGCTGACATCCTACCATATTCTATTTCACAAACTATGGGACGGAGGTGGGGACAGCCACTCACAGCCCGGGCTGCTGAACACGGGGCTCCGGCGTTCCGCACCTGCCGGTACCACGCTCTCTCTACCTTCTCCTGTGGCTAGTCCCTAACCAGCTCGTGTGGCCTAGACTCTGCAGACACCCTAGGAAGAGACACACGACGGACCAGTGCACGTCTCCCAGTGGGATGCTGTTCTGATGAAATCAGGGCAGGTGCTTATTCAGCTTCCGGGAACGTGCAGTGCCACCGCTTTGGTTCCTATGTAACTCTGTTTGGAGGCCCTGCACCCCAGCGTGCTGCCTCCCTCAAGGACAGCCAGCTGCACACACAGAACTCCCCATCTGACCTGCAGGGGGAGGCAGGCACCGCCCAGTTGCCCACCCAGCAGAGTCACCACACATCACCTGGACGGCCACCACACTGTCAGCTCACACACGGTCACCCTAGAGGCCATTCTCCAAGCAGAACCTGCACTGCGCTCGGCCCTGCTCAGGCCCACATGAGATCAGTCAAGCAGCCCACGCCCAGGTCAGGAAGCTTGGCACGTGGTTCTGGGGGAGCCACAGGGTTCACTGTGGGGCTTTGTGCATGAAGGGAGGGAGCTCCGGCTTCCTGTCTGCATGGTGGGACAGTCACAGTACCCATATCCCAGGGAGGCATTCCAGACCACTGACTCAAACACACGTTTGTGACAGGGCCTCTCAGACCACCTTCCTGAATGCTGCCGTGACACAGAGCAGACGCACGGGCTGGACCAGGGCCGAGGCTTTCGCATCCTCACCCTGGAAGCCTGCTGCGGGGTTCCCCATCCCGCTGACAGCTCCTGACCCTGTGGCCAGGCCCCACTGCTTTCAGGGGAGAGGAGCTGCAGGGTCACTCTCACAGCTGGGCAGGGCTGATGCCACAGCAGCAGGGAGGCCAGAAGGCAGGGAGAGGGAAGGCACATTTCCAACAGGGATCCCAGGAGAGGCAGGGCGGTGTGAGGCATGGCATGTCGGGTTGGGGCGAGGTGGGGTGGGAAGCTGTGCAGACGTGGGTGTGGGGCGTCTGCTTTCTGGGGCTCTGTGGCCACCCTGGAAGCCGCACCCTGTGAGGGTGACCCGTCCCAGCGTCTGTGAATCTTCTCAATGGACACAGCCAAGGGGAACAACATCCACCTCCTTCAAACTTGAACTTGTACGCTTGCTAACCTGGTGTCCTCACTAAGGCCTCCGATCGCCGGTAAGCGAAGGGACTTCTTGGGCCCCTGGCCTGCCAGGACATGCCTCTGCCATGATTGGGCGACCTGCCCTCGGAGCAGAGGGCCCCCGGCAGGTGCAGATCACTCTGGTTCCAGCTCACCTGCCCTGCCTCTACAAACCCGTGCCATGAGACAGTTGCAGCACCACAGCATCCCCTGCTTACCACCAAGATGGAAGAACTGCCTTCTTGCCTCGGCCCTGCTCTGGAAATGACACAGCGACAGCACAGCCCCGAGGGGAGACCCAAGTCGCCAAAGCTCTCCTGTACTAACACCTCGGTGAAAGTTCCTCAGCTTTTTAGTTGACAGTCTTATCTCCCTCAAGAGACGAACTTCTCCACATCTTACTAGAGCAAACTCATTCTAACGGCTGCACAGTGACGCCACCCACGGACTACGCGGCCTACACTCCTGGCTCTAACCATCTGTGGGCTGCATGGCTTCCAATACTGGCCAAAAATGTAATTTCCATTCTGCTGGAACAAAAAGTCCCTCTTCCCTACTCTGAGAGAATGTCTCAGAGAATTCTTCCAAAAGTAATAATAATGAAAAAGTCATTATTTTATACAACTCTGTGGCCCAAATGAGAGAATAATTATTATTATAATCCCTATTACTGAAACTCTGTAACAAAAGTAACTATTCCCTGTTCTGTTGGGAAACCATCCTGGGATATTTGTGTATTTTTTCTGTCCTTTAGAAATTAACACCGGGCCAGGCACAGTAGCCTAGCAGCTAAAGTCCTTGCCTTGCATGCACTGGAATCCCACATGGGTGCCAGTTCTGGCCTGGGAAAGCAGTGGAGGACGGCTCAAACCCTTGGGATCCTGCACCCGCATAGGAGACCCAGAAGAAGCTCAAGGCTCCTGGCTTTGGATCGGCTCAGCTCTGGCCGTTGTGGCCACTTGGGGAGTGAATCAGTGGATGGAAGATCTTTGTCTCTCCTTCTCTGTAAAATCTTTCTAATAAAAAAAGAAAGAAATTGGCACCAACATGTCAGTATTGTAAGAATGATCTCACAGGGGCCTGGCATGATGCCTCAATTGGCTATTTCTCCTTTTGCAACTGTCAGCAGCCCATTTGGTCGCTGCTCCACTTCCCGTCCAGCTCCCTGCCTGTGGCCTGGGCAAGCAGTGGAGGACGGCCCAAGTCCTTGAGACCTCGTACCTGCATGGGAGACCCAGAGGAAGTGCTTCGATCAACTCAGTTCTGACGCTTGCTGCCACATGGGAAGTGAACCAGCAGATGGAAGATTTCTCTCTCTGTCTCTCCTCTCTATAAATTTGACTTTCCAAAAAAATAAATAAATCTTGAAAAAAGGAATGATTTTATAAGTAAGGACCCTGAGACTCACAAGCCAGATGCCCTTGCCCCAGGTCCCTGGTGCTACCAGCTAGTGAGGGGGGCCACAGGTAGGCCAGAGCGGGTGCTGACAGCGGAAACGGAGCAGCAGGGCTGGGCCTCTGTCACGGCTGTGGTCCTCAGCCCCAACACTGCTGGGCCGACGGAGGAGCAGCAGCCCATCTGGGCGCGGCCGATGCCCGTTACTGCATGATGAGGGTGCACTGCCTCCCTGCCTTGCCTCCCCGACCCCAATCCACTGCCTAATTTCCACACACACAGCTCGAAAGACTGAGTCACTTTACGTGAGAATCAGTTACAGAGATGGAGCGTGTGGGGGCGGGGAGTGCAGAGGCAGGGACGGAGAGGATTCTCCATCTGCTAGATCACTCCTCAAGTGGCCACAAAGCCAGAGCTGGGCTGAGCTGAGCCAGGAGCCAGGAGCTTCCTCCAGGGCTCCCCTGTGGGTGAAGGGGCCCAAGGACCTGGGTCATCCTCTCCTTTTCTAGGCCATAAGCAGGGAGCCGGATTAGAAGTGGAGCAGCCAGGACTTGAATCAACAGCTACAGGTAGGCATTAGCCTACTACCCCACCACATTAGCTGAGAAAAACACACACCTAGAATCTGGAAGATTTTCTGTTCGGACTCCACACACAGCAGCATACCCAGCTCACATGCTTGGAATAAAAGCTAAACATGCGGGGTTCAAGTCCTCACCACTCACACACGCAGCAGCAAGATCATCTGTGCCTGAGCTGCTCGTGGCGACTGCGGGTGGCTGCAGTAACTCACAATGGCTAATAAAACTTTATAGTCTGCACTGAAATAAGCAGTTTTAGTACTAACACCACTAACACCAAGAATTTAGGGTAAGTACTTTTCTTGGCAAAGTAGCAGCCTTCATCCAAGTGACACCCCATTCCCTGCTGATCGCTCTGCGCATTCCTCCCACACTTGAAAATATTCCTGACGATTTTCTCCAGTTTTAGACAGGCTGCACAGCCGAGCCTCCCTCCTTCCCCCGGGGCATGCAAACAGCCCAGGAGCAATGCTGGCAGGAGCTGTCTAGGACGCAGCCAAAGAACGAATTTAAGATAAAAAAATGCCACCAGCATCATACGTGAGATTCTCAAATGCTGGTGAGCGGACGGGAACCAGATGGTTCACGGCACCAAAAGGACCGCACTGGCCCACAGGGAGGAGGGGGCTTGACTGTGTGACACGGGGAGTGTCAGTCTCAATGCCGCAACTGAGTCACAAAACCTCTGACATGTGTCAAAGAGACAGACCAAGGGGCTACCAGAGGAGGGACAGAGGGCAGGGAGGCCACCACCTCCCCGTGTCACAGGGACAGAAAGTAGAGGGACAGAGGGAGGAACAGGGAGCTAGTGTTCCAAAGGGACAGGTTCAACTGGGGAAGATGGAAAGTTCTGGAAATGAATGGTGGAGATGGTTGCCCAACACTGTTAATATATATAATGTCACTGAATTGTACACTTAAATTAAAAAAAAAAGGTGTGCTTAGTTATTTACCTGAAAGGAAGAGAGAGAGAAAGAAAGAAAGAGATCACTTGTTGCCTTCCCAGGCGTGTCAGAGAAGGTAGCACCTGAACCAGCTTCTGACATGGAGGGTGTAAGCAGAGCCTTAAGCCAACCGCAAGTTCCACCCCAAGTAAACACACTTTATAATGGCAAATTCTGTTATCTATATTTTACTACAACTTTTAAAATCATCACAGTTAGGCACTGGCATGGCACTTACACCAGCTTTGGGTTACCACGTCACCACATGACCCTGTACCACCTCTGTGACATCACACGCTGTCCTGACCCGTGCTGACCCATGATGTCCTCCGTGACATCACATGCTGTCCTGACCCGTGCTGACCCATGATGTCCTCCGTGACATCATACACTCTATCCTGACCCGTGCTCACCCATGATGCCCTCCGTGACATCATATACTCTATCCTGACCCGTGCTGACCCATGATGTCCTCCGTGACATCATACACTCTATCCTGACCTGTGCTGACATGCGATGCCCTCCGTGACGTCATACATACAGTCCTACCCACCTCCCTGACCAGTGTTGGCACACAATGCTGACCTAAAGAGGAGGCAGGGGGAGGGCACGTGGAGCTCCCCTGGGTCAGAACCTGTGAATGGCGGCCAGTAACAGGCAGCCAGCACTGACACGGGTGGGACCCACGCCCAACTTCTGGCTCACGCTGTAAAGCGGTTCTCAGCACTTAGTATGTGTAGGAAGCCAGCCTGACAGCTGCACAGCTCTTGAAAAAGAATAAGAAACAGGGCCCGGAGAGATAGCCTAGCAGCTAAAATCCTCGCCTTGAATGCCTGGGATCCCATATGGGCGCTGGTTCTAATCCAAGCAGACTCGCTTCCCATCCAGCTCCCTGCTTGTGGCCTGAGAAAGCAGTCAAGGATGGCCCAAGGCTTTGGGTCCCTGCACCCGCATGGGAGACCCTGAAGAGCTTCTGGTTCCTGGCTCCTGGCTGCAGATTGGCGCAGCTTTGACCGTTGTGGTCACTTGGAGAATGAATCATCAGATGGAAGATCTTCCTCTTTGTCTCTGCTCCTCTCTGTATATTTGCCTTTCCAATAAATAAATCAATCTTTTCAAAAAAGAAAAAATAAACAGAAATCCTGCGGTAGCAGAGCCTGCTGTTGAGCATTCTTGAAAAGTCAGAGTGTTGAGGTTACCAGAAAGACACACGGCATGGCAAACTAGGGACTGTAGAGGCTTGGGGGGACACACTGCAAGGCTAGAGGGGGACACACTACAGAGGGGACAGACCGCAGAGGCTAAGGGGACACACTGCAAAGCTAGAGGGGACACAGTGCAAGGCTAGAGGGGACACAGTGCAAAGGGGACACACTGCAGAGGCTATAGGGGGACACACTGCAGAGGAGACACACTGCAGAGGTGAGAGGGGGACACACTGCAGAGGGGACACACCGCAGAGGTTAGAGGGGGGACACACCGCAGAGGGGACACACCACAGAGCCTAGAGGGGGGACACACCGCAGAGGGGACACACCGCAGAGGGGACACACCGCAGAGGAGACACACTGCAGAGGTTAGAGGGGGACACACTGCAGAGAGGAACACACCGCAGAGGAGACACACTGCAGAGGGGACACACCACAGAGGCTCATACTATCAAGGAGATAAACAGAATGCAACGGGGATTCAAATGCACACACAATATACCCAGAAAGACAATTCCTACAGAGGGGACGCCTGTCAGCGGCTTCTGCTGCCCTACCGATCAAGCGAAACCTTCGCTAAGGCTGACCTGCGAGTGCCCAGTCCCAGCTATAGATTACCTCCCAGTGCCCAGCACTCAGGCTCCCTGAATGTCTGCATTGCGGCAAGAAGGCAGCCAGCAGGGACACAGAGGTTGCCAGCCCTGCCCTCCTGCCCCAGACCCCAGACCTACCCCATCACAGCACCCCATCACAGCCCTGCCCCGATGGCCAAGGCCTCGCCCCCTCCAGTCCTCACAAAAGAAAACCACAATGGCCATGAAACCGACGCTTAGAACCAACGCTAGCCAAAAACACCAACACGGCTGCCAGCAGCATTCCCACAGCAATCATAACATCATTGTAATAAAATCAAAACTGCCATGCAAACTCCCACCATGTGCCCTGCCCAAAAAGGGCAAGCAAGTGGAGGTACTGAAGCCCCCCCCCCCAACTCCACCCCCACTGCGAATATCCAGCGACCCTCCCCAGACAGGACCGTTTTCTGCAGCCACAGGGAGAGGTGGCCCGGACTTGGCTGAAGCCAGCTTGCATGCGGGCACGGCCATGTTCCCTCCTGAACACGTGCTCCCACTTCCCAGACAACTGACCTGCCCCTCTGCTGACCTCCCCTCTGCCTCGTCTTTCCAACTCCTTGCTGAAGAGCGTACTTTCAGACATCATTTGTGTGGTTGGTGACTAGGGAGTTTCTCCGATCGTGTAGATTCTTTCTGGCACGGGACACAGGAACTGGACCGGGCACCCCAGGACACACTGCTTGCATACCTGGCTCTTGTTTGGCCTGTGCCTTAACCAGTGGCACACCTTCGCCCAGCACAGCCTCCCACCCTACAACAGCCGATCTTCCTGTACACCAATGGCAGCGGGCTGCCACCAACCCCCGGAGCAGAACACTTTACTGAAGGGCAGACACGCCTGCTGAATGAGGAACTCCCCAGAAACTGCCCTCCTAAGCAGGCTCTGGTCCACACACTACAGGTGACCTCCACGTCACCTGGGCAATGCCCCACCCATGGCCACCCAGTAGGCAGGACCTGCTCCAAGTACAGATGACTACAATATCAAGCCTCTCTATGAATGAGCACCAGGGGAGAACTGATGACACTGAGAAGTCTAGGAGGGCACTGGGGAAAGGAGAGAGCTGCCCAGGGAGGTGAAGGCAGGTCAAGGGAGAAACAACAGGTCGCATTCACAAACCCAGGTCCTGCACTCGGACCCTGGACACAGAGCCGGAGGCCTGCACTCGGCCCTTGGACACAGAGCCGGAGGCCTGCACTCGGCCCTTGGACACAGAGCCGGAGGCCTGCACTCGGCCCTTGGACACAGAGCCGGAGGCCTGCACTCGGACCCTGGACACAGAGCCGGGGCCCTGCACACAGAGCCGGAGGCCTGCACTCGGACCCTGGACACAGAGCCGGAGGCCTGCACTCGGCCCTTGGACACAGAGCCGGGGCCCTGCACTCGGACCCTGGACACAGAGCCGGGGCCCTGCACACAGAGCCGGAGGCCTGCACTCGGCCCTTGGACACAGAGCTGGAGGCCTGCACTCGGCCCTTGGACACAGAGCCGGGGCCCTGCACTCGGACCCTGGACACAGAGCCAGGGTCCTCACTCGGACCCTGGGCACAGAGCTGGAGGCCTGCACTCGGCCTGTGGACACAGAGCCAGGGTCCTCACTCGGACCCTGGGCACAGAGCTGGAGGCCTGCACTCGGCCTGTGGACACAGAGCCGGGGTCCTGCACTCAGCCCATGGACACAGAGCCGGGGTCCTCACTCGGACCCTGGACACAGAGCTGGAGGCCTGCACTCGGCCCGTGGACACAGAGCCGGGGTCCTCACTCGGACCCTGGGCACAGAGCCGGGGCCCTGTGCTCAGCTGGTAGGTACAGACACTCTGCACGCAGAGACTGAGAGCAGAAGACCAGTGGAATCCAGTGAGGAGGTCCCCGCTCAGAGGAGGAGCCCCAGTGCCTTCAGTCAGATTTGCAAGACTGCAAAGCCTTAAATCAGCCTCTTTAAACAAGTAATTTGAATAGTTTGTTGGCCTTTTTCTTTTTTGAAATAAAGAAAAAATGTTCACTTTTGAGTGAAAAATTGCAAAGAGCTAGCTTGCAAATTCAGCAACAACCACAAAATTCTCTGTATGACTTGGGACTCTTAGTGCAGGGCGAAGGCAGGTCAGAGATGTGATGACCACAGAGGGCCAAATGGGACAGGGTCGGGCTAGCAGAGCGCCTGACCACTTCTGAGAGGCCCGATCGCTGCCGTTGGGAGGGAGACTTAGCCTGACTGCAAACGTTCCTTTACGACCCCAAGTGCAACCTGGGCTTGCGCTTCGAACTGTGCTTGCAGCAATACAACAGCACAGTGAAACCCAGGCAGGGTGCATCACAGCTGGGAGCCAGACCCTGAACAAGGGAAGGCAGGCCCATCGGCAGTGACTTCCGAGAAGGTCCTGTGGGCGCTCAGCCAGCGAGGCACAGCACTTGGCGGGCACCCCTCCTGGCAAGGTGGTGCACAGCCTTGCTCTGCGTGGACTCACGCGCCAGCGTTCATGCCAGTCTCTGGTGGGCTTCATGGGCACCTGATCCAGGGACGAGCCCCAGCCTGAAGCGCCTGTCCTGGCACAGAGCGTGATGGTCACAGCACACCTGACCCCCAGGGGAGACCGCAGTGCAAGCTGAGCGCAGGCACAAGCCAAAACTACTCAGAGAAACAGTGAGACCAGCGACTGCCCAGCTAGCTGCCACCCAGCAGATGAACCATCGTCAGCAAGCAATGGGACTGATATTTTTGAGTTTATGGACTGAAAACACCAAATGAGAATAAAACATAAACAGCTAAGTTTCTATTACAAACAGTATAAATGGTTTTTAAAAAAACAATGAGACCACTTCTGTAGCATAGCAAGCTAAGCTGCCTATGGTGTCAGCTTCTTAATGGGCACCGGTTCGTGTCCCAGTTGCTCCACTTCCCATCCAGCTCCCTGCCTGTGGCCTGGGAAAGCAGTCGAGGACAGCCCAATGCATTGGGACCCTGCACCCGTGTGGGAGACCCGGAAGAGGTTCCTGGTTCCCGGCATCGGATCGGCGCAGCACCGGCCATTGCGGCTCACTTGGGGAGTGAATCATCGGATGGAAGATCTTCCTCTCTGTCTCTCTTCCTCTCTGTATATCTGATTTTGTAATAAATCTTTAAAATATACATATATAAAGATGCAGGTTCTAGGCTTCCGCCTGGCCATTTGTAAAGTGAACCAACAGAGGTAAGAAACCTCTCTAACTGTGCCTTTCAAATAGGCAAATAAGTCTTTAAAATACATAAAATTTAGAAATAAAATTATGTATTCAATATACCGGGAACTGTAGCAGATTTCAATGTACAGCCAAGAGTGTAATGCAGCACAGAACTGGGAGCCACGCGTGGGCTGGCGCTTCCCACAGGGCAGTATCTGGCGCAGGAGGGCCGGGGGGGGGCGAACTCCAGGTCCGCTCCCCCTCCCCTGCCTGCCAGGAGGCCACACAGGGCCAGGATGTGGACCCCGGCTTTGAGATCAGAGACTGGGTTGGAATTTGGGGCTTCTGGCTTCAGCCTGGTCCAGCCCTTTCCACTGTGGGCATCTGGGAGGTGAACTGGTAATTCCATGTGTCTGTCTCTGTGTCTTTCAAAGAAATACACAAATATTCTTTAAAATAAAAGAAATACTCACTGTTATATAAAGAAAAGAATAAAAAAACCCACCAACTTTTCCTACCAATCTTAGAAGTTCCTGCAGCCACATGGGGTCTACCAGCCGAGCCCTGACCCCGACCACAGCCTCTACTGCAACAGTGGTGGCGTAAGGTGACAACAGGTGATCCCCACTGCCCAGTGCCCTTGGAGCAGACGTGACGTCACTCACACGACATACCACTGGAGTGTTCCTCCACCCGGCCAGCTGCATGGCAGCACAGCACCTGCGGTTACACAGCCCGCAGAACATGGGCCACAGACAACCCATGCCATTGGCTCAGAACAGACACCAATCAACAAGCCACAGATGACACACAGCTTCTTCAACTCTGTGTGTGCGAGTGCAGCTCAGCACGCTACCTCGGTGCTAGCTATCCATGAGGGGCTTCGCCACAGCACGCCTTCCACATCTCCCTTGACCTGGAGCGACCCTGATGTGGCTGTTCAGCCACCACTGCCGAGGTGCAGGGCCTGTGCTGGCCAGCACAGGGAGGAAATGCAGCCAGAAAGATGGATCTGACATTTCTGAGACGAGGTCTCAGGCTTGCCTCTTCTACTTCCGCATGCCCTTCAGCCAGGCCACACATTCACTGAGCTCCAACTGCCGTCTGCAGAAAGGGGCACACGGGGGCTTCAATGACGTGCCCTGTACGAGTTCAGAGGGAACTACAAGAGACCTTAACCTTGGTTCACTCGCGGAGGCTTCACACAGGGCCCACTGTTGCCCACAAATAGTAAGTGGAAAATTCCAGAAATAAAATAATAAGCTAATACAAATTATTTGGATCAAAGCATATGTAACAATTACTTTTTTATTAGTCACCATGGTTCATTCTCTTACTGTGCCTAATCTATAAACAAACTTTATCAAGTTGTGAATGTATAGGAAAAACTCATAGTCCACCACGGGTTGTCCTGAGGCCCCAGGTGTCCATGGGGGTCCTGAAACACACGTCCTGTGGAGAAGAGTGAGAATGTGATCGGGGAGGAGTCCAGCAGGCTACTTGCCTTCTGTGCCCGCACATCAGCAGTCCCTGGGCACCTGCTATGCCAGGGTCCCCACAGAAACACAGCGGGAGGACGCAGCCCTGCCTGCACACGGTCCACACTCTGGGACGACAGGACATGACAGCAAACACACAAAAAGACTCAGAGAGGCTGATTCTGCCCCAAACTGAGTAAAAGTACAGATTCCCTGAGTCAGCAAGTTAGAAAACAGCAAAACGCAAAAAATGCTGATTGCCACACTAAACACCAAAACAAAAACTGCACACAGAAGTATCCTCAGGGTGAGAAAACTGGCCAAAAAAAAAAAAAAAAAAAGTTTACTGTATAAAATCAAATCAAATACACATTCCCAGAATAGGTAAATGATTTTCTCTACTGAAAATCAACAGATAAACATAGAAATATAACCACGGCTTAAAGAAATGATACACTTACTGGAAAGGCAGAGTTACAGAGAGGGGAGATAGCTCCCTTTTGAGGGTTAGAGCCCACACGGCCACAACAGCCAGGGCCGAGCCAGACCAAAGCCGGGGGCCAGGAGCTTCCTTGGGGTGTCCCACGGGGACACAAGGGCCCAGGCAGCGGGCCCATCTTGTGCTGTTTTCTCAGGCACATTAGCAGGAAGCTGGATTGGAAGTGGAGCGGCCAGGAGCTAAAGCATAGGGGTCACTGGCATCGGCTGGCATCACACCTGGTAGCTCAACCCTGGTACAAGCCTCCTGAACATGACTGAGGCATTCCCAGCCAGAGGGATTCAGAAGAGAGAAGAGGGCCAAGCCCTCGGGCTCACCCACACTGCTGATCTGCTAACTTCCAGATGTCCTTGGACCTACAGCCACAGCAGCTTGCAAATAAACCCTGGCTGCCCAGGGGCAGGCGACCCCACGGCTCCCCTCGCCCCAGAAACACTCAGGGATGGTGGCTCCAGGACTGACACTTACCAGCCAGGGCTGCGGGATCTCGGGCAGAGGCAGCTGAGGGGGCGCCGGCAGGCTGCTGGTGGCCTCCTGCTTCTGCGCACGGTCTTCCACTTCAAAACCTGCAGGGTCAGCCAAAGCAGAGAGCATGAGGAGGGAGGCCGGGTGGGGGGAGCAGGCGGGTACTGTTATTCAGCATCTTATGGGTCACAAATTGACTGCTGAAAAAGGAAAGGAAAAAAAAGGCCCCATGAAGGCAGTAACAGAAGGAGCAGCAGCAGGCCAGAACCCGCACGTTCCCAGCCCTTTCTCGCTGGCTCCAGCTGCCCCTTACCTGCCCTTCCTTCTCCATGCCATTAGAGGGTGACACTGTCCTGGGGTGCCTCAGGATCAGTGTAATTTAGGAGGGGTCCAGGTGGAGTCAGACACCACAGCAGACCCAGGGGAGCCGGTGACAGCCTTCAGGGTGCCCCCGTACAAGCTAAGGAGGCCAAGTGTGAAACCAGAGGACAGGGCTTTCATCTGGACTGAGCCCTGCTTATACACCAGACCACCTATAAAACAATTCCACGCAGCCCTCATCACCCATGCTGTGCCAGCAACATGCCAGAGGCCAGGGAGAAGATGGCAGGAGAGCCGCCTCAAGTCCCTGCAGCTGCTGTGGCACAGGACCATCCAGGCCTTGAGACCCGACCCCAGCCTCTGAGGAGCGCCTCTCCGCCCGGCTGCCACACTCCCCTCTCTGAGCTGGCTTGAGTTCTCCGCCCAGGTACTCCTGCAACACCCTGCTACTCTTCCCAAGAGAACCCCACAGCTTCCCTGGTCCCTGGGTCTACCTCAGCCACATGCACAGAGCAGAGCTGCCATCTGGACTGGGCCTCTTGCAAGGCCAGCCTGCAGCCAGGGCCAGGAGCAATCCCCCTACTTCCTGAGGGCTGAGGCTGGCTTCCTGTCACTGCTCCGCCAGTGCACCCACTCGGTGTATGCTAACCACCTGCACGTGCCAGGGACAGTGCACCCACAGGCCCTGATCCAATTAGAGGCCATGAGCCCGGGAGGCTGGTGGGCTTCCCTGAACAGGAAAGCCACACCCAGCTGCTGCCCCTTGTGCTGGGCAGAGATCGGGCTCCCTGTGGCTCCTACAGGAGGAGCACGTGGTTCCTCTAGCCTGCCTGGGACCTTTCTCCTCTGAGCAAGCTGTCTTCTCCCCGCCGTGGGACACAGCTGCCCATATGCTGAGACCTGGGAGTCCGCCCAGCTCAGCTCCGAATGCTCTGAGGCTCTGGGGGTCCCAGAGTGCTTGTGGTTCTACCAGACCCCTGCAGCTTGGACCACCCTAGACCAGAGGAAGACACAGCAGCTAGGACAAGGACAGGTTTTTGATGTGAAGCTGCTGAGTAATTCAGTTCCTAAATTAGTGAACAGATGAACCAATTTTAGAAAGATGATCAGGTGAAATATGGTTTGAAATCAAAAGAAACTGGAATACAAATGGCCAACAGAGACATCGAAATGCTCAGGACCAGCAGAGCAGGGAAATGCAACAACAAAGAAAGCCCAGGGAGGTTCCGCCTCACCCAGTGCAATGACTCACATCCGAAAGTCAAGATAATGTGCAGAGAGAAGTGCCCCAACACAGCACTGGGGGGACCATGGGGAAGACAGTCTGGGAATCCCTGGGAAATCTGAAAGCAGACCTACCACCTGACCCAGGCATTCCGGGACCACCTGACACACTCATCCTGCTGCCACCTGACCCAGGCATTCCAGGACCACCTGACCCAGGCATCCTGCTACCACCTGACCCAGGCATTCCGGGACCACATGACCCAGGCATTCCGGGACCACCTGATCCAGGCATCCTGGGACCACCTGACCCAGGCATCCTGCTACCACCTGACCCAGGCATCCTGCTACCACCTGACCCAGGCATTCCAGGACCACCTGACCCAGGCATTCCAGGACCACCTGACCCAGGCATTCCGGGACCACATGATCCAGGCATCCTGCTACCACCTGACCCAGGCATTCCAGGACCACCTGACCCAGGCATTCCGGGACCACATGACCCAGGCATTCCGGGACCACCTGACCCAGGCATCCTGCTACCACCTGACCCAGGCATTCCAGGACCACATGACCCAGGCATCCTGCTACCACCTGACCCAGGCATTCCACTCCTGGAGATTCACCAAAGGAAATGAGAGGTCTCTTAAGATAACCAAGATACAGAATCAACCCAGATGACCATCACCTAAAGAAAAAATGCAATCTGTACACAATGGAATACCACCCAGCCATACAAATAACAAAATCCTATATTTTGCAATAAAATGGATTCAGTAGAAACCGTCATGTTTGATAAAATCAACCAGACCCAAAAAGCCCAGTACTGTGTCCTTCCTTGGATTGGCTGGAGCTAATCCACAGCGCCCGACTGTGCATCGAGCTAAGTTGAGAGACTGGGAGCCGGCTGCCGTCTGCAGTGTTGGCCCCCCTACCCCGTGCTTCAGAGCTGCTAGAGGAGCACGGAGCCTGTGATCTTGTGAGCACAAAAAATCAAGGGAAAGGAGGGAGGGAGGGTGTGGCTCTGTATCCTAGTATTCTATGAAATTCACGAAATCTGCAGTCCATACAGCAATACATAAAAAGGTCACAAGGTCAATGTTTACAAAAGGCGCCCACCTTTGGCCGACTGCAGCCTCAGCAGAATGTTGGCTATCACGGCCTTCTTCTCCCTGACGGTCGAGGTGAGGTACTCATGGTCCAAGAGCTCCAGAAAGAGACGGAGTTCAACTATTAACTCTTCCATTGCTGCAAACAAAGGAGACAAGAGGATATTAGGCCCACTGACTTGCAAATTCACAACATCAATGCCCATGTTTAAAACATTTCATATTTAGCTTGATTATTGAGTCAGTTTTCTAGCATAAAAATTAAGTCTGCTGAAACCAGTCCAACTAAAACTCACCCATAATCTTCATTAAAGCCTTGCCTCCACTTTCGTTCTGAGACAGTGAAATCTAGCAGGGGAAAGTTCCCAAGCCAGCTGCCAACAGACGGTGCCATGCCCTGAAAGCCCGGCATCACCATTTGGCATCCATTGCACGACACTAGTCCTCAATGCCAGAGGCGGCAGAAGCAGTGGGCACCCTTTCAGAAGCTCAACCTGCAGCCTGCTTCCTCGGGACTCACTCCACCTGAGGCGGGCCCGGAGCACCAGCTCGCAGGGGGTGCTGGGGCCCCAGGAGGGCTTTGAAGCTCATCTGCTGGCTCCCCAGCATGGCTCTCCTTCTAGAATCATGGCTGGCTCTTCCTGACACCCACGACAGGAATAGTGGGCTATGTCACCAGCTTGTAAGTGACAACGTGAGTATGTGGGGAATTCCAAAATCCTTTCGGGAAGTTCATGAGGTCAAACTGTTTTTACAATATTAAACCATCATTTGCCATTTTCTGTATAATGATGAAAAAACCAAGACTAAACAGCTAACTTCATAGCACACACAAGAGCAGTGCCACCAGACCACACGAGAGGGCATGGGATTCTTGACCAAAAGTCACAGTAAGAACCAATACAAAGGAGCTGGCATTGTGGTGTCGTGGGTTAAGCCACCACTTGTGATGTGGCTTCCGATGCAGCACCCTGTCAATGACCTAGGAAAGGCAGCAGAGGAGGCTCAGGTGCTGGGTCCCGCCCCAACACGTGTAGCCTCAGGTGCAGGTGTGGGTGCAGGCAGCGCTCACTGACCCCGCGCCTACTGTCTATGCTTCGATTCTAACCCCTCGTGCCTTCTACCATCCCTGTGGGCCTCTGACCTGCCGGCCATCATTGGGCTTCTCATCCGCGGCCCTCTGGCACCCCTGCTCCACCTGCGCTGGGGTGGCCTAACCAGAGCCATCCCCCCAGGCTCTGGAGGCGCGCTCACACCCACTCTGGCCTCCCTATCCAGCTGAGCCACCTCTTCAGAACCTCTGCCACACCCCTCTTTTGATCTCAGCGCCCCATCCCTTAGAAAGCCCAGGCCTAGCAGTCACATACACCGGTTCAACTCTCCCTCATTGTGTGATGTGGGCTGAGGAATACCCCAGGTCCCCAGGTTACCTCCTCCTAAAACAAGATGAGTGATCACTGGGTATTCTGAGACGAGGATTAAACAGGCCAATGGGCACCTGAACATGGCCAAGCCCCCAGCCCTGAGGGCTCCGCTGGCCTCTCATGAGAACCTTCACCGTGTGGGCGCCAGGAATGCAGCGGGTGAAGCTGTGGAGCTACGGACTCCTTTGAAGCCCCCACAGCAAGAGGTGTCCTGGAAAACCCGGCCGCATGCGTCTGTGCCAGCCACAGGGACACTCAGAGCAATCACACAGAGCAGCCTCCACAGGCGTGGCAGGGGAAGGCACCAAGTTTTGTTGTCTGGAAGCAAACCAATATATGAAGGATCTTTCTCTCATGTAAATACATAAATACAACATATAAAAATATATATACTTTTTTTTTTAAAGATTCACTTGCTTTATTACAAAGTCAGATATACAGAGAGGAGGAGAGACAGAGAGGAAGATCTTCCATCCGATGATTCACTCCCCAAGTGAGCCACAACGGGCCGGTGCGCACAGATCTGAAGCCAGGAACCTGGAACCTCTTCCGGGTCTCCCACGCGGGTGCAGGGTCCCAAAGCTTTGGGCCGTCCTCGACTGCTTTCCCTGGCCACAGGCAGGGAGCTGGATGGGAAGTGGAGCAGCCGGGACTAGAACCAGCGCCCATATGGGATCCCGGGGCGTTCAAGGCGAGGACTTTAGCCCCTAGGCCACGCCGCTGGGCCCAAAATATATATACTTTTAAGAAATCACAATGTCTTAACAAAGAAACACCTCAGGGATCCCCACAAGGTTAGAAACAAGTCAAGGTGGCCACTTTCCATCACTTCGAGTACTGTATTATGTCAACCAATGCAACCAGGAAACAGTGATTAGAAAGTTCAGGATGCAAAAGACAAAAAATTATCTCCACCTGCAGCTGATGTGAGGGCGTAGCTAGAAAATTCCAGAGAATCAAAACAAAACACAAACAGAAAAAAGGAAACGGGGGGGGGGGGGACAAGAGAAATGAAAGCTACCTTATCTACATTTATTTTAGATCCAACAACAAACACCTCGAAGCTATAACAGAAGATCCCATTTACAAAGCAAGAAAACAGCCAAACTCTCCTGACAGTGAAGTAACTGGACAAATGGGCAGCGTTCTCAGAAGGACAGCCTGAGCGTCGGCAGGTGTCCCTTCTCCCGGGGACAGACACAGCCAACAACCCCAAAAATTCATCAGTAAATTTCATTTCATTTCTGGAATTCGACTAGCTAACTCTAAGCTTGGTAAGTACAGTCAGAGTGTAGGGATGCCTAACAGGAACGGCCAGGGACTAGCCATTCTATCTGTTAAGACACGATGCTACACGTCCTATTACTGAAACAGGTGACAAAACCAATCACGTCCTAGAAGAAATGCAAGGTGAATGCTCAGAACCTATGTGTGCAGAAACTGTCCTAGGACCCAAACCTGGACATAAAAGAGAAACTGTTCAAAAAACCACCTGCTGAAACTCAGATGCTGAAGCTGGGACTCCAGGTGCCCCCAGGGAGCAACAGCGCTCAGGCCCAGGGCACCTCCACGGCCTCCCTGGGCAGTGAGGAGCTCGGGCCCCAAGCACCTGCTCCTTCTACAGGCTAGCCAGGGCTGGGCCCAGGAGAGAGCAAAAGCAGGACCCGAGAGAAACGGCCTCACAAAACCCCATCTCGCACCCCCGCCCAGGACCCCCGTGCTGGCTGCAAGGGTCGGGCAAGCAGCTTCTGAGCCGTGATCAGGCCCCATGGCTACTTCCTGCTTGCTCTGCACACTGGACCCTCCTCCGCAACTCCACTTCCTGTTTGCTTTGCTGCCAGGGGCCTCAACACATGCTGCCGGGTATGCTCGCCCCTGGGCGGCCTGTTGCCCCGATGAATCTTACAGGACTCGGCAGAAGGCTGCCCCGTCTGGTGGCCGCCTTCACACTCGGCCCAGGACGCCGTAGGGAGGCGCTCCTGCCTGCCGCCTCCGCCAGCCAGCCGCAGAGAGCGCGAGCCCCCGCCCACGGCTCTGCCCCGAGGAGCGAGCACAGCGCCAGACGGACTAGGTACGTTTCATGAATGAATTCACCTGCGTGTTACTGTTTCTCCGGGACAGATCAAAGTCCGAGATCTAAAGACAAAATAGGGGCCTCTCCTAACAGCCATGCCTTCATGACAGCAGATGAACTCGGCGTAGTCAGTCAGCCACCACCTGCCAGGTAGGGCCCTCTGCAGTGGGAGAGGGATTACATGAGACGCGTTCCTCGGGTCAGAGGGATGCGTGCCGCAGTAGCTCCTCCAGCCAGACACCCACAGTTTCCCTTACAGGGCCACAGGCTCCAGAGGAACTCCACCGGCCCCTGCCAGCAGCTAAATGGGCTGCTTAGAGGCTGAGCTAAGAAATCGGAGAAAAGCTACAGTTTTGGACACCCTCAGGTTGGTGACTCCCTCGGCTAGGACACGTCTACAAGTCTGTAATAGACTAGATGATCCAGGCCACAGGACGGTCTCCGTGTGAGTCACTGAACGCCTCTGGCTTCCATGGGTGGGGATGGCCACAGCACGTGCCGGGCATCATCCTGGCCGGTTCCCTGGCAGGCATGGCGGGGATGGCCATAGCATGTGCCAGGCACCATCCTGGATTATGCAGGGTCAGCCAGGCGTCCCCAAGGAACAAGGTCAACATTCACAGGACACATTGTTAGCACACAGTGCAACTAGCCCTGACACATCAGACTGACACAAGGATGGACAACAGAAGCCCTGACAGGAAATAGTCTTCCAGTGCTTGGAAGAAAGTAGAAGAGCAAGCCAGGTCTGGATGCGGGTCTTTTTTTAATTTTTATTTTTATTGAAGAAGCAAATTTACAGAGAGGAGAGAAAGAGCAGATGATCTTCCATCCGCTGGTTCATTCCTCAAGTGCTTGCAATGGCTACAGCTGAACCAATCCAAAGCCAGGAGCCAGAAGCCAGGAGCCTCTTCCAGGTCTCCCATGCGGGTGCAGAGTCCCAAGACTTTGGGTCATCCTCCATTGCTTTCCCAGGCCACAGGCAGGGAACTGGATGGGAAGTGGGGCAGCCTGGATTAGAACCAGAGCCCGTGTGGGATTCCGGTGCATGCAAGGCGAGGACTTCAGCTGCTAGGTTAGGGCACTGGGCCCTGAATGTGGGTCTTATAGTGATTATATTAAGAAGCCCAATGTGACAAAGTGGCTGGCATTCCTGCCTTCCAGACTAGGAGACGACTGACGCACACCAAGCAGCACACTGCCACTAGGGACAAGGTGTCAACAACACCTGTGTTCAAAGTTTACAGACAAGCCAGACGTCCAGCGCTCACAGCACAGGGCCTGGCACACATGCTGACTCTTAAAGCCATCATTCTAGAACAGGGAGACTTACAATATTTTAAGTGGCATGGCGTGGGGGGAGCAGCACTATGGCATGGTAGGCTAATCCTCCCCTTGCAAGCACTGGGATCCCATATGGGCACTGGTTCAACTCCTGGCTGTTCCACTTCCCATCCTGATGGTCTGGGAAAGCAGAAGAGGATGGCCCAAATGCTTGTATCCCTGCACCCACATGGGAGACCTGGAAGAAGCGCCTGGCTCCTGGCTCCACACTAGTCTAGTTTCAGCCTTTCAAATAATAAAATAAACAACATTTAAGAGAAAAAAAGAATCAGCACAGACTTCCTGGTGCTATCCAGTATTAAAAAGGTAGCACTGACATTGGAGGCTGGCATTGGGGCGCAGTGTTAAGCCCCCACTTGGCAGCAGTACCACCACTTACTGGAGTGCCAGTTTGACTGCAAATTTGAATCCCAGTTGCCCCACTTCCAACCCAGCTTCCTGCTGTGGGAAATGGCTCAAGTCCTTGGGGCCTGCCACTCGTGGGAGCTCAGACTGGAGCCCCTGGCTCAGCCCTGGCTGGAGCGGACCAGCAGATGGAAGTCTCTCTAACCCCCTCCTTCTCTCTGCCCTCCCAAACTTTGTCACTCTGCATAAAAAGATTTTGTTGAAGTGGAACCGGCGGCTGTCCAGCTTTGAAGACACTTCCAGAAGCTGCACCACAGAGGGACAGTGGCGTTGAGACTGGAGCAAGGCTAGACATGCTCAGTGGAGAGCAGACCGGAGTGGCAGGAGGGCGGGGTGGGGCAGACGCAGAGCTATGCTCTGTTGATGTGAGCTGAGTGTGTACTAGAACAACAACACCACACTCAGGGCACAAGATCTGCTCTCTAAGCATTGGGTATGTGACGATAAACAACACAAGCCCACACACTCCAGTCACAGGGACCAACTGCAAATAAATAAAACAGCCAGAAGCTGCGACGGGGGCTGCAGAGTTAAAAAGCGTGTGGCCAACAAATCCATGCTGCTGATTTCAAAGTGCCTAAAAAAAGAGCAGACCCACTTACACTCTGCTGCAAACCCTATTCAAAACAAAAGTAATACCAACGGAACCAACACTGTGACAGTGCTGCAACGGCTTGCAATGCACACTGGGAAGACTTTAAAGCGTGTTCTGGCTTCCATGTTGGGGATGCGTGTGAGGAAGGCCCACACCTGCTCAGAACACACCCACATGCGCATGTCTTCCTGGCAATGCCAAGACACGTGGGAAGGTTTTTGTTTGGGGGGTCGGAACTTTGAGGGTCCATTTAACTGCACTGCTTGTCTTCACCCCACAAACAACAGCTATTAATTTTAAGAATACTTGGCTTTAACACAGAAATCTGAATTTTCACAAATTAGATGGTGATCCTCTACTTCAGGCCAAAGAGCCCCAAACCACACAGGCAGCATTTACACCACAGTCCCAAAAGCAGCAGTCGCTCCACACCCGCCACGCTGTGACCGCCTTCCACCTGCACGAGGCCACTGCTCAAGTTCCTCCTGGATCCCTTCTCTTACTGGCATCAGCAAAGGACCCTGCGTTGGCACCCAGGTGTGGATATCAGCAACCACCTGATGCCAAAAATTCAACAACCTGCAAGTGCCAGCATCCCATATTTGTATCCCAGCTGCTCCACTTCCCATCCAGCTCCCTGCTGACGTCTGGCAAAGCAGGGAGGGCAGGGAGGACGGCCCAGGTGCTTGTGTCCCTGCACCCACAGGGAGACCTGGAGGAAGTTCCTGGCTCCCAGCTTCAGCTCAGCTCTGCCCCAACCATCCTGGCCATCCAGGAAGTGAACCAGCAGATGGAAGACCTCTCCCTGTCTCTCTCTCTGTAATTCTGATTTTCAAGTGAAAAACAAGGAAAAGAAGCAAGCTACCCAATCCAGAAGTAAGAGGACAGACAGCATGGAGGTCTGATGGGCCCGTTTCGAGCTCAGCACAAAGATCCACAAGCATTACCAGGCAGCGCTGGGATCAGGGCAGACAGAGACACGGAGCTCAGTCCAGGAATGGACCCACAGGCTGCAGGGTGGGCCTTGGGGAGCCCCCTGAGAACCCAGGATCTGCTGCGCTGACGCGTGGGAGGGGAGTGTCGGACTCACAGGCTGCAGGGTGGGCCTTGGGGAGCCCCCTGAGAACCCAGGATCTGCTGCGCTGACGCATGGGAGGGGAGCGTGAGACCCACAGGCTGCAGGGTGGGCCTTGGGGAGCCCCCTGAGAACCCAGGATCTGCTGCGCTGATGCGTGGGAGGGGAGTGTCGAACTCACAGGCTGCAGGGTGGGCTCCTGGGAGCCCCCTGAGAACCCAGGATCTGCTGCGCTGACGCATGGGAGGGGAGTGTCGGACTCACAGGCTGCAGGGTGGGCCTTGGGGAGCCCCCTGAGAACCCAGGATCTGCTGCGCTGACGCATGGGAGGGGAGCGTGAGACCCACAGGCTGCAGGGTGGGCCTTGGGGAGCCCCCTGAGAACCCAGGATCTGCTGCGCTGATGCGTGGGAGGGGAGTGTCGAACTCACAGGCTGCAGGGTGGGCTCCTGGGAGCCCCCTGAGAACCCAGGATCTGCTGCGCTGACGCGTGGGAGGGGAGTGTCGGACTCACAGGCTGCAGGGTGGGCCTTGGGGAGCCCCCTGAGAACCCAGGATCTGCTGCGCTGACGCGTGGGAGGGGAGTGTGGGCTCACAGGCTGCAGGGTGGGCTCCTGGGAGCCCCCTGAGAACCCGGGATCTGCTGCGATGACCCGTGGGCGGGGACGTGGGACCCACAGGCTGCAGGGTGGGCTCCTGGGAGCCCCCTGAGAACCCGGGATCTGCCCGCTGACGTGTGGGAGGGGAGCGTGGGACCCACAGGCTCACTTCCACACATGCACAGAGCTGAGCCAACAGCTTTCCAGGCACCTCTGGGCACTGCTTCGCTCCGCTGTCTCGCCTTCTGAATCGCTCAGCACCTTGCTCATGGGTCTTTGTCCCTAACAGTTTTTGGCATTTCTCCTGCAGACCTCAAATGAAACGTGCCCCAAACCGAGGCTGGAGCGCCTGCTGGAACCTGACTCCCTCAGCCTTCCCGGTCCCAAGAGCAGTATCGGAGGTGCCCATTGTCACCTGGCTGAGCCCCACGGCCTTCCCACCACCCAGCCAGCCAGCTCGCCTCACAGGCGCTCCTGTCACTCACACGACAGGCTGCCCAGCCCTGCTTCCTTCCTTCGCCACCCCCACCAGCCTCCACCCTCACCCAGGAACAGGAGAAGCCTCAATTCACTTCCTTCCTTCCACCTTTCCAACATATGCCACATCACATGTTCTGCCTCCCACCCTCAGCATCATGGGAAAGAAAACTTGCAAGTGGGAACACGTGGGGCTCTGAGGGAACACGTGGGGTCCCGAGGGAACATGTGGGGCTCTGAGGGCAGGGAATACCAGGTTATTTGTATCATTTATGCTATTTTGCTATGAGTCTGAATTTCTTCAAATTAAATAGTTATTTAAAACAACAGCAGCGGGCCCGGCGGTGTGGCCTAGCGGCTAAAATCCTTGCCTTGAATGCCCCGGGATCCCATATGGGCGCCAGTTCTAATCCCGGCTGCTCCACTTCCCATCCAGCTCCCTGCTGGTGGCCTGGGAAAGCAGTCGAGGACGGCCCAAAGCTTTGGGACACTGCACCTGTGTGGGAGACCCGGAAGAGGTTCCTGGTTCCCGGCATCGGATCGGCGCAGCACCGGCCTGTTGCGGCTCACTTGGGGAGTGAATCATTGGATGGAAGATTTTCCTCTCTGTCTCTCCTCCTCTCTGTATATCCGGCTTTCCAATAATAATAAAATCTTTAAAAAAAAAAAAACAGCAGCAATATAACTGCCCCCCCATGATGCCCCTGCATTCCACATGACCTACTTGGGGAATCTCCCATTAAATCAATCGGTTTTTTTTTTTTTTTCAGGAAACACCATAACAGCCCTTATCTATTTCTTACCCTGTTAAGTGTGGCAATATTTAACGTGTGTGTGTGTGTGTGTGTGTGTGGTTTTAAAGGACACCTATCTGATGTGCCCTTATCGAGCTCTCAATGCAATGGCAAGCATATATGCATAAACAGAAACTTCTGCAGTGACATGACAGCACACGGTCAGGGACACTGGGACGGGATAGGCTGCGAAGCCCTGGGAACCCCAGACTCGGGGATGCGAGAGCCGCGGGCTGCAGCCCGCGTCAGAGGCACCTGCAAGCCTTCGCGGCCAGCTCCATGGGAGGCCCCGGGGTCACAAGCAGAATAGCTTAGCAAGTTCTGTAACAGCCAACACACACGCTGCCAACCAACGGCAGCCCAGGGAATGAGATGGTTAAAAACCCCAGTCAGTCTTCAGTGATACGCAAGTTGTGTCGTTCAGCTGGACACAGAGCAGTTCCGAGATGAGCTCTCCCGGAGATGAGAAACCCCTCGCACACCCTTGGCTTCTTGGACAGAAAACAGTGTCGGCCTCCGGACGCATCAGCATGGAGAGCTGAGCATCTGCTGACAACTCTGCCGAGCCCGTGACGGGTGACACAGGATGCTGCACACTCCACTAACTACGAGGGGGTCGCCCTCCACTCTAAGAGTGTAACACCCACCAGAATCTAGGCTGTGGCCCAGGGGACCAGGCACGACAAACAAAACCGTCAGCAGGCTTGGGACAGGTTTCACCGACTGAAAACACCCAGGAACAGGTTGCGGCCACAGGAAGGACTGTGTGTGTGTGTGTGTGTGTGTGTGTACACGTGTATGCCCATTGCGTACACAGGCTCAGGAACTCAAGACTGACAGACAATTGTAATCAGGAGTTGACATGTAAAACAGCTCTTCATGTGCAGCTCCTCTTGGTCTAACCTGCCCGACTCCCAGGCTTCCCTTAGGGCTGCGCCACACCGAAAACCTCCACAGCCTGCCAGCAGCCTGGGCAACACACATTTGGCTGGAAATGCAGCGGTTTTTAGCAAATTCACATGGGATGGATTCTGAATTTTGACATGTAAGAATGACATTCTTGAGTCTAGAGCCCCCAAGCTACACTGGTGCAGGAACTCGGCGAGTCCAGAGCACCGCGCTGCCTGCTGCGTAGCAAACGACCTGGCGCCTGCGGGTGAACATCGAGTGACGCCGTTCTCTCCTGGGCATCTCTGCTAGACGGCCAGCCTGTCTCCCAGCCTGAAACTGCACAACAAGAAGTAACTCAGGAGGCCAGACAAATGCAGTTGGAAAGTGCACCCACGACAACCAGCACCGCCAGAGAAGGCCAGAGGCTGTGGTTGCAAAGCGGCTACAGTGGTCTCCTCAGACCATGAGGCCCTCACCTCAGGTCTGGGGACAGTGGTCATGAATTGTCACTTCCCTGCGCCCCTGCCCAAAGACTCTGAGTGGGTTCTAACCAAGTGGGCCTCTAATGCATCACTGTTAGCACACAGCTTCTGAAAGCAGCCAACACCAAACCTGCACATGTCAGCCTTGCAAGTGAGGAGATGTTCGCGTTTGGACTCCACAGCACGGCTTCCCGGGACAGTGCGGGCACCCACTGCGATGGAAGAATGAGTGGCAGGACCCAGAGGAAGGATGGCTACCATCTGACAAGTAGGGCCAGAAACGTCGTGGCTCCCAAGTGATGGTGACCTCCCTCGTCGCCAAGGCTGGCTGTTCAGAACTGCATACGCTTGGAGTTACGCAATCCCCAAAGTGCAGTGGTCAGCAGAAGTCCCCAAGGGGGCAGCCACCACTGTTCCCTGCACAGCCTCACCAGCCTCGGAGAACCGGCCACGAGTGCCTGCGGCTGCGCCCCCAGATGGGAGCCCCAAGAGGACAGGTGCAGGCGCGAGGGCTCATGCGCTGTGAGTGCTCCGGCTCAGGATGGAAGAGTGAGAACACACGTGTGCGCTGCTGCTGCGAGTCACCAAGTCAGCCAAGACACACACGCTCCCCGGCGTCGGTACAGTCCCGGGAACACAAATCCCACCCCAAGCCTCACATCCTCGCACCTGGGAAAGCCCAGAGACTGTAGCGGAATACAGCTCCCGTCCCTATTTGTAAGGTACACAGCCATTAAAGACCTTAAGTTACTGATGTAATTAAAGAAGAAAGAGCCCCAGATTGTAAAAATAGACAGCAGAGAGGACCAGCTCTTAATGGCCCAGCTTCAGGGTTACAGCAGAGCTGACTGGCCACAAGGGGATGATCCTCTGCGTCAGGCAGGAGAGGGGCCCAGCTGGTGAGGGAGCTGCAACGAGGTCTCCACGGGCCTGCGCAGGGCCAGCTGCCCACAGAGCACTTGGGCCTAAAAGCCAGCAGGGACCGAACCTCAGGCACTGGTCCCCTCACCATATGTTCTGCTGTCATGGATATTCAAAATTCATCAAGCGCCTCGGAGGAGCTGCAGGCAGTGCTGCATCTGTCGGTCTAGGAGGGCAGAGGAGCACGCGCCACACCAGCCTCCCCACCCCCCGGGGCTGCCCCGCAGACAGGAGGCTGCAGCACAGCAAGTCAGCGGAAGGGTCCGGTCTCACGTCTGCCTTTTGCTACAACTGCCAGCTCTAACACTAGCACTGTTGCTTCATGATGTTCTGTGAAAGTGGGAAGTGGGACACACTACAGTAGCTGCCCCCTTGTCTGGGCCGCCCACTGGGAAGCATGACTGTCAGTAGCTGGATGTTCTCCATGCCCACCCCCCTGGAAGACAGCCCCCCTTCTCAGAGCCCTGGAAGACCGCTTCAGGCAAGAGAAGGCACCAGGCAGTTTCAAGGGTAGGTGGGGGGCACGATCCTGCCCTTCTGACTGCGTAGCCTGACTCTGAGCCACAACATCCCTGCAGATAAACGTGTGCAAATGCCACATGCCTGGGAGACAGCGGGGACCCTTCACCTGGGACAAAGCGGGGACCCCTCACCTGGGACAAAGCGGGGACCCTTCACCTGGGACAAAGCGGGGACCCTTCACCTGGGAGAAAGAGGGGACCCTTCACCTGGGAGAAAGCGGGGACCCCCTCACCTGGGAGAAAGAGGGGACCCTTCACCTGGGAAAAAGCGGAGACCCCTCACCTGGAACAAAGCAGGGACCCTTCACCTGGGAGAAAGAGGGGACCCCTCACCTCCTCCTGGGAGGGGCTGCTGGCATCCTTTCTCCACAGGCAGTGCTGACCACCCCGTCACAGCTCTGTCCAAACACGGTTTCCACAAGATAACAGAATATAGATTGGTGCAGCCTGAGCCCATTCATTCACTCTATCCCGCCTCTATACTGAGGAGTTGATGCAGAAGCAGGGAGCCCGCGTGTCCACCCAGACAGACCCATCAAAAGGCACCCTGGAGACTGCTCACGGCCGTATGCAGCAAAAACGGCCGAGAGAGAAGGGAAAGAGGTGCCCACCGTATCGCTTCCTGATACACACATGAAATTAAACAGGGCACGAGATACTGACAGAAGAAGGGGAAGGTTAATTTGGACAAAAGCTTTGTAAATTAATACTTCCCTCCCCACACTTCACTCCTCATAAGCAGCAAAAGAGGGGGTGTCAATGACTGATGCTCAAGGACAGAGGTCAGAGAGCCACACTCAGAGACAGGGACTGGGAGGAAAAGTCCCGATAAGCCACCTGCCAATGGTGGAATGTCTTAAATGCAAGTAAATGTGTGTGTTTATACGCATGGTCTGTGCCCACGCAAGTGAAATCATGAGAACAGATTTTTCTGTTTTCTGAATTTGCCAGCTTGCCATAAACAGGCTTCCAAGTCTTTTCTTAATTAGTTATAAATAGCACAAACACCCCAAAATGCAAATCAAGGCCAGCTGTCGCTCCAACTGCTGTGCTGATGACAAACCACAGCAGGTGGCACGCTGGGGAGAGAGCCGCCAGACAGGCCCACAGAGCCGGCGCACTGCCAACACCGGCAGGCGCACCCAGGGACCCACAGCCAGGCCCGGCTCATCCCTCGCTTGTCACACGGCACGTAACCCTCAGACACCCACAACACAGAAGTGCTGCTCCTATCTGACAGCAGGAAACCGAGGGCACCGCAGCAAGTCCAGGCCGGGACGACATGGCCAGTGAGACAGCCACACCCAGGGGCTTTCTGCAGCTGTCAGGAATCCGAGTGTCGGCCAGCGCCACAAGCCAGCACAGTGATATTTATACTGCATTACATCATAACGACCAAGCAGCCGTCCCCTCGGTGCGTGGGATGCCAGCCGCGCAGTCGTCCGCACACTGTCCTCACAGTCCTGCACACTCGTGACCACACAGCCCCCAGTCAGAGGAGGCTGAGCAGCTTCCATTAAAATCTTCAAAACTATTGCTTCAATTAAATGTTTGAAAACTTACAAGCAACTAAGACCCATTAAACAATAAAACAGCAATGACAAAAACAAAAGTGATATGAAACAGAAATTGCCCCTTTACTGTAGCCTCCACTTCCATAGCCCTCCTACCAGAGAGCCAGAGCTAGCACATGTTATACACCTGCAGGGCTGCCTGTGTGCACTCACACACACACACACTCACACACACACAGTGCTAACATGTGCTACACACCTGCAGGGCTGCCTGTGTGCACTCACACACACACACACTCACACACACAGTGCTAACATGTGCTATACACCTGCAGGGCTGCCTGTGTGCACTCGCTCACACACACACACACACTCACACACAGTGCTAACGTGCTACACACCTGCAGGGCTGCCTGTGTGCACTCACACACACACTCACATACACACAGAGGAATGGGATGCTCCCTGTTATCATTCACAACTTGCTGATTTTTCCTTGACAGCAGCTGTTTCTGGGAGAGCCCGAGTGGGGAGCACGTTGCTGCACACTGTGATCAGACCCTCCCATTGCACACGGAGCCTACAGAGCAAGGGGGCTGCATTCACGCAGACACAGGTGCTCACCATCCTGCCCTCCCCAGCAAGCACCATCGCACACCTCTAGCCAGGGCTGCCTACCAGCTGTTAGAATGGCTGCTGCATGGGGCAGCACAGGGCCAGCCCTAGCCCTTTGAAGCTAAGGCTGTCCTGTCCTGGGCAGCCTTGCACAGCACCGGGCTGGCATTGTGGCGCAGCAGGCAAAGCCGCTGCTTGCAACAGCAACATTCCTTTGGGCACTGGTTCGTGTGCTGGCAGCTTCCTGATGATAGCCTAGGAGAACTGTGGGGCTGGCTCCATTGCTGCCACCTGCACCCGGGAGACCAGAGTGACATCCTGACATCAGCCCGGCCAACCCTGGCCAACACGGCCCTCTGAGGAACACACACACACACAATGATGCTCAAATCAATAAATCTAACAGGATAAGGTTAAGAGAATACGCCTAATCTATGGGCTTACATTGTTCATCAGACCCAAAGCCCTCTCCTGAAGCAGACCCGTGAGGGCTGTGCCAAGGCTCCAGCAGACACTGGACACTCCAGGGCCATCACCCTCTAAAAACACAAAACATCTGGAAGTTGAACACTCTCAACCCAGGAATGTGGACTGTCACCAGAGAGTCACTGACGCAAGCTCACCAACGGCCAGAAGGCTAGCGAGCAGGGGGCACCAGCCAGCATTGTCCAACTGACAGTCTACAAGGGTTCCACCTGGTGAGGATTCAGTGAGCCGGTGATGCTCACACGGCAGGGAATTCAGCATCTCTCAAGGCAGCACAACCATGCCTTCCACCATGGCATTCTAAGAAAACGGCCAGAAATGCATGCAGTGTACAAACAAGGACTTGTTTTTATTATTTGTCACACCAAGACAAGCTGTAAAGCTCCGACATCCAGCACCACCTGAGCAGTTGACACAGTTTAAGATAATTTTACAGCATGCTATAAAGACTGCTTAGTACTCACTGGCTTTTATTAAAGATCTCAAAAAAAAATGTAACAACCACTCTACTACAAATACATACTTATTTATCTATGCTGAGGAGCAGCCTGGCTCTGGGCAGGGCTCCCAGACACCCCAAGCCCAGAGGCTGGCACCGGCAGAGCCCACAGCCGTGAGTGTGAGGGCCTCAAAGCACACTCCAGACAGGGAAAGGGGGCAAGGCCCAGGAAGGCCAGTTGGAGCTTCTGGAGTCCCCTCCCCAGGGACAGTCCCAGCTCCCAGCACTGACCATGCACAGAAAACGCTGCCCAGCCGCAAAGGCCAGCAGATGCACTGTGCAAGGTTTTATGGAGAGCTGGTCACGCGGGCAACCCTGCGCAGTGTGTCCCTGGAGAGCAGGTGCTCGGGGTGACTCCCGTTGCCCATACGAGCAGCCGAGGTTTGCAGAGCCCCTCCCTTCCTTCGGGGAGGCAGGCACCCCACTTGGCATCCCACACAGCCTGAGCCAACTCTCTTCTGCACAACACAGAGATGGAAGCCAGCGGGCACCATGCCAGAGGCGGTCTCTGCCATTCACATGGGAGACCTGGGCCAACTCCCCTACTCCCAGCGGGGACAAACAGTAGGCAGTCTCTGTTTCTGCCTCAAAAACAAATTAATGTTTTTAAAACCTGTTTCACCAGTGATATACATTTTTTTCCTGATATCACATAGGAAAAACACTATAAACTTCTGTGACACTCAGAAATGAACACAGACCTAACTAAACAGGGATGTGTCAAAGTAAGGATGTGAGTGAAAAATTCAGAGCCACATAAGCCTGAAGGACAGGTAAAAGAGTAGAGAAAAAATGTGACCCCCATCATCAACATTTCCAACTCCATCCTCTGAACAAGCCCTTCCGGAGGCCCAGCCTGTGCTGGAGGCGGGCACAGCAGTTCTGGGCAGCACAGAGAGCCCTGCTCCGTGTGCTGGGGGCGGGCACAGCAGCTCTGGGCAGCACAGAGAGCCCTGCTCCGTGTGCTGGGGGCGGGCACAGCAGCTCTGGGCAGCACAGAGAGCCCTGCTCCGTGAGGACCCAAGCAGACACAGCGGGGCCTCCGGCTGTCGGGACTGCTCACACTGCTGCAAATCCCGCAATGCGCGGAAGACCATGCACACTGCTTATGAGTAAGCCTAAAACAGGCTGGAAACACTTGGAACATGTAACAACAGCTCAGTTCATGGATCTACCATACAGAATCTAAATGGTTGTTTCTTTACGTAGTGGGCGGCAGTTACTGCCTGCTGAACAGCTCCAGGCTCAGTTGACGAGATGGAATTGCATACACTATCTCACATTAGCAAATCCTTCCATGTCCCCTTCCTAACTTTTTTGTTGTTTTTACTTATTTCAGAGTGAGAGAGAATGAGTAATCTACCTGCGGGTTCACTTTCCAAAATCCCCAGCAGCCAGGGCTGGGACGGGTCAAAGCAGGATCCCAGAACTCGACCTGCGTCTCCCATGGGGCGACAGGCACCCAAGTACTGAAGCCATCAGCTAATGCCTCCCAGGGCGGTACGAGCAGGGTGAACGAGGACCTGCAGCTGTGACCTGAAGCCAGGCACACAGCACCCCCAGAGCTTCTTAACCGTCACCCCAAATGCCTGTCCACCTCTGTCATCGTCCAGCAGACTATGGTGTCAGCCACTGCACACAGGGCGGTGCTCAAGGAGCTCCCTGTTTCAGCTGAGACAGGCTGCACCAGCCGCAGGGAGGGGATGAGGCAGCCAGTCCGTGAAAGGCACGGCCCTGGGCCGGAGCTGGGCTCTGTATCCCACGGTCCCCATGCTGGCCAAGCGGCCCCCTTCTCTGGGTCTTGTGTTCTTGGCGACAACGAGGACGGCAACGGCAGGGTTCCAGTCCTCACGGTTGTTGCTAAGAACCAGACCACACAGACAGCCCAAGTGTGGAGAACGTTTGCAGAGTGACACAAGTGCAGAAAGTAAGGAGAGGAAGCAGGAAGGAGCGCCCACTCTCCGCTGGGGACAAAGCAGGGCCCTCCTCGCCTCACCTTCCTGTCCCTTCCGGAGCAGTATTCACACTTCAAACCCCACAGCCTGGCCGCAGTGAACGGACACCAGAGGCAGTGCAAGACAGGGCAGTGTCCAAGCGCCCACAGCCCGGCCGGGCGGCCAGCTCACTGCCACCTGCTAGTGTAGCAGAGGTTCAGAGGGTACGACCCAAGGAAATGACACATGTGTAAGGAGAAGGAAACACTAATTGCCTTAACTTGTTCATTACACTCTTATAACTGGAGGAAACTTTTTACAGATTTATTTTTAATTTAGAAGGCAGAGTTACAGAGAGAAGGAGAGACAGAGAGAAACAGAGAAATCTTCCATCCACTGGTTCACTCCCCAAATGGCCACCACCGCTGGTACTGAGCGATTTGAAGCCAGGAGTCGGAAGCTGCTTTCAGATCTCCCAGGCAGGTGCAGGGTCCCAAGGTCTTGGGCTACTTGGGCTACCTTCCGTTACTTTCCCAGACCATCAGCAGGGCGCTGGACTGGAAGTGGAGCAGCCAGGACACGAGCCAGTGCCCACATGGGATGCGAGTGCCACAGGCGGAGGCTTAGCCTACAGAGCCGGCCCCGGATGAAACTTTCTAAAAACAATGACATATTCTTCAAAAGAACACATTTTCTGAAATTTAAAAACCACAAAATTTTCAATATATCACCTTATTTTAAAAGATGTATTGATTCGAAAAGCAGAGTGACAGAGAAGGAAAGGGACAGAGGGATCCTCTAACCACAAGTTCACTCTCCAAGCAGCCGCAAGCACTGAAGCCAGGGCCCTGGGGTCCCAAGCGAGTGGCTCAGCTCCAAGGACTGAGTTCATCCTCCGCTGCCTTGCCAGGTGCACAGGCAGAGAGCTGGATCCCAAGTGGAGCAGCCAGGAGTCAGACTGGGGTAGACGAGGGGCACCGGCATTGCAGGCCACAGCTTAACCTGATAAGCCACAATACTGGCTCACACACATACTGTAAAACCACTTGCAGGGGCCCAGTACAGTAGCCTAGTGGCTAAAGTCCTCATCACACATGCACCGGGATCCCATAGGGGCACCAGCTGGTGTCCCAGTTGCTCCACTTCCCATCCTGCCCCTGCTTGTGGCCTGGGAAAGCAGAGGCAGATTTTGGGATTCTGCACCTGTGTGGGAGACCCGGAAGAAGCTCCTGGCTCCTGGCTTCAGACTGGCTTGGCTCCAAGCATTACAACCACTTAAGGAGTAAAGTTTCATGGGCCCAGTGGCGTGGCCTAGTGGCTAAAGGAGTAAAGTTTCAGTAGATGGAAGATCTTTCTGTCTCTCCTTCTCTCTGTGAATTTGCCTTTTCAATAAAAATAAATCTTTTTTAAAAAATGCTTGGAGAGATGCTTTAGGGAAAAGAAGGGTCACTGAGTGACCTTGTACACCTGATCCTAAGTCATGCATGGACTAGCCAGTACACAAGCCAACGCAGAGCCTGGCGCTCCCGCCTGCGAGCACCCCATTTCCCCGTGCCAAGGCGTGCACAGTGTGCCTCGCTCCTGGACGAGGTGAGAGCCCCCGCCCTGGAGGCGTGCTTCACCAGTCGCGCATGAGCAGTGCCCAGTTGGGTCTGCTTCAGCACAGAGAGTGCTTCTCCCCACCCGTCAGCTGCCCAGGCCGAGCCGGGGGCCCAGGTCGGAGGCAGTGCTCGGTTCTTGGCAGGTACTCTTTTGGAAGATCACCCAAGAAAATCCGTGTTACACTGCTCAGAAAGGAAGTGTGACTTTTATAGAAAAATCTATTCCATTTGGGAGAACGGTCTAAAAGACCGCAGAAGGATAATGTACTCACCCCGAGCAAATTAAATTCATCTGTCACGCACTGAAACCCCACAGCCTCCTGGGCAAACAGCTGCTTTCTGGGCTGAATGTGAACTCCGAAGGAGAAGCAGGCAGCCGTCTAAGGAGCCTTCACCGGCAAACCTCTGACAGCAAGTTCCCTTCAACCCACTCGCTGCTTTCCAGACCGATGCTGCGGCCAGCCTTCCTCCCACAAGGGAGCGAGCAGCAAGTCTGTCTAGTGCAACTAAGAGAAACGAGGAGCGCTACAGATGCATGCGGGGACCCCGGAATCGACGCACATGGAGCCTCACTCAGGACCTGGCCTCTCACGGCAGGTGGCACTCAGCTCTCTGAAAGGTCACACCTGAATGAAGAGGCTCTCCAACACTGCACTCCAAAGCTGGCTTTTGCACACTGCATGGCAGAGGCCAGCACACATCTATACGGTACAGGACAGCACACTTCTGTTGTCTAAGCCAAAGAATCCAAAGATGGAACCCACAAAAATGTACTTAAACAGAGGCCGAAGCCCTGGCATAGCAGGCTGAGCCTCTGCCTTCGGCACCAGCATCCCATATGGGTGCAGGTTCGTGCCCGGCTGTTCCACTTCCCTTCCAGCTCCCTGCCTGTGGCCTGGGAAAGCAGTCGAGGACGACCCAAGGCCTTGGGACCCTGCACCCATGTGGGAGACCTGGAACAAACTCCTGGCTCCTGGCTTCAGATCGGCTCAGCTCTGGGCATTGAAGCCATTTGGGGAGTGAACCAGAAGATGGAAGTTATCTCTTTCTCCTTCTCTATCTTCATATTTTTTTTAAGATTTATTTTTCTTGGAAAGGCAAGATATACAGAGAGAAGGAAACACAAAGAGAAAGATCCTCCATCTGCTGGTTTACTTCCTAAGTGACCACAATGGCCGGAGCTGAGCCAATCTGAAGCCAGGAGTCAAGGAGCTTCTTCTGGATCTCCCACATGGGTACAGGGTCCCAAGGCTTTGGGCCGTCCTCTGATGCCCTCCCAGGCCATAAGCAGGGAGCTGGAAGGGAAGTGGAGTAGCTGGGATACAAACCAGCACCCATTTAGGATCCTGGTGCACGCAAGGTGAGGACTTCAGCCACTAGGCTACTGCGCTGGGCCCTTAGCTCCATGTTTCAAGTCAACAAAAGTAACTCTTCAAATCAGTGTACTCATGACAAAGATCCAGTGACTCCTGCTTCAAGCTTCAGAGAGACCACATCCGTCCACCTGCTCCTCCCAGCCAGCCTCCAGGACACACTTCTCCACGCACAATCGGGCCCCCCAGTCCTTTCTGCTCATCTGGGCACGGAGGTGCAAGGAGCAGTTCCCAGGGTCCCTGCCCCGGGCTCCTGGCACACGCAAAAGGTCCTCCCTGGATTGCTGCTCCTGTATTACAGCCCCACATATGCTCCTGAGGCACAGCTCATGTGTTCTCTTCCTGTACTTGATGTTTCACCTGTAAAAGCCTCAATCAGTGAGCAACAAGCCGGTGAGTTACTAAACCTTTTTAAACTTGGATTAAAAACGGTGAGGAGTGGATGCAGTGGAGGGGAGCCGCTGCTGGATGGGACCCCACCCTCCAGAGTGCCTGGTTCAGGCTCCTCCACTTCCACTCCAGCTTCCTTAACGCACAGCCTAGGGCAGCAGATGGGGGCTTGGATACGTGGGACCCCGCCACGCAGAAGCCCCTGCGGAGTTCCTGGCTGCCACCTTCAGCTGTCGCTGGCCTTTGAGAAGTAAACCCAACAGACGACCTCTCTGTGCCGCTCTCGCTCACCACCCCCACCCCGTCACTCTGCCTTTCAAATCAAAGTGTTTTCTGTTTGAACTGATCTAACCAATTTTGCCAACGCAGACTTCAGGCCAGGGAGCTTGAATCTCAACCTGAGATTTAGCTTGAGTTCTGCCAGATTCTCATTGCTGAATGTCCGGTGGGAACCCGGTGTGTGCTAGACCTTGCTGGGGTCTGGGAGGCTCCTTGTCACAGAAGGGGACAGCCGAGTCCAGGCCGGGAGGAGGGAGGGTATTAGCACAAGAGGGGCTTAGCTGAGGCGGCCCAGGCTGCCACAGGCCTGGGCTTCGACAGCACAACAACCTGTCTCCCAAAGAGCTAGCCAAGTGGTAGTGATGCCCACAGTACCAGAGCTCAGCAGAGGGAGTATGCGGCCACAGGGCTCCTTCTTAGGGGGCAGAGCCCTGAGACTGCTGACACCCACAGACAGGGCAGGTGGGCTTCAGGGGCAACGGTCCAACCGGAAGCAGCTGGCTACACTCAGGGGAAATTCAAGGCACTGAAGAAGCCAGTATTTTACAGCTGTATTAACGCTACGAGTTAAAGCGAAAGTTTCTGAATATTTTAGTGAAGTATTTATGTTTAAAAAGATGCTAACAATGACTGCAGACAGCTGGGTGTGAGGCACTGTGCTAGGCACTTGGCACACAGGTGTGCACTCACACCTCACCACAGCCCTGGGAGATGGCACTGCCCACTGCTACAAGAGGCACAAGGGCAGATTCGCACCAACATAAACCCTTGTCTAAAGTCCTACAGCTAGCTAGCAAGACTCAGAGTGACTCCACAGTCACACTCACACAGAGTGACTCCACTGTCACACTCAGAGACCACAGAGTGACTCCACAGTCACACTCACAGACCACAGAGTGACTCCACAGTCATGGACTCCACAGTCACACTCAGAGACCACAGAGTGACTCCACAGTCACACTCAGAGACCACAGAGTGACTCCACAGTCATGGACTCCACAGTCACACTCATAGACCAGAGTGACTCCACAGTCACACTCATAGACCAGAGTGACTCCACAGTCACACTCAGAGACCACAGAGTGACTCCACAGTCACACTCATAGACCAGAGTGACTCCACAGTCACACTCATAGACCAGAGTGACTCCACAGTCACACTCAGAGACCACAGAGTGACTCCACAGTCACACTCACAGACCAGAGTGACTCCACAGTCATGGACTCCACAGTCACACTCAGAGACCACAGAGTGACTCCACAGTCACACTCAGAGACCACAGAGTGACTCCACTGTCACACTCAGAGACCACAGAGTGACTCCACAGTCACACTCACAGACCAGAGTGACTCCACAGTCACACTCAGATCACACAGCACACTGCTGGTGCAAAGAGCAGCATGCATTCCTAAAGAACATTTCCTACCATCACTTCCTTACTGCCTGCCAGTCATATTGTGTTTCTGCATAACTAACTCTTACACTGCTGTCCCACCAAGACAAGGCAGAATGGGTCAGGAGCAGTATAAACCAAGGGACTAGTAAATACTCCTTCCAGCAAACTCAGCAGACTTAGCTTATCTTCAGTCACCACCAAAGCACCCAAAACCCACTGCCAGTGAGCGGGCACAGAGGCGCCTCTGCTGCCTGGCACTCCATCCCATCTCCGGCTGCCTGGGGTCTTGGGGGAACAGCTGCACCTGCTTTGTAAGCAGTGGGCACGCCTTCTGCAAAGACGCAGCTGGGGCTTCCAACCACCACCCCGACACACACTTTAGCTCGTTCAACAAGCTCTCATTGAGATTCTGGGCACTGGGACTGGAGCGCCGCGTCAGCTGTCCCCCACAAAGCCTGGCGTTCTCTCTGCCTTCACGGGAAAGAAACCCAAAGCAGAGACTTACTCAGGCCAAAAAAAAAATAAACCCTCAGGTAAGAAAATAAGCTGGTACAAGTTTGCACAACAGTCAGCTTCCTGCATCTGCCCTGGCAGTGGCCTAGGGGAATAACTCCGGGGAATTCTGAAAGGAAGAAAAATTTAAGTCTACACCATGGGCCTTAACGAGAGTGCACCCCTCCCCCCGCCCAAAACAACACATAGCTACATCTCGGATTGCTAGGCAAGGCAGTGTGCAAGAGAGCACAGCTCTGCCGGAGGGCGAGAGGCCGCAAATTCCAGCCCTCGCTCTGCTTCAGCTGGCCGCGTCGTTCCCTGGCCTTAGCTTGGGAACAGTCCAAGGACAAGGGTAAAGAAAAAAATAGCCACTATGCCAAACTCCGATCCCTAATATCAAGATAAAAGAATAAAAGGCAATCCCAAGGAATTTCAGGTATTTTTCTGTTCTTAAGAAGTCAAAAGTGAAAGAAATTCTGTCAGCAGCGCACTGAACAGACAGAGGTCACAAACACTGCGCCTGCCCATCCGTTCACTCACGGGTCCCCAGGAGGGGAAGTGACCGTGCCGCGCTAAGATGGCCCACATGTCCCCTGTGATGCCACCTATGCGCCACAGTGCCCCTTTGCTGTTGGCGATGCTGCTCCCGCCACAACCCTCCTCTCTTCCGCAATCACTCCCAGCGGTGGATTTTTACCCGCCCCTTTTTCAGGCCCTCACTACCCCAGCACCCGCCACACGGCGACCCAGTCCTGCCAGCGCTGTCACTCACTGGTCTGGGGCCACAGTCATGAACACACTGGCTTAACACAGCCCTCTGTCCCTAACCGATCTTGTGCTTGTCATGCTGGTCACTCCTGCGAGCAGACGGCGAAGAAAGGCCACCCTGATGCGACCGCCCCATCTGCCACTGCAGAGCAGCTGGACTGGCAGACAGCATGGCCAGCCTTCTCCGCTGTCACTCCCTCGGAGACAATCCCACCAAACATAGGCAGGAGACAGCCTCCCGCTCCGGCAGCTGGGGCGGGGCGGGCTTCCTCCAGGCATTGCCAGCTCAGCATTCAGACACAACCCAGAGCTGTGCGGAACAGGCCCCAGGCTGGCGCAGGGACCCCTGGGCAGCGTCTGGCAGAACCACGGAGGAGCCTTTGTCTAAGCACCACCTTCTCTGCTCCCCAGGGCCCCTGGCTGCTGGTGCACCTCACTGTCTCCATTGCTGACGATACTGAACCAAACTGCTCAGCAGCCAGGGACACACAGCCAGCATTAGCAGCAGATGTAAGGCAGGCCAGTGACTCCTAGAACCAGCGCATTTGCCAGGGTTCCATGTGGTCCTAACAGGAATTCTTATCTGGCCTGAGAAATGTAGACCATGGAGACAGTGTTGTGGTATGTCAGGTTAAACTGCCACCCACAACACTAGAATCCCATAATGGGTTCTGGTTCCAGTCCCAGTAGCTCCAATCCCAGTCCAGCTCCCTGCTGACAGCCTATGAAGGCAGCAGAACACAGCCCAAGTGCCTGGAGCCCTCCACTCACGAGACACCCAGGGAAAGCTGCAGGCTCCTGGCTTCCGCCTGGCCCAGCCCTGGCCGTCGCAGCCGTCTGGGGAGTGAATCAGCACATGAAGATGTCTGTTTGCCTCTCCCACTCTCCCTGTTGCTCTTTCAAATGATAATTCAATCTTTACACACATACACACAGTGCACACACACAGGCTGGGTGGAGACCCAGGACGCTGGGAGGCCCGCACAGCCAGGTCCTGCCGACAGTGCCAAGCAGCCCTCGTGGCAGCCGGCCACGTGTGACCACCGGCCTGGAACAGCCTGCAGGTGTCCAGCAGCCCTCGTGGCAGCCAGCCACAGTGTGACCACCGGCCTGGAACAGCCTGCAGGTGTCCAGCAGCCCTCGTGGCAGCCGGCCACAGTGTGACCACCGGCCTGGAACAGCCTGCAGGTGTCCAGCAGCCCTCGTGGCAGCCGGCCACAGTGTGACCACCGGCCTGGAACAGCCTGCAGGTGTCCCAGGCTGGGGCCGCCCCACACAGAGCTGCGACAGACACGCCCACACAGGTTTCTGCACTTACACAGCTCCTCACCTCCCTCGGGAAACGCCACTGGCACAGCTGCTGGGCCTGCCATAGCTGCGCCACCAGATCTTTAAGAAACGACCCCACTGCCTTCCAACACGGCAGGGTCACGTTCCATCGCCACCAGCCACATGAGCGGTCAGGTGCCCCACCTGACTGCCAGTACCAGTATGGTCACTGTTCACCCCAGCCATCCTGACATACATCACGTCCAAACCAACCCAAAGTCAGAGGCTGAGAGAACATTCTGGAATCAAACAACATGTCTGACTCAATCTGTGTTTGGCCTGCTCTACTACCTCCTAATCCTGTGACAGGGAAGTTCTCTCACCGCTTTGGGCCTAACCTCCTCAACCTTAACTGGGGATAAACGCCACCACCTCCACGGTTCACAGTGAGGACGGAAGGAAAGGCCCAGATATTTAATAACTAGTGCGGAGATTAATAACAAAATAACTAGTCCATATTACTAACAGAAGTTGAGAAAAGCTTGTTCGCTCTCCCAGGCTCGCCTTGCATTCAATCAAAGAACAGCAAACAAGGCAGCCCAAATGACTGTTCAGATCCTAGTAAGAAAAGAGACGTGAAAGGGGGCGGAGGACGACGGAGGGAGAGGGCCATGGCGCCCCGAGACACAGGTGCCTGCCACCCCATCTCCACATGGACGCTTGCGGCCGCCGCCTAAGCGGGGTGCAGCCCTGTAGCTCGGCTCACTGCTTGGAAGCTTTCTCTGCAGATAGCCCTAAGTCAGTCACTCCTGCTAATGGGCACTGTGGCCTGGCAGGACAGTTACACACAATTTTCCCCCAGAAACCACAGCACAAAAGTGACCCACAGGGGAGGGACACACTCCTATAAAGCTTGATGGCGAGAACCGATGTCACACCTCCTGCAGGAGCCACTCCAGAAGCTGTCCAGATACAGAGGGAGCGCACCACAGAACGAACACGCCACAGAGGGAGCATGCCACAAAACACACCACAGAACGAGCACAGCACAGAACGAGCACACCACGGAACAAACACACCACAGAGGCAGCACACCACAGAGGAGCGCACCTCTGTAGTCACTGTTGCTCATTACAGGAGTGTGAGCAGCCTGGTGAGCAGACCCCGAGACCCGAGCCTGCTGCTGGTTGCCTCACTCATATCTTACCTTCATGGAATCCCCCAGGTTGCCCTCACACGATCTCACATTGCAAGCTTCCAGTCAGCTCCAATCCCTATTACTCCTCAGCAAAATTTAAAAAATAAATTTTTTTTAAAGCTTTACTTGCCAAGGAGGCACAGCCAGACACAGCATGAACAGCATCCAGTCTCTCACCTGAGGGCACACAATCAGTTTCCTGGGCAGGATTGGTTCCCACACATAGACTAGAGGGCACAAGCGCCAACCTTCAGGTCCATAGCTTGGGCAGCCTGAAGAACTGCTCACTTAAGTGATTCTACCGAGTTGGGAGTGGATCGGGGTACGGCAGGCTGAGCCGTCCCTTAGTATCACTGCACCCACACTGGGTGCCGCTCCCCATCCTGCATCCTGGAGGCAGCAGGTGAAGGCTCACACTTAAGTCCCTGACACTCACGTAGGGATTCCAATAAAGTTCCAGGCTGCTGGCTTCAGCCTGGCCCAGCCCTGGCATCCGCAGGCACTTGAGGAGTGAACTAGCAGATAGAACATCTCTCCCTCCCTCTTTCCTCTCTCTCCTCTCCCCCTCCTTCTAGAACTCAGGTATCTCTATAGGCTGTACATACAGGAACGAGACCCAGGAGCCAGAACTGCAGCACAGCAGGTGAAGCCCCATGCCAGAGTGCTGCTCAGAGTCCTGGCTGCTCAGCTTCGGGTCCAGCTCCCAGCTGACACACCTGGGAGGGCAGCAGGAGGACATGGGCCCCTGGCACCCAGAGTAGAGACTGGGATAGAGTTCCTGGATCTCGGCATCGCAATCAAGACACTGGAGGATACCTACTACCCACACAGGAGGCCTACACCAAGTTCCAGGCTCGCAGCCCTGTCCAGCACCACACATTATGGGCATTTGGGGAATCAAGGACCAGAACTTGCTCGCTTATGCACTTTCTCACTCCCTTTTAGAGAAATAAAGAAATAATGATTTTTTTAAAGATTTATTTATTTTATTACAGTCAGATATACAGAGAGATGGAGAGACAGAGAGGAGGATCTTCCGTCCGATGATTCACTCCCCAAGTGAGCCACAACGGGCCGGTGCTGTGCTGATCCGATGCTGGGAACCAGGAACCTCTTTCAGGTCTCCCACATGAGTGCAGGGTCCCAATGCATTGGGCCGTCCTCGACTGCTTTCCCAGGCCACAGGCAGGGAGCTGGATGGGAAGTGGAGCTGCCGGGATTAGAACCAGCGCCCATGTGGGATCCCGGGGCGTTCAAGGCGAGGACTTAAGCCGCTAGGCCACACCGCCAGGCCCAGAAATAATAATTTTTAAAAGATATGGCTTACACCCACCGGCTCACTCCCAGCTGGGGCTGGTCAGATCCAAGCCAGGAGCATAGCTCTCCCACGTGGGTGCAGTGCCTGCGCACTGAGGCCGTCCTCCGCTGCTCCCCCAGGCCACAAGCAGGCAGCAGGACGGGAAGTGGGGCCTCCAGGACTGAAACAGTGCTCATGTGGGAATCTAGCACTACAGGAGGCAGGTTAGCCTGATAAACTTCACCAGCCCCAATTCTGAAATGTTTAAAGAAATGGAAATACTAACTTGCTTTGATTGGCATACACGGAATAGATGCATCAAACTGTCATGTACATGTCTAACTGAAATAATAAAGAACAAACAGAAACCTTATGTACTCTTTCTGTAGTACCCCACTCCCAATAGTAACAACCTCACACCCCAGATCCCAGCATTGACACAGCAAGAGGCAAGACAGTACTGTCACTAGATCCTCATTTTGCCCCTGATACTCACACCTGCTAACTCCCTGCCTCCCAATCCTTTTGAATTATGGGCAATTTCATGAGTGAAGCATCTCAGGGGTCCAAGTGAGCACAAGGCTGTGTCACCCTGCGATCAACGCCCTGCGATCAACGCCCAGGGGTACAACCACTGAGTCTTACGATAGCTGCATGTTTAGACTCAGGAACAAAACATGGAAAACCCCCAACCTCTCCCAGAGTGGCAGTGTCCCCTGACCTGTCCCCCAGCAATGGACGGGGTGGGGGGCGGGGTTCCATGGCCCTGTACCTAGGCCAGCACTTGGCCTTAGCACTGCCTTCTCCTTTAACCACCTGGTCCTTTGGCAGGGATGTTTCCTCAAGTTTTCATCTACATTTGTATGAAGGCCAAGGACACTGGACACACTTGTCCGTGTTACTTGTCATTTGCACTTCTGCGTTCTAAACTTTCACGAGGTTCTCCTATGGTCTCTTCTCTGCTAAAGTGTGCCGGCTTTGCCCAGAGTTTAACCGTGCTCTTCACTGCTCACTGAGTGGTATTTACGCTCACTGCTCCACAGTCTTTGTTGCCCTGCCTGATGGCCTGGCCTCTGTGCGGCTCCTCTACTGACCACTTTCTGCCACCCAGGCTGGCATTTCCTGTTTATTGACACGTAGATGGTTGGGGTTTTACACCCTGAGACACTGGGTCTTCCTCGTAAGGTCTCTGCTGCGGCGGCCTGCCTCCCCCGGCACAGCCAGAGCCAGGGCAGCGGGTGCAGCAGAGGTGCCTACTGCAGTGCCACAGGGGAGCTTAGCAGCTCGGGTTCCTGCCTGGCCTCAACTTGTCACGCCACCTCCAGTGGAGCCTGCGTGAGAAATCGCCGGGCCGAGGCGGAAGCTTTAAGGAAGGATGCCTCCTGGATTCGGCTGCATCTCTAGTGGTCTTGGCATTCCTGGCTGTACTCTCTTTACTCTTATCTTTATGGCTGGAATAATATTGTTTATGTGCGGCAAAGGCTTAATGTTCCTTTATAGTTCTATGAAGCCTTCTGACAGGAGACTGGACAAGGATAGCAAGCAGTATAGGATAAAAACTATTAAGTCACTAGCTTTAATAAACCTACCTAGGACTATTTTTGAGAATTCCTAAAAAGAAGATTATAGTAGAAATCTATAGCTTAAAAAGCCATACAGGAAGAAAAGCTAAGAAAAATAGACAAGTTAATATTAAAACCAATGTAAGGCACAAAACACAATGAGAGCTAAACGCTTAATGATTAAAACTGCAGCTGGTGTCAAACTGTGTCCACAAGAAATAGCAACTGCAGTCTGTCACCAGGCTATTAGAGAACAATCTTTTTTCGTCAGACCCGCTTACCTCCCTGGAATAATTGTTTGTAGAAATGTAACCACGTGAATAAGCAAGAAAATGTCCCTTTGCAATAATCTATTGTATATAAGCTGATGCCTTGCTTTTGCAAAATGCACTCAGATACAACTGCCTTGAGTTGTCGTGTCTGTTTGTCACTCGCCGAATCCTTGCCCACCGTTCCCGGGGTCCTGTTCCCGTTGGACTGATTGCTCCCGGCCGAGCCGGTCCGTCGCATCAACTGACACCTGCCAGGTGATCAGTCACTTTCCATAACCTTACAATTACTCCCTTTATTAATTACTCAGGGTTTGCGTGACTGATTCTTCCAGCATCTGATGGTCCAGCACTCAGTACCACTGCTGTGACAGCACAGACAAGGGGACGGCCTCCTCCTTGGAGGAAATGCCAGTCCTGCCCGTGACCACGCCTGGCACTCCAGGGCCAGCAGCAGCACACACACTGGGCTTCAGTGGACTCCCTGGTCCTGTCCTGCAGGATGGGGAGGAGCTTTCCCAGCCTCGCCAGGGTGAAGCTTCCTTTCATTGGAGTCCTGGTCATCAACAGAACAGCCGACTCCACTATCAGAACAACTACTACACCAAAAGATGACGTGCAAACCTAGAGAGCGCTGCGTTCAGCTACCAAATCTACGGCCGAGCAGCCCAGCCCATGAGCTCACACAACCACCCAAGACACAGGGAGGGCTCCGAAGGGCGTGAGACCAAGCCTGGCACCACTACGGTCAACAGGCCAAGGGGTGCCCACGTGGCCTAGGCTGGACTAGAGGCTGCTGTGTGCCCTAAGATGAGAGAGGGCACACAGCACAGCCCAGCGGCCATGCCCGCACCACAGTCCACGCGAGCTCACCTCTCCTGGGCTTTACAGGGAGAGGGAGACATCTTTTCACCTGCCTAGAAGACTGACAAACAAAACACCTGGGAACTCACTGCGCTGGCAAGGCATTCTCAGAAAACAGGCACTCTTACCAGGCAATGAGATGAGCAAATGGTGCAAATGGTGCAGAGAAAGCCAGTGAGACCAATCCAAGTTCAATGTCATTCCATCTGTATGGGCTTGTCCAGAGAACACATTCATAGCAAGCACAATGCCACCCAGTGCCACACTGCTTAGCATTCCAAATGACCCCGGCCCTCCACACTCACTCAGAAAGAGAACAGGCGGAGAGAGGCGCCAAGACAGGCCAACGTCTGCACCTCCAGCAACACCGTCGACGTGGGCGGCCAGGCTTGGCCGGCAGCTCTGACCCTCGCACCCATATCAGTACCATCTGAGTCCTGGCGACTCCATTTCCAATCCAGCTTCCTGCGAATAGGCCTGGGAAGGCAGCAGCAGACAATGGCCCTAACTTGTCATCCACTTGGAAGACCTGGGTGGAGTCCCTGATCCTTGGTTGCAGCCTGGCCCAAGCCTGGCTGTTGCAGCCATTTGGGAAGTAAACAAGCAGGTAGAAGATTCTCTGTGTGTGTGTGTGTGTCCTTCTAACTATGTCATTATACCTTTCAAATAAATAAACTTCAAAAGAATTATTAGCTTATGGCCGAGGGGGACTCACTGTTGTGGCACATCAGGTTGTCCACTTCAACAAAGGCATCCGATATGAGCACTGGTTCAAGTCCCAGGAGCTCCACTTCTGTGTTAATGTGCCTAGAAAACAGAGAAAGATGGTCCAAGACCTTGGATCCCTGAACCCATGTGGGAGACCTGGACAGAGTTCCAGGCTCCTGGCTCCAGCCCTAGCTGTGGTGGCCATCTGGGACGTGGCCAGCAAAGCAGATGGTAAATCAATTCTCTTCTCTCTCTCTCTCTCTAATTCTGCCTTTTAACTAACTAAATGCTAAAAGATAAGTTCATGGGAAACAGAAGAGAGCAATTTCTTCGCACACTAAGCATGTGCGGGCCAGCCCAGTTCTCTCCCAGATGCACTCTCCGCCGCTGAACCACTGAGGTGCCTGTCCATAAACCCACTGCACTTCCGAGCTCAAATAACTGACCTAACTAAAGAAAAATCTTAACTAAGCTGTGAGCTCTAAGTGCGCGAATCTGAACTAACTGGAAAGGGGGATTCATGCTCTCACACTCAAGGTCACCTGGATGTCCCACACTTGTGTTGTCCCATGGAGGGTCAAAGTCACCAAGAATCAGACTGTCGGCCACGTCTGGGGAAACCCCTAACAGCTTCAAATGTTGCTCGGAACATATGGCGCCACAGTGGACATTCAGCACAGGCATAAGATGCCACCTGGGGCAACTGGCACCCAACTCTAGGCTCAAGTCCTGGTTTTGCTGCTGGTCCCAATGCCCTGCTGAGGCATACCTGCAGAGGTGATGGTAAAGCAGCTGGGGCCCAGCCACCCAGGGGGAAGACCTGGCTCCCAGCTCTGGTGGGCACCTGAGAAGGGGCCCAGCCTGAGTGCCTGGCTCCCAGCTCCGGTGGGCACCTGGGAGGGGCCCAGTCACCCAGGGGGAAGACCTGGCTCCCAGCTCCCATGGGCACCTGGGAGGGACCCAGCCTGAATGCCTGGCTCCCAGCTCCGGTGGGCACCTGAGGAGAAGCCCAGCCACCCAGGGGGAAGACCTGGCTCCCAGCTCCGGTGGGCACCTGGGAGGGGCCCAGCCTGAGTGCCTGGCTCCCAGCTCCCGTGGGCACCTGAGGAGGGGCCCAGCCACCCAGGGGGAAGACCTGGCTCCCAGCTCCGGTGGGCACCTGGGAGGGGCCCAACCTGAGTGCCTGGCTCCCAGCTCCGGTGGGCACCTGGGAGGGGCCCAGCCACCCAGGGGGAAGACCTGGCTCCCAGCTCCGGTGGGCACCTGAGGAGGGGCCCAGCCAATGGCACAAGTGTTTGTCCCTCACCCCTCTGTGTGCGTAGTGTATGTGCACGCCCAGAGGCCTTTCAAATCAGATTCAAATCAGAACTTTTTTTGTATTTTAAATGTAACGCTCAGGGGTGCTCCCTCCCCTCCGCTCAGTGAGCACTCAGGAGACATGTGTCCAGTGCTGGAGAGTCCTCTAAGTCAGCCTGGTGGACACCAGACGACAGGCTTAGACCTCAGCATCCCCTTACTTCCCTTCTTAACTTGCATGACAGAGAATGACTCCAGAGCAGCCCTCAGCACTACCTGTCGGTGCTTCGCCAGTGTCACCCAGCGCCACCACCGGGAGGAGCGCCAGCAGGCCTAGGGACAGAGGGACAGCCACTCCCAGGCAGCCTTCAGGTGAAAGGGGACGGAAACAGCCACAAGGAGGTGAAAGGGCCATGGAGCTGCCTGAGGCCACGGGGCTGCGGGAGGAGGCTGCGGGCTGGCTGGGGGCTGGAGCCTCAAGCATTCACAGGCAGCTCTCTTTTCCAATGAAGCACTCTCAGCCAGCCAGCCAAAAAGCTGTTAAACTAAAGCTAACGGACTGACGCATAGCACAGAGGGTTGACCCACTCAGTGCAATACCCGCATGCCACATCAGAGTACCAGCTCAAGTCCTGGCTTCATACTCATGACCCAAGTCCCTGCCAATGTGCCTGAGATGGCAGCACAAGATGGCGGCCCTGCCATCCCTGGGAGACCCATGTGGAGTTGATGGCTCCAGCCTGGTCCAGCCCCAAGTGTTGTGGCTCTGTTGGGGAGTGGACCAATGGATGTGAGATGTCTATCCATCACTCTGCCTTTCAGACAAATAAATCTTTGCAAAAGAATATTTTAAAAATTTAAAAAAAAAAGAAAAAGGAAAGCCTTCCAGGACAAGGGGCACAATAAACCAAGCCTGGAGCTGCACGGCAGAGCGCAGGGACTCCAGCTGATAGCAACACATCACGCCCATGACCACCGCCTGCCAACAGAGCACAAAGACACGTGAGCAAAGCACACACTAATCAACCGAGCTAACCGTTCCCCAGTGTGGAGAACACCACGTCGGCTACCATAAACACACCCCAGTGGGCCAACACTGTGGCACGGAGGATGCAGCGAGCTGCCACACTAGCATCCCCTGCGGGTGCTGGGTACAATCCCAGCTGCTCCCCGTCTGTGCTCACGTGCCCAGGGAACAGCGGAAGAGGGCCCAAGCGCCTGGACCCCTGCACCCACACGGGACACCGGAGCAGAGTCCCAGGCTCCTGGCTGTGGCCTGGGTCAGCCCCAACACCGTGGCTGTTTACCTGGGGAGTGGCCCAGCACAGAGATCTGTCCACTGGGTCTCTGTTGCTCTCTGCTTTTCCCTTTGTGTCTGCCTTTCAAGTTTCTAAAATGATGTTCAAAAGGTGTACACAATTTTTATCAACTAAAAAAATAAAGTAAGAGCAGGCATGTGGCTCAGGGGTTAGGACACTGCTTGAGACCTGCACCTTCCATGCCAGCAAGCCTGGGTCAAGTCCTGGCCCTGCCCTGGAGGCTGGGCTCTGCAGAAGCATGCCGGCGGAGGCAGCACCTCCGGCTCCACCCAGGCCGAGATCGGGAGGCAGTTCCTGGCTCCAGGGCATCTGGGGAGTCCAACAGTGGACAGCAGATCTCTCTGTGTCTCTCAAATTAAAATCACAATTGTTAAAAATAAAATCGCTCTTAAAAAAAACCCAAGCTGACCACATCCTTGAAACAGGAAGCACACTGTTTTTTAAAAATTCTTCCAGGGACTATAAAAAGGAGTTCTTGAAATTAAAAGTATTACAGAAACAAAAAAAAAAACCTCACACAGGGTCTAGAAAAAATGTGGGCGAACACCCCAAAATGGGAAACAGAAAGACCAGAGTGTGTTGGTGCAGCCCATGTGCCCTCTGTGTGCTGCGCCAGCAGCCCATAGGGGGACCAGCGTGTGTCCCGCTGCTCCACTTCCATCCAGCTCCCTGCTTGTGGCCTGGGCAAGCAGTAGATGGCCCAGATTCTTTGAACCCTACACCCGGCATGGAAGAGCCAGAAAAGGCTCCTGGATCTTGGCTCTGCGTCAGCTCAGTTCTGGCTGTTGCAGCCACTTGGGGAGTGACGCAGCAGGTGGAAGACACCTCTCTCTCTCTCTCTCTGTAACTCTGAGTTTAAGTTAAGTAAATGCTTAAAAAAGAAAAAGGAGACAGGAAGGAAGGAAGCAAACAGACAGACGGAGAAGTTGCAGACATTTCACAGGAACTCGTGTCTCAAGGTTAGGAGCTGACAGGCGAACAGACCGGCCACTCCCAGCACGAAGCCCACAGAGGGCAGCGTGACACACGGTGGGGCTTCACACCACGGGGATGACAAGGGTGCCCGGGGAACAGGTCACACCCCAAGCGGGGCTTCCCACACATCCCTCCCCACGCTGACGACAGGGTCAGCCCAAGAGCGGGCCCCAGAATGCCACACCACAGCAAGGGGAAGCTCTGAGCTCGCAGCAGGAATCCAGCATGCTGTGCCCACATCCCCCCGGGAAGTGCCCAGCCTGCAGTCCTGGCAGGGACCCCATCCCAGCTCCCTCCCATGAAGCAGCAGTCATGGCTCCCGTCCCTAGACATCCAGGCTGAAATCTGACTGCCAGCCTTCACCTCGACCCAGCCCCAGCTGCTGCAGGTGTCTAGGTTAACAAACCAGCAGATGGCAGCTATGTGCCTACCAAATACATTTTTTAAAAAAACTAATTCCAAGAAAATACATTTATCAAACCCCAAATTTTACTCAGCCATACCTACCGACCAAATGTAAGAGTAAAATATTCAAATGGTAAATGTTGAATATACTCACTCAAACTGTGGCGAGCACCCAAAGAGGAGTTAGGGGTGGGGAGCCCTGGGGGATGGCAGATCCTAGGCAGGCTAAGGGGGTGGGGAGTCCTGGGGGATGGCAGATCTCAGGCAGTCTAAGGGGGTGGGGGGAGTCCTGGGGATGCAGATCTCAGGCAGGCTAAGGGGGTGGGGGGAGCCCTGGGGGATGCAGATCTCAGGCAGGTTGGCAGTGGGCGATGGGGGCTAGGCTGGAAAGGAACAGGAGAGGGGGTATCCAGGCACCACAGGAAGGAGGCAGATGGTATAGCTCAGTGGGGCTGGGAGTTGAGGCAAGACCCCAATGTAGTTCTGTCCTGCTACACGTCAATCAAAATGCCCTTTCCCAGGATACATCTGCTTTGTGCAGGACCTACGACGGGATGCCATGAAAAGATGGACAGTGATTCCCATGTAGAAGTACAGCTCCCGGCAGCCTCCCGCCTGGAGAGGCACCCCAACCTCAGGAGGTGGCCAGCAGCTGGAAGGGCTTTCCTTGTGCCCCGGGCCAGGGCTGGAGATGCCCTCTTGCTCCCACTGCCTACTCGGGATGGGCAGTCTCCAAGGGGGCAGCCCTGCCTCACACACAGGCCCACTTTCTCACCTTCCGAATAGAGTCCGTTACTACGTGGGGTACTTTGTGTCTGCACTTGGAATGCTTGGGAAACACACACCCCAGGCCCACTTCACAGGTGGAAATGGCCCACCAAAAAGGCCACCTGATGGGAGCGATGTACTCAGAGATGTATGCAGCTGGGCAGGGGCGGAGTAAATGACACGGATCAAGAAAACCAGGCCAAACAAAATAGAAAACACTAGAAGAAAGGAGATCTAATCCAAACAGACTTAATACCTCATCTGTAAAAATACTGACATCACTGTCCTAACGGCTACTTCCCGTTGACCCAACGGGCAGGGCCTGCCTTTCATAGGAGGCTGCCGAGCCAGGCTGACCTAGCGGGCCTGCAATAGCTCAGCGGGGCCCTGACTGGGCCTCTGCAGATCACAGCAGGTCCACGTCTAACCACTCAGCCCACGACCTCCCCCGCCACTCCACAACCAACACTCGGGCCACACACTTCCGACCCGTTAGCCAGCCCTGCGGGCTCCACCATCTCCTCATGTCCCCTAATTTACTGTAACCGCTTTCAGAAAACAGAGCAACGCTGTACCTCCTCCACTGCTCCACTTCCACTGCCCTCGCCAACACCTGAGGTCACTTTAGGATGAGGCCTCCTGAGCTTACTTCTGGGGGTTCAGGGAACTGGGGCCGGCATCAGCTGGGCTCCGGTGAGGCCTTCATGGCGGCTGGCACCACCACGGCGAGGGCCCATAAAGAGAGATGCAGGGAAGACGGGGAGGAGCGAGGCTCGTTCCAACAACCCTTGACGAGGGGACACCCACTCAAGATATCCCACTAGGCCCCACCACCCATTACCAGCACCACATGGGGGACCCAGCTCCCGACATGAGCTCCCGACATACTCAGACCACAGCCAGAGCACAGAACTCACTCAGCAACAGCCCCATGGAAGCAAGGCCCAGAGCCAGGTCTGGGAGGTGCAGAAACTTCCATGCGCTCCCTGGGGGCCACCCTCACAGCACCTTCCTGCGCTCACACACCTGGAAGCCCAGGGTCACTCAGGGCTTGGGGCGGGCCTGAAGCCTCTAACCCTTCCAGGACCCTGGGTCTCTGGGGCAGCCAGCCCCCACTTCCCTCCAAAGGAGACCTCACACCAGGAGCGAGAGGGCCTCCAGTCCTCTCCCTGCCTCCCTTCCCCTTCTCTTGGAGCCCCGGGAGATGCAGAAGGGCAGGCGGTTGCTATTTTTCTGTTCTAAACCCTGTAGAACTTTCGGTTCTTAAAACTATGTGCTTGTGTAACTTTGTTAAAAATGAGTGAGTGTTTAATGTTTAAACAAAATCCGATACTTGACCAACGAGAATATCACATAAAGTGGTATGCTCTGAAACTTCTTGGAACCAACCACTCTGGAAGTCCTCTCCTGGGAGGCGGCCAGGAGCTGCGGGTGGAGACAGCGAAGAAGCTTCTTGCAGGGGACCTGGGGCTAGCAACGTTTGTTCTTCATTTGGGTTAGTGACAATTGTGATCAGAGGACAAAAAAAAACATTTAGCCGCACACTTGCGGGCATTTCTTGGTATTCACACATTTCAATAAAATGTTTAAAAAAAAATCCTCTCCCAGCTCATGACACACATCAGCCCAAGAAATGTTTCTACATTCCTAAAGCCTGAAACCAAGTTTAAACTCTTAGGAGTATATTCTGGGGCTTTTTGTTTGCTTTAAAATCTATTTATTTTTATTGGAAACGCACATCTACATAGAAAGAAAAGAGACAGAGACAAAGAGGAAGATTTTCCATCTACTGGTTCACTCCTGAAAAGGACACAACCACCAAAGGCAAGCCAGTCCAAAGCCAGGAGCCAAGAGCTTCTTCCGGGTCTCCCACACGGGTGCAGGGTCCCAAGGTTTTGGGCCGTCCTCCACTGGCTTTTCCAGGCCACAGGCAGGGAGCTGGCTGGGAAGTGGAGCTGCCGGGATTAGAACCGGCGCCCATATGGGATCCCGGGGCGTCCAAGGGTAAGATTAGTCAACTGAGCCATCACACTGGACTCCAGTAATGTACTTTTGTCTCTCACAGAAAATTCATTTCAAATCAGAGCTTGTTATTTACTAGACAGAAACGGACATTTTAACTCTCATTTATTTATTTTCCACTTATTTAAAGGCAAGGAGAGACAGACAGATCGTCCATCCAGTGGCTCACCCTTGAAATAACCCCAAGAGCCGGGCCTGGGCCAGGCCAAAGTCAGGAGCCCGGCACTTAATCCAGGCCTCCCACCTGAGTGAGGACAGCAAGGCTATTGAGCCACCAAGTGCTGCCTCCAGGAAGTCAGCCAGGCTCCAACCAGGACATTGCCTGCTACAGAGGCCACAGGAGTCCCAGGCGGTGGCTACCAGGAGAAAGTCTTCCTGAAAAGCTGTAAATATCCCCAGGAGCAGGGAAGGCCACCTGACCCGCCACACCCGTGGGTCCCCTGCCCAGGAGCAGGGAAGGCCACCTGACCCGCCGCACCCGTGGGTCCCCTGCCCAGGAGCAGGGAAGGCCACCTGACCCGCCGCACCCGTGGGTCCCCTGCCCAGGAGCAGGGAAGGCCACCTGACCCGCCGCACCCGTGGGTCCCCTGCCCAGGAGCAGGGAAGGCCACCTGACCCGCCGCACCCGTGGGTCCCCTGCCCAGGAGCAGGGAAGGCCACCTGACCCGCCGCACCCGTGGGTCCCCTGCCCAGGAGCAGGGAAGGCCGGCTGACCCGCCGCACCCATGGGTCCCCTGCCCAGGAGCAGCGAAGGCCACCTAACTGGCGGCACCCTTGGGTCTCCTGCCCACAGACATACCTACTCCCAGCTATCAGTGCAGGTACACATGCTAATAGGACCTCTCTTCTAAACCCAGGCGTGGGAGCCATGGGAGGGCAGGGCAGCGTCAGGCCCAGCTGCTGCCATTAGAGGAAGGCAACGCCCCCAGTCCCCACAGGGGCGTTTTGGTATGGGAATGACTGAGCTCCCCGCGGGCCACTCCAGTGCCACAGTACTCAAGGCTCAGGTCCCCTTCTGGCCATACCACCAGCTCCACCTGAATTCAGCCTTCAGGGTCTCCTGTCACACACCTGCTAACCTGGAGTTAACAAGAGCAGCCTCAGGGGATGTGGTCCTAAGCAGACCAGATCAGAACAACGGGCAAGCCTGGAGGGCTGTCACATGCCAGGACCAAATAGCCTGCCTGGCATATTTTGAGCAGGGACTGACAGGCCCAATTTAATCACACCAGCCTTTAAAAATAAAGGCCTTTCTCTAGGGTACAGGGAAAAAGGGACTTGGGGGACTTCCAGGTGCAGGGGCAGGTTCACCAGGACACCTGCTGGAGCCCTGAGAGGCAGGCAGCTGGACGGCTGGTGACCTGACCTCTCGGCTGTCCATGGCTTCCCCGACCTCAACGCAGGTCATTCAACTGCACCACATTCAGATGTTAAGGCTGTGCTGAGCGAAGGTCCCTGAGGTAGCAGCGCTGAGGACTGAAGGCCACAGCCGCTCACTCGGACTTCCGCCGAGATGAAGGCAAAGGACCTGCTCTTCCCCCTCATCAGCAAGGCCTCACTACCAGCTCAGCCCACCTCGCTGACGGGCGCTGAGGGGCAGCGCAGCACTGGGGCACAAGAACAGCCTTCAGAAGGCCAAGTTTCTGACTTAGGCTCTCATCGAAAAGCACTGAAGCCAACACTCCTTAACGCGCTGTGCACACGCACCTACCCTTCCGCTCCAACACGGCACCTGCACAAGGACAAGTCTGATGATACCAAACACTGAAAGAAAATCTAAAACTCAACTGGAAAATAACACTTAAAGGAAACGAGATTTACAGAATCATCATTATCTTTTAGAAAAGAGAAATAACAAGTTTTCTAAAGATGCATTTTACTTACTTGGAAGGCAGAGCAACAGACAGAGGAAGCGAGAGAGAGCTTCTACCTGCTACCAAACAGGAGTCATGGCCAGGGCAGGGCCAGGCCGGAACGGGAGCTTCCCCCAGCTCTCCCCACGCGTGGCAGGGCCCTAGGGACCCGGGAGCTTCCCCCAGCTCTCCCCACGCGTGGCAGGGCCCTAGGGACCTGGGAGCTTCCCTCAGCTCTCCCCACGCGTGGCAGGGCCCTAGGGACCCGGGAGCTTCCCTCAGCTCTCCCCACGCGTGGCAGGGCCAGGAACGGGAGCTTCCCCCAGCTCTCCCCACGCGTGGCAGGGCCCTAGGGACCCGGGAGCTCCCCCCAGCTCTCCCCACGCGTGGCAGGGCCCTAGGGACCCGGGAGCTTCCCTCAGCTCTCCCCACGCGTGGCAGGGCCAGGAACGGGAGCTTCCCCCAGCTCTCCCCACGCGTGGCAGGGCCCTAGGGACCCGGGAGCTCCCCCCAGCTCTCCCCACGCGTGGCAGGGCCCTAGGGACCCGGGAGCTCCCCCCAGCTCTCCCCACGCGTGGCAGGGCCCTAGGGACCCGGGAGCTCCCCCCAGCTCTCCCCACGCGTGGCAGGGCCCTAGGGACCCGGGAGCTCCCCCCAGCTTTCCCCACGCGTGGCAGGGCCCTAGGGACCCGGGCCATCTTCCTTCACACTGCAGGGACGGATGACGGGGCAGCTGCCCCAGAGCTCCATTACAGCCTTGAGTTTTACTAAAGGTTGAATTCAAGCTGAACTGGGATATGCTTGTTTTGCCCTGGGAATGTTCCTCCTTCATGGCAGGACTGATGAAAATACATCATTCATGTTTTCAGTTGAAAAGGCGCAGAGTGAGAGCGCCCTCCCATCTGTGGGTTCTCTGAGACCCACTTTCCCAGCTGGGCCAGGGCGAGGCTGAAGCCGAGTCCCCGTGGGGTGGGAGGGACCCTGGTAATGCACCACCCCTGCTGGCTTCCAGGGTGAGTGTAAGAAGCAGGTCTAGGGCTGAGTTTGGGCGCTCGGATTTGGGGCGGTGGAATAAACGGGGGGCTGTGCTGGGGTGGCTCCTGGCTCCGGCAGCCCGCAGGACCTGAGGCCGGCGGTGCCGGAGAGCGCCTCGGGCTGACCCCTCTGCTGGGGGATCCTGAGGGGCTGCAGTGGCGGTGGGAGTGGATGGGGTGTCTGTGGACAGACCCACGGGCTCCCTGCCTTCCTGCCGATGCAGAATGACTCGGGCTCAAAGAATCTTACCAGTCCTTCTTCCGTCACCTCATGAAAACCAGAAAGAGCTGTGTGACAGGGTGAGCTGGGGGCTGTCTGACAGGAAAGTGGACGGAAGAGCCATCTCTCTGTCTCTTTCTCATAAACTCCCCTTCCCATAAGCAAAAAAAATCTTAAGAGAGGGACAGGATCTCAGGGGCTTCTGAGTTTTGCAGACGCCCCCTAAAACAAGATGCCCTTGCCAAAGAACCCACTCAGGGCCCACGAGGAGGGGCTTCTTAAAGAAAGAATGTGAATCAAGATGGACGGAATCGTGCTGAGTCTAACGAGGACTTGAGCAGCCGTCACCTAGCTTTAGCTTCTTCTCCATCCAAGTGACTAGCAAGGGCAACAGGTTCCCGGGAAGACAGCACAGCAGCCCACCTGATCCAGCAGGAACTGCACAGGGGCCAGTAACTCCACTCAAAGGGCTGACCTGGAAACAGAGCTTCCGTGGAGGTCATCTAACAGAGCATGACTTTTTACAAAGATGTATTCATTTTGATTGGAAAGGCAGATCATATTTACAGAAAGAATGGGATAGAAAGGGAGGGAGGGAGGAAGAGAGAGATATCTTCCACCAGCTGGTTCAATCTGCAAACAGATAGATGTAATGACTGGAACTCAGCCCAGCTGAAGCCAGGAGCCAAGAGCTTCTTCCGGGTCTCCCACGCGGGTGCAGGGTCCCAAGGTCTTGGACCGTCCTCTGCTGCTTTCCCAGGCCACAGGCAGGGAGCTGGATGGGAAGTGGAGCAGTGCCATATGGGATGCCGGCACCACAAGCAGGTTTAGCCCCCTATGCCATGGCACTGGCCCCAGAAGTAATAATTCTTAAACTCTGTTGCACATCATTGTTCAAAGCCAAGTATACCTCCACAAGGCACTCCCCAAATTCCAGTTATTTCAGATACTCCAAAACAAAACATCCGCTAGACTGTGTGACATTAGAGAACCCTACACCTGGCAGACGCCCAGGACATTTCAAAGAGCCACAACGCTCCTGCAAAAGAAAGGAAAGCCTGGCATCCAGGAAAGCGAAGGACAAAACGCCTTCCGAGGTGAAACGGACTATGAAGAACGTGCGAGACAGTGGCGCACACCTCCTGCAGCCAGTGGCCTTGACCTGACGCTGCCACCACAAGCAAGGCTGGAGAGCCGCCAGTCAACACACCTGCCCCAGCGTGACTGGGGGGCTCTGGAAGGTTCTGGGCGGGCAGCCGGCTGACCGTCCACAGCGGTGACGAAACCCAGGCGCAGAGGAAGGGGCCAAACTGTCCAACTGCGAAGTCCAAGTCAGATTCGAACCCAGTCACAGCACAACCCCACAAACCCTGGGGAGGGCCGGCCACCGGCTGTGGGCCAGCGCCCTGACAGCGCCAGGCGCCAGCACAAGGGGGTCTCCCGGTCCTGCACACTGCAGCTGATGCCCCAGGGTCCCACCCTGCCACCTGAGCTGATGCCCCCGGGTCCCTCCCTGCCACCTGAGCTGATGCCCCCGGGGTCCCACCCTGCCACTGCAGCTGATGCCCCCGGGGTCCCTCCCTGCCACCTGAGCTGATGCCCCCGAGTCCCACCCTGCCACTGCAGCTGATGCCCCCGGGTCCCACCCTGCCACCTGAGCTGATGCCCCCGGGGTCCCTCCCTGCCACCTGAGCTGATGCCCCCGGGTCCCTCCCTGCCACCTGAGCTGATGCCCCCGAGTCCCACCCTGCCACTGCAGCTGACGCCCCCGGGTCCCACCCTGCCACTGCAGCTGATGCCCCCGGGTCCCTCCCTGCCACCTGAGCT